>NC_137891.1:108655922-109049386 GCF_963455335.1 Martes martes | reverse complement strand
AAAAAAAAAAAATATTTTTTGAAGGAGCTTATGTCATAAATTATTCTTGCAATATAGCATGACTATAATCTCCTTAGCAAGATTTTTCTGGACTAGAAGCCCTACTCTTATAAAACTTTACCTTTTTCCAGGACTTCTCCATTATGAAATAAATGAAAATACAAACTCATAACAAAACAAGACATTCATACTTATTTCCAATTTGGTGCAGTTCCACTTGAAATTCCCAAGAAATGTGCATTTCTTTTCCAATGTAATGATATTGTATAATTTATATTTGTACATGTCTAAATGTTCTAGATATGCTTAACTCAGATTGTGGGAAAATATTTGAATTATATTAATAGGAAAAGTGATCTGGTTGTTATGACTAGGCTACTAATTATTAATATCACATACTATATATTTGTAGTTAATTATTCCAACTTAATAAAAAAGGTAGCTATTTTATTTGATTATACAGTAAGGGAAAAGATCTATTTTCCCAATTCTAGCAATGTAAGTCATGTACTTCTAAAATATTTGAGAATATAATTTGATTTTATATTATTTTATTTGCTTGCCAAACTTCAGGCATGAATATAGTACTGATGCTCCATAACTCTAGTTTAAATTATATTGTTTAAAGAACATATATATTAGGAATGTACATTAAGAATATATAGATACATATATATATATATGAAGAATATACACATACAGTTTCATGTAGTCCCACTTGTCTTTTTTTTCCCTTTTGTTGCCTGTGCTTTTGGTGTCAGATCCATGAAATCATTGCCAAGAACAATGTCATGAAGATTTTCCTCTATGTTTTTCTAGGAGTTTTACAGTTAGAGGTATTACATTTAAGTGTTTAGTCCATTTTGAGTTGTTTTTTTGTGTATGGTGTAAGGTAAGGATCCAGTTTCCTTCTTGTGGATATGGATAACCATTCTTTTCTAGCACAATTATTAAAGATTGTCCTTTTTCCATTATGTGTTCTCAATACCCTTGTCAAAGATTTGTTCATTGTATATGTATGGATTTATTTCTGAGCTCTTTTCTGTATCTTTGGTCTGTATGTCCATCTTTATGCCAATACCATACTGTAGCTTTATAAAGTATTTTGAAATCAGGAAGTGTGATGCCTTTGGCTTTTTAAATCATTCTCCAGATTGTTTTGGCTATTTGGGTCCTTTATGGTTCCCAAGGACTTATAATTGTTTTCTCTATTTCTGTAAAAACAAACAAACAAACAAACATTGGGATTTTGATGGGGATTGCATTGAGATAGTTTTGGGTAGTGTGAACATTTTAACAATTTCAAGTCTTCCAGCTCATGAACATGGGATAGTTTTCTATTTGTTCATGTTTAATTTCTTTCATCATCACTGTTTGTAGGTTTCAGTCTACAGGTCTTTCATCTCTTAAGTTTTGTTTTTTTTTTTAGTTAAGTTTATTCTTAAGAATTTTATTTTAATGTTTTCATAAAGGGACTGCTTTCCTAATATCTTTTACAGGTGGTTCATTACAAGAGTATAAAAACACAACTGATTTTCATATGTTGATTTTGTATCCTGCAACTTTAGTAAATTCGTTTACTAGTGCTAATGTTTTTCGGTTTTTGTTTGTGTGTGTGTGTGTGTGTGTGTACGTGTGTGTGTGTTGTGTGTGTAGTCTAGGGAACAACAGTCAACAGAATGAACAAGCAACCTATGGAATGGGAGGACATATTTGCAAGCCATACATCTGATAAGAGATTAATTTCCAAAATATGTAGGAAATGACTACAATTCCATAGCAAAAAAAAAAAATCTAATAACTCAATTTTTAAAAAAGAGTTGGGGACTTAAACAATTCTCTGAGAAAGACTTACAGATGGCCAATATGTATATGAAAAGATGTTCAACCTCAGTAATCATCAGGGAAATATAAATCAAAACCACCACTCACCTATTAAGATGACTATTCTCAAGAAAACAAAAACAAAGCAAAGCAAAAACAGAAAATAAACATAAGATGAGTGTTGGTGAGGATATGGAGAAATTGAAACCCTGTGCACTGTTAGTGGGAATGCAAAATCATGCAGCTACCATGGAAAACAGTATGGAGGTTCCTCAAAAAATTAAAAATTGAACTGCCGACAGGACCAATAGACTCCCTACAGGACCCAGCAATCCCACTTTTGAGTACTTATACCAAAGAACTGAAATCAGGATGTCCAAAAGCTACTAATATGTTCATGCTCATGGCAGCACTATACACAATAACTAACATGTGGAGAAACCTAAATGTCCATGGATGGATAAATAGATAAGGAAAACGTGGTATATACATACAGTGGAATATTGTTTACTCTTTCCAAAGAAGGAAATCTTACAATATGCAACAACATGGATGAACCTTGATATTATGCTAAGCGAAATAAGCTAGCCACAGTGGCACAGGTACTGCATGATTCCACTTGCATGAATTATCTAAAATAGTGAAACTCACAGAAGTAGGGAATAGAATGGTGGTTTCCAGGAACTCGGGATAGGGAGAAATAAAGAATTATTATTCAGTGGGTATAAAGTTTCAGTTGTGCAAGATAAATAAGTTCTAGCAACCTGGTTTACAACACTGGGCGTATAATTGCCAATATTGTATTTCACACTCATGAATCTGTTAGCATAGGTCTCGTGTTAACTGTTGTTATCATATTTTTTTAAAAAGTATATGTACATATACATAATTTTAAAATCTGTAAGTTGCTTAAAAATACTGAAATGTTGTTTTCTCTTTGTTTTGAAAATATAAGTTCCATTATGAGAAGTCATTGGTCATTTATTTAAAATCCACATCACAACAGAATGAGGGACTTTTTTTTTTTTAAATAGATATCTGAAATAGTCATTGAATTTGAATTACTGAAACTGGGAAATATGCAATTATGAAAATTTAAGAATCCTTCCAAATATGAATATATGTTTCAGATTTTTTCAAAGTATATCTCCATGAAGCCAGCAGATGTTGGCTGTATGTATTCATATTCTTTAAAAGTAGTATAAATAGCAAGTGTTTAGTATTTATATACCACCTGACAGAGCAGTCAAACACCACAAAGATATTTATTTGTTAATTATAAAGAAAATAGAATAATTTAGAGCATGTTATTTATGTTGCCAACAGGTTAATTTTATAGAACTTATCATAGAGGAGTGGAAATAAAAATGCTGCTCAGGGAAGCAGTCTTTGGGTCTTCACAGGTTAGGGAAATTGGACTGTTACTTATAATAAACACAGAACATGTTAAGAATTTTCACCCCTATGTGATCTTGAAAAATAGTTTTCCATGCATAGTAAAAGCTCAAGACACACAGAGAGGGAAAGATGGGGAGAGAGAGGGTGGAGAGAGAGAATAGGAAAGGGAGGAAGGAAGAAGGGAAGGAGGGAGAGAGAGTGGGGGAGATAAGGAGAGAGCCAGCACATAAACACATCCATTACATAACTTCACTTGCAGCAAATGATTTGGCTGTAAGATTATGAAGCAGGAATAGTGTCTTAACACCTGTGCCTTAATTGCTTTCATGAATGACAACTGCAGATATACACACAGTCACAAGGAGAGAAGTGGAGTGAATGTATGAGACTTAGGACATCTCCATAAAAAAATACTTAGGTATGACATAAGACTGGTTTCCTCTTTTTCAAATGTTCAACTTTAGATTCCATAAATGAAAGAAAAAAAGTGTACTCCTTGATGGTATAGTTTCTAAGTTGATTTTTCAGTTCATCGGTGTAATAATATCTCACTAGCAAAAAATATCAATTTTATCAGAGCCGATCTATATATCCCTTTTTCATTCATAGCTGAGATTTAGCTCTTCAGGTGAAAGGGAAGAGTTACTATTTGAATAAGTGATGTTGCCCATTTAAACATAGAACATAGAGTGTTAATTTTTTACATATTCATGACTGCCAATATTTTGATTAATTCTCATGACATCCACTGGCTCTGATGCTTGAAGTAAGATTTCAAGATCTTATGAGTTATTCATATAGACCTAGGCATTATCAATATTTTCCCTACAAAGAAAGACTATATACGAAGGGTAAAAATACCTTAGGAGTGTATCGATCAGTTTATAAGTAAAAATAACAGTAAACTTAACTTTTTATTGAATTGGCAAAATGATTTACATATATCAAGAATTCTTGGCATATTAATTTTTGCCAAACCTTAGGGGAAAAAAATCAGCTGTATCAAATATCATCAAAAAGCAAATAAATCTTAACGCCTCTTATGAAATAAAGATAAAATTCCTTTTAGATGTTGTAAATTTTCTTCATTTCTAAATAATAAATTAATGACAACATGGATGAATCTTGAGGGTATGATGCTAAGTGAAATAAGTCAGATAGAGAAAGATAAATACCATAGGATTTCACTATAAATTAAAACAAATGAACACACAAAACAGTAACAAATTCATAAATACAGAGAAAAAACTGATGGTTGCCAGGAGGAAGGGGCATGAAAGGGTGGACAAAATAGGGAAAGGGGATTAAAAGTTACAAACTTCCAGTTATAAAATTTTAAAAAAGACAGGGGTACAATGTACAGCATAGAGAATATAGTTAATAATATGTAACAACTTTGTATTGTGACAGATGGTGTAGTTAGATTTATCCTGGTGACACTTTGCAATGTACGTAAATGTTGAATGATACACCTGAAACTTATATAATATTGTATGCCAAATATACTTTAATTTAAAAAATTGATTTAAAATTTAATTTTAAAATTTTAAAATTAAAATTTAATTTAAAAATTCATTTAAAAAATGAATGAATGGGTGAATATTAAAAATATATGAGCACCAGAATGTTTTGGGTAGATTATTCCAAGGCAAGAAGCATAGCAGGACTTTTCAGTTGTAATGCTTTTTTTAAAGCCTGCTCTCACATTTCTAATGTTTTCTCTTGGGTAAATTCCTTAACCTATCTGTGCCGGTTTTCTACCCATAAAATGGAGGGGAAAAGTGTCTATCTCACAGGTGCTTGTGAGAATTAAATAAGACAATCCATTCAAACTAAGCACTGTGCCAGCACAGAGAAAATGTTCCAATTTCCATATGATAATAATTAATAATAATGTCATTAAAATCAAAGTAGACTTGGTTTACTTTTTTAAAGATTTTATTTATATATGTGAGAGAATGAGAGAGAGAGAGAGAGAGAGAGAGAGAGCATGAGAGGGGAGAAGGTCAGAGGGAGAAGCAGACTCCCTGCTGAGCAGGGAGCCCAATGTGGGACTTGATCCTGGGGCTCCAGGATCATGACCTGAGCTGAAGGCAGTCGCTTAACCAACTGAACAACCCAGGCATCCAGAAGTAAACTCAGTTTAAAAATAAATTAGTAAATTTTAGGACTGTGGCTTTTGAAATGTTTACTTACAATCAGTTTGAGGGTGCTGGTTTTAAGAATGTTGACAATTATGTTTGTGGGAGAACGTATTTCTGACTTCTCTCTTCCCTGCAAACTTAGATGTGGAACTTCAGCTATTTGCATAGCATCTGAACTACCATTTATATATGTTTCTAAGATACTATCTCTAAAATTACCTTTAGAAGCCTTCTATCTGTTTCCTTGGCTTGTATTCTACCCCAATGTAGATGAGATAAGTATAGCATTGCATGCTAAAATATTCTGCAAAAGTCAGCATAGGTTTAAACAGTCTCATTGGTTCAGTTATCATGCATCATTTATAGTAAACATTCCAAGTAGCTTCATAATAAAATTCTTAGTGGGAAAAGCAACTAACATAAAGTAAAATCAAAACATATCTCTTTACGCGTATATTTATTTTGTACATCAGGGGGTCTGTTTTTTGGCTGAGCTTTCTGATCTTTATTCTGATAATGTGCTGGGTGCACAATTAGTGAACTTGGTATTGACACATATTTCAGAGGTCAAAACCATGCAAGAATATAATCCCTTGCTTTGACTGAGATTGCCCCAGACTTCCTGTGATAAATAGCAAGTAAATCACCCGCTATATTTTTTGTAAAGGAAGAGAAAAAAGACTCACTATAGGCTTCTATTAGATTAAATTTTCTTCTCAATGACAGGATTATGTGTAACCTAATATTACAAACTAAATAAATTCTAAATATTAGGCCTTTCAATTTTTTTTTGTTTTAGGTTACTTTGTTCCATTGAAATTTTAACCAGAAACTGTGACCTCAAATATTATCAAGTATGGGCTTTATACCTATTATAAAGAAATAATATGTAACACCTGAGATTTAGAGTGTTTGCATTTTTATTGTTTGATCTGAAAAAAATAAAAATTCACTTAAAATTAACTCAGTGCATTTCAACATATTCTCTAAACTATTTTTATCCTAGTATTTCATAAAGGATACTTTTTTGAAGTTCTAGGACATTGTTATGATTATCATAACCCAAAGTAAATTATTTTAGATAACACAGAATTTAACAGAATTTAAATCAGCAACTTCCTGTCAGTTAACACAGTAGTAGCTTTTAGTACCCTAATTTATCCTCTTTTTCTTCTTAAGAAATAGGTGTCCCTCAAATATCTACAGCTATCTTTCTGTGTCCATATGGTTTTGAACAAGTGGTGCAAGTATTCACTATTTGCTGTGTACCCACACTTGTATAGTTCAGCTGGAGTACCATCTGGTGTGGTACTCTTCCCATTTTCCCCATTTTGATTGCTTTCTCAATCTGGAAAATGGTAGCTTGATTGTCCATCAGGTCTCCATATGGCTGCTAGATCATTCTATGTAGTATACATTAGCAATATTTGATGGGTTGTTTAAGGTTCATCCAGGGTGTTCACAAGTTAATAATCTGGTCATAAAATACTAGAAATTTTGTTTGGAAAAATATCATAATCTTAGATTTTAGGAATGAAATCTTTTGGATTGGCTAAAGATAAGAAACAAGAAAACACATCCGTATCTTTCTGAGAAGCAGATGGCTACATTTATAGTGTTGGTTATCCAAAATTGTTTCTATTTTTACCCTTCTATACTGTCTAAGATGACATTTCAGTGGAAACAGCATCCTTACATACAGATCATCTTGGTTGCTTGAAGGACAACTATTGAAATAAGAAAGCATATGAGATTAAATTTCCACAGAACAATGAGGCAGCCTCACAGAGCTATAAGAATCAATCAATGAAAAATGGAATCAGATCCTAATGATAGATACCATGAAGACATGATAGAAAGCCATACTGTAAAGATGTGAGGAAAATATGTTGAATATCTTCCTGTAAATATAAACTTGCCTGAAGGAGCTTATAGTTTAGCAAACTCCCTTTGTGCTTTCCTATCAAAATAAGCCAAATCCTTAGTAAATTTTGGAACACCAAAAATGTATAGTTTCATAATTTATCATTTAACACTCTCCATTTCTCCATGGTTTTCTAAGTGGGATGGAGTAAAAAAAGGTGGTTTTCTCCTCTGTTTCTCACTTTATGCTTCATGCTGGTTTTAATTTTATCTCTTTTCCCATTCTCTCTTCTCATTCATTTATCTTTTCCTTTCACAGTTATTGAGTACCTACCAGAGATTCAGGAAAGATAACAGGTAATTTGGTGAGGGACCACTGTGTACTCAGGGAGCTCTTAGGAGAAGGAAGGCATGTGAACCAATAATTACAGTGAAATGTGATTGGCACCAGAAGGGATTCATAAGGAAATAGGACACTACAGAAAGCCCCTAACTCTGCCGAGTGGATTCTAGATTAATATATCTTCATGTTTTCCTGAATCACTATCTGCACATAAATATCTGCTTTATTTTATCTTTCACACAAAATTAAGTGTGTTCAATGACATCATTTGTTTTATAAGTGGAAATATTTCTAGTCGGCTAAAAACCTCAAAATGCAAACCCTAACTGAAATTGGAACATAATTTTCAATTTACCTCATCTATGTAATACATGTATAAAATGTCTCTGAATTATTTATTCCCTCTGTCTTAAAATTATTCCTTCTTATGTAAAAATGGAAAAGATGTTCATGATTCTTACCTGGTGTCTATTCATTCTTTGTATAAGGTTTAATTTTATAACACTTCACATACGACCAGAATGTAGCTTTCCTTTTAGATAAAGCTTTAGCCTTCATATTACATTACTGCATGTCTTATTTTATGAGCTTACTAACAAATTCTTGAATCTCCAAGTTTTGCAAAATGCTTGCCCTAGGATCTACCTTCTTCAGAATGGATTTGGATTCTGTTACTTCTATCTCAGAAGAGATGTGTTTGCTATCTATTAAACTCTTAAGTTTATTTCAAAATTGATTGAAAAATGACATTTAACTGATGTCTGTGTTTTGGAGTTGTACTTAAATGAGAATTAGAATGGTCAGAAGTAATTAGAAGACTGAATGATGCCTACTCCAAGTACTGTACTAGGGGAAAGCTTTATAAAACATAACTAGTTTTACTTAAAATCAAACTAAAAGTTTAAAATTTCTATTCAAAATCTGGCAGCATTATCATATGACTTTAAAAATGTACAGCTAGTGAGTGTACTCATTCAATTTTGTGTTCAATTTTTGTCACTTTATATTAGTCGGTTAAGAACATTTGGACCTAAAAAAATTTCAAAGTAGTCATTAAAAGAGGCAGATCCTTACATTTTGTACAAAAAAAACAATTTAATAGATGTTTCCTTTACTGTTCATTAATTTGTTGTGGTGTTATATAGATATGTCATCATTATCATGAATTTGTATGTAAAATTTATTAAAATTAATTTTCATTAAAACATCCATAATAGTTTTATAAGATATTATTTAATTCATTTGTTTGTGGTATAATGTAAATATTTCAAAACAAAATAAAACACTCTTTAACTAGCACCTGTATATAATATAGTAAGATGAATCCTTATCAAATTAAACTTTGAGATTGTCCATATATTTTTTCTCAAAATGATGAGTTCATGTGAAAATATTTGTAGATGTTTTTGACAGGGAATTTTTAGTTTTTCTGTCTTCCCCAAATATGGTGTATATTTTGGGAATCAAATGCATTCATACATAAGAAGCAGTTATTACTCTAAGGACAAAAATTTATCAAGTTAAGTTATATTCAATAAACATACATTCATCGTTCTCACAGACTATTATAAACAGAAGATCCAAGCACAGATCATTGCTCTAAGATATTAATTTCTTAAAAACATAATATCTACTAAAGAATAATATTTTAAGTGTTAAGTATTTCACCCATTCCCACTCTTAAAGTTGTTTCTTAGGAGTAATTTATTTTTCCAAATTACTACAACTTTTCAAAAAAGCCTATCTCTTCAGTGAATCTTTGTGCAGAGAGCAGAGATCTTCCTGAGACTCATGCTAATTAGTGAAACTGAAGGACAAACTGGAGAATATATTGCTAAAATATTTTGATATGTATCAATGTCTATGCACTTAACAATGCCTTTGCTTAGAGCACTTCATCAAAGATGGGTTTCATTTTCGTCTATCAGGATCTCAGTAATAGCCCCATTTCACCTTATCCAAATTGGCCTCCCTCCGTTAATCTCTCTCTCCTCAATGTGTTAATTTTTTCTGGGGAAGTTTTCATAATTTGTGATTATTTTTTTCTTTATTGATTTAATTGCTTATTGGTCTCTCATATCATGCGGGAAGCTTCATGTAGGCATCAAACTTTGTATTTCTTAGCAATATAGCTTCAGCAACTTGCATAGTACCTGGCACGCAGTAGGAGTTCAGTAAATACACACTGAATACATTAATGAGTGAAATCAAATATAACATCTTTTTTGGGCAAAATTCCTACTAGCTCAAAATCACCTTAAGTGATTTTCACACACTATAACATGTGTGTGAAAATCATTTATTCCAAGAGGGTGTCCTAGGGGCTCACAGATTACGTGAAGCAATTATTTATTATTATTTTTAATACAAAAATTGTGGAATTATGACAATATTTATGCAATAGCTATAGGAAAACACACAGTAATAACTGCTGAAAGAAATGATAATTCTTTTCACTTTGCCATCATTTACATTTTTGTCAACTTTAGAAAAGGAGAAAATGGTGAGAAAAATCTGTAAAGAGTTTACACACAAAAGAATATTTCAACGAAGGAAAATATGTCAGCTTACTATACCATATTTTGTTCTTTCAAAATATTACAAAATTGACATAGGACATAATGTTTGATGTTCTAAGAAAAATACAATATGTTTAGGAAACTGTATATGTGATATGGATGCATCACTATGAGAACTACATAAGGAACGGCTAACATTTCAAAAGCACAGATTTCAAAATGGTATGTATATGTGTCTAAAATTGCTGGTGTACTATAATTAATTTTTATTCTATTTTAAAGGGTCATTCACTTATCTTTTATAGACAATTTTCACAGCTTATCATGAATCCCTAGAGCTGCTTTGGTTAGGCCAATATATTTACATGAATAGTATGTAAATGCATTTAAGTATTTAAGTATAGTGTTCTTGATATAGCCTAAGGTGTTTCTTATGAATATATCCAACATTTTGCTTTTTGAGGGAGATAAATGTATTTTTATGCTTCATCACACATACTATAAATATCCTTTATATTTGTACTGTATTCCCACCTTGCTTCACATCATTCATTTAATTTTTTTATATATGCAGCATAATAAATGCATGATGCTAAATTCAAACTTTGTAAGAGTCTGACCCACGATAAGTCAATTTCATATCTTTCTCCGTGCTTCACTGATCTGGTCAGAATGTGGCCTTCTTTGTATATCAACAAGGATTCTGTTCTGTGATTGAAGCCATGAATCAGATGAGAACCTGGGAAATACCAGAGAAATATCGTTCAATGGTATTATTACTGTATGTAAATTTTTTTTCAATTTTCTTTCTAAAAAAAAAAAAAAAGGAAAAGAAAACTTCTCCAAGTTTACCTAAAACCACAGAAGGCTTAAGCTAGTTCTATCACCTAATTTGACAGATGAAGAAAATGATACACAAGTACTCATATAAGATCACATTTCAGCTGGTCACAGAAGCAGGAAGAGAACCCAGTTCTACCAGTGCCCAAACTGATCTTCTCAGGCGTCACACTCATTTTTGCTGGTTGTTTCAGGAAGACACAGAGATGGCAGTGTGGTGGGGAAGTGAGCAAGGGCTTTAATATAAAGTAGACTTGGGCTCCTGTACTTATCAGCTGTGTGACTTTGGGCATGGGACAATCCTTGTGAAACTCAGTTTTCTTATTTATAAAATGTCAATAATAATAACTGACACATAAGATCGTTTTCAGAAATGAATGAAAAGAGATAATAGGTACTGTATACACTGCTACCTGGTAGGCATTCAAATGAAATTTATATATTACTATTATGATTACTTGTGATTGGCATTATTTTTGTAGTTAAATCATTACTACAAGCATGAGTAATCTTACTAGCATCCTACAATAGGAAATCATCACTTGGTGGGAAGAGCTCGCCTGACGTTGGAAGAATCCAGCATTGGTTTGGCAGACCGTGGCTGCACCCAGTTTAGAAGTAATTAGTACTACTCAACCAAGGTAATCTGGAAATTGGCTCTCAGACCACATTTGCAATTTTATGTGGAGAGAATGATTCAATATTCAGTAATGGTTAGGTACTCTCAATGTTCAACCCTGAGGTCCTTGTGTAAATAGGATTGTTGTTGAAATGTAATAGAAGTTTTGTGTGCAAAATGACAGCAGGAGCAGCCCGATAATCAGATTTACACGGAAAAGGAGGAGATTGTGCCATCATGTGAATGTCAATGAGAAGATTCACTGAATGTGAAGATCAGTTATGTTTAATGGTAAAATAAATATTAGCAGTAATAACTGAACATAGAGTTGCCCTTCCTGCCTGTATGTTTCATAATGCAGAAAAGAATCTAATGTTTGTGGGTCAAGTTATGTTTGATACTTTTACTTCAAAAAAGTTATTGAAATAACTTATAAATTAAATGTTTCATAAGACTATTCAGTGACTGAGGGGCACCTGGGTGGCTCAGTGGGTTAAAGCCTCTGCCTTCAGCTCAGGTCATGATCCCAGGGTCCTGGGATCGAGTCCCACATCGGGCTCTCTGCTCGGCAGGGAACCTGTTCCCCTTCCTCTCTCTGCCTGCCTCTCTGCCTACTTGTGGTCTCTGTTAAATAAATAAATAAATAAAATCTTTAAAAAAAAAAAAAAGACTATTCAGTGACTGAGTACAGAATGGGAAAATTAGGTATAAGCTATATATGTGAGGAAGAAGTATTTTTGAATAATGGTCACTTTTGGAATAATAAAGGTGATGATAATGAAAAATACTTGAGAGGCCAAACCACATGTATGTTGATCTGGAGGTGATCCATGACTTTGCAAAATGTTATTATTACTATCAGCAGGACTTTCACTGGAGAAAATACTGTCATATTAAGAGTGTAAGTTGTAATATCTCTAAAGCTGAGTTTCTCACATTTAAAATAAGAGGAATTGTACCAAAGGACCATTTAAGTCTCTTCCAGCACTAAACTCTGCAAACAGTTCTATCATCGATACAAAGACAGTCTCTCTTCCTATACCTGGACCCGGAATCCATCAGGACCGGGACCAGGGCTTTGGGGAAACACTTCACGCTGTGAGGTTCCGTTACAGATCAGATCACACCCGGGAGTGTTGGAGGATGTCAAGAGTGAGCCCAGAGATACTGTTTCCATCATCACTGCCTATTTTGGTCCTGACCCTTCTGGATAGCATTAACCTAGTTTTGACTTCAAGAGGAAATCCCGATTTCAGGGCCAGAAGCAGATCTGCATTGTCTTCCAGAACTGGGAAGTTAGTTGCATTGTGTTAGCCCACTTTTGGTGGCTGGGATACAAGTGAAATCACAAAATCAGCTTCTTCTTCTTCTTCTTTTTTTTTTTAATGTTCACATATCTTGATATTCATAGCTAATTACATCACAAATGGTCCTCCATTCATGTATTGTCTGGAATATGACTGAAAATATTCAATAGTCCTCAAGCCTCAGGATTTCAAAATTGCAAAATTTTAAAGAGAATCCATTCCAAATTTCCTTTGTTTAACCTATTCTAGAAATCGAAGTGCCTTTAGGTGTAAGTGACAGGATAATAGAATTCTAAGTCTTCTCTGCAGTGAATATTATACTTTCATTTTGCACAGTGGAGCTTAAAATGCCTCACTTTATGCTGATGGTGGGCACTTTTCGAGTTTTTCATCCTCTTACAGTTAAAACATATGACGAAGTGGCCACTTGCAAAAAGAGATGAAGAGGATAAGTGAGCATGAAATTCACAGAAACTGAGACCATATTAAACACTAAGTAGGTGTACTTCCATCTATCTCTATTTGTAGATAAAATTTTTAATTTGCTATACCAAGAAATTCACCTGGACAGATTAATTTTTTTGTCAGAAACCTTGGGGGAAATATAATAATCATAGTAAAGACAGGTTGGAAACACAATAATCCTCATAAATAAAGCGTAAATCAAATACAAAGATATGTATAACACAGATATGTATAACATTTAAGGATACATAAATAATTTTGAAAAAAAAAAACTACTAGGGGAACTTACATGTTAACGTTTAATGCATTTTTGTAAAATAATTAATTTCTATACCCATATGGGTCTGACCACAGTAAGCAAAATATGTGTAATGCAAAATTTAAAAAAAAACAAAGAAAATGTCTTTTCTGAATATAAACTTTATTACTTAAATTAGTGTAATTTTGTATTATAATAAGTGTGAAAAACAAAATTCATATAAATACCCTTCCTACTAAAACATGGAAAGAATTCAAAATGAAGCTAATTCCTTTAAAACAAATTTCTGTAAACAGATTTTTAACATAAGTGTTCTTTCTGCTGATAAACAACATGTAAAGTTAAAGAGAAGAACATAAAAGCAGTAATCACCATGTACCAAATATCATTTTGAGAAATCATTTTAGAATCTTCTAAGTCAAACTGGATTTTTATCTCTTGATTAAAAATAACTAGTGCCTTTCCTGACACAATAGGCCTAGTTTTCAAATAAACCAATATAATTAACATGTGAATATTATTTAAAATGTTATTTTACGTTTTTAAACGTTTCTAAATAAATTCAACTAATGCATATGAAATGCCTATAAGGTATGTAGGATTCCTTTGTATAGACTAAGAAAAAGATAAACTAGGATAAAAGTTAATGAATCAGAATAGAATTTCAAATTTCAAATTTCATCTACAGTTTCTTTTAAGAAAAACAGATCATAATTTAAAAAGGATGTAAATGATAAGTCCTTATATTTTATAATTGTTTCTACTGTACTGTCCTTATATTTTATAATTGTTTCTACTGTAGGCCGAGACACTGAGTCACCCTGAAGAGTGGACGTCCTGTAAGTGGTTATGTTTTCCTAAGAGATGTAAAATTACCATGTGATGGTGTTTTATCGTGGCCTAGCTTTGATTTGTAATACCTAGTCCCCATTAATTTAGCTGTAAAAGATATTTTCAATTATATTTGTTGATTGTTTAAAGCATTTCAAATAGCATAATAGTAGAAAAGGATTCAATACCTTGCTTTATCATTATCTAGAAGTCCTTTGCAATGAGTTTTCCTGTTTTATCAGCATTTTATGGAAATCTTTGAGTTAAAATGTCAACCCCTTGGTTTTGTGAATCATTATAAAAACATCAGGGAGTATCATTTATAATGTACAACAATCTATTTTGATCCAAGAAAATAGACCTACTTGCAGTATGGCATTTTTTGATTCTATTTTCATGTAATTTGAAGTAAGTGCTAAAATTATAATCTTGCCAGATACTTAGTGGTGTGATAGTCATAGCATTAAAAAAAAAAAAGTTCACATAAATCAAAAAGAAATGACAGAAAAGAAGGGTAATCGAAATACTTTGATTTAACAAACATTACACCTAATATTTCCCATTTTAGTATGGTAACTTTAATACCTTGACTTAATACCTGACTAAAGTGTGCTTTCACTTTTATTACCTTAATAACCTTTTCCAATTATCTTTTTCTACATGACCAAACATTTCAAGTTTTCCTTTTTAAAATAAAATGTATGATATATAAATACTATTTCAAAGTTTTAGTAGGAAAAAATATCAGGATTTAGGAAGACTGAACTCTATGCCAGAAACCAGTATATAAAAATTAAAATTATTTTAAAGATAGTCTTTATAATACTTTATAAATGTATAGTTACCTTATCATTATAATTACAACAGATCCCTATTATAAATAAATACCCTAGTAATAGTTTGTAATACAATCCACTATTTATTTTTGAACAGTAATTTATAACAAATAGATTAAATACTTAGTTTTTTAATAAATGTGAAATTTCATTTACCATAAACTTTAAAACTTGCATTATTTAAAATTAGAGCTCAGAAACTATAAAATAAAACATTTTTAATTGAATAGTTGTTTACAATTTCCCTCATAGATCTGCTTTTAGAAGCATATTGAAAAACTCTGTAAGTTGTATAAGGTATCAGTCTGCAAATAAAATGGCCAAGAGATGTAATTACACAAGTTTTGCAGAACACTTCAAAACCATTCTAGAAGAGAGATGTTAAGCAACTAATATTTTGTTGCTGATAATAAGCTCACATCTGATAATTTTTCTAGCTATCCACAAACTAATTTATATTAAGTTAGTGATAAGATCATCAGCAATATAGGCCCCCAATAAGCCAAAGGAGATAAGAGTAAGCAATAAATCTATATACTCATTTGTAAAAAATTATAATGATTTAACACAATTTTTTCAAACTGACTTTTCTTTCATAAAATGTTTAAAGAGGGCACCTGGGTGGCTCAGTCGGTTAAGCGTCTGCCCTCAGTTCGGTTATGATCTCTGGGTCCTAGGATGGAATCCCACATCTGGATCCCTGCTCAGTGGGAAGCCTGCTTCTCTCTCTCCCTCTGCTCCTCCCTGCACTCATGTTTTCTCTCTTTCTCTCTTCTTTCAAATAAATAAATAAATATTACCTTTTTAAAAATGTTTGACATTTGTTACATAAAAAAAGAATATGTGGGGGTGCCTGGCTGGCTCAGTCAGTAGAGCATGCAACTCTTGGTTTGGGATCATGAGTTCACCCCACGTTGGGCAGATAGATTACATTAAAAAAAAAAAAAAAGGACATGTGAAACATCAGCATTTATAATAACTGAATACCTCAGAATCCACTGTACACTGTAACAACTAGAACCAATAATAAACTGAAACATTTAATAAAAATATAAGAGGAAAAATAAGCTGTTTTGATATTTCTGAATTTTAAGTATCTTCTCTGCCAAAATATAAACCAATTGGTACTTATTTTGCATCCTTTTTGCAGTCAGAACTCCATTTGAAGTTTGAAGTACTAAGCATTAAATTAGTGTCTACTTAATTTAATGACTAAATCCATCAAACTACAGTCCTACTAAAATGATTTCATTTTCTTTTCTGGTTAATCTGAAGTCCTTAATCTTAAAATGTTAACTGTCAAAATAATGGACTTTTTTTTTTCCTCCACAAGAAATAACTTGGATTTCTTGCATGTCTCTTGTCAATCATTCTATCAAAACAGGGTGTGCATAAATTGTTCCACCACCGAGACTCTCTTAATGTTCGCGTTTAAGTCTGGACAGTGTTGCTCATCCCTATTGTGGAAAAAAAAATCATATCCTAAAATGGACTTACAGTTCTATGCTTATATTCAGAATATATTTTTAGAGAGGGAAGGTCCTATTATTCTGTCAAGTAATGAAACAACTCTAAAAAGATAATATTAGAGAAAACAGAATCTTACAAAACACATTAATGCATTAAAGTTATAAAGTAAAATACTACCTAATTTATTATTTAACGTTACACACATTCTCCATCAAGAAATTTTTTGATACTCAGGCCATCACCTTCTCTCTTTACATATTAGTAAATGTTGTATTTTTACTAAAAATATTATTATTACTATTAATACTTCCTTATATATTCTGACATCCTATAATGTATGTGGCTAAATTTATGCTTTAACATAAGCAAGCATGTATAATCAAGACTGAGAAAAATCCTGGTTATAGTGTCAGTCAGTTACTTTAACACTAAATCGAAGGTGGTTAAGATTATTTTCTGCATTAAATACAAAAGTCAGCTTTTATGTATCGGAGGACCATTCCAGCCCTTACAATCCAGAGTGATATGGTTTAATAGTCACCTTTTTAAAATTTGAAATTAAAGCATAAACAAGAAACAATTTGCTGCCCTTTAGAGCTGCATTTTAAACATTTTAGCTTTTGAATGTCTAACGTTTCCGTGAAAGCTTGAATAGAAAGCTGTGGTCTGACAAACTAAGAGCATATTACAACTCTGTGAAACAGTCTTCAGTCGGCATAATGAGAACTGATATAATCTAATTGTTTAACCAATAACATTCATTTTTACCATCCTATAGTAATCTAAGTTGCGAGCAGATTTTTATTAAATATAGTTCTAATACACACATTTAGGAAATTTATACTACGGTATTACTGGAACGTTTTGTAAATGCTCAAAGAATTTGGTCAGGGCATTCCCTTACGTGAGAATTTAAGAATTCCTTGTGGCATAGATGAATGAGAACATTGTAACGATGATCCATGGGACAGTCACATCACACACACACACACACACACAGACAAGATCCAAAGTTCTTGTTTTATGCCTTCTGTACAATGGAACTGTTTGTCCTTGCTTCTAAACTGGGACATAATTTAATACCAGAGTAAAATTTGGCCAGCTACTGGAATAATAATAATAATAATATTATACCTAATAATAATAATACCAACACAACAATAATAACTTAAACCAAAAGAAGAGTTTAAGTCTTGGAAAAACTCAATATATATGATAAGTATAAAGCTATTAGCAAAAAGAGTACTAGTAAGAGTATTATATAATACTAATAGGAGTACTACCTAAGTTCTATATAAATAAAACTCCAAGTAAAGTAGAATATTTGGTACTTTAAAATGTTTCCCAAAATGTTATAGAATTTGCCAGTCAGGTAAACAAAGTCCTGATTTTTAATTTAAAATATCTGCTAAAATTAACAAGTAATAAAAACTTGTTACTCTAAATCTACAACAGAACCTAAGTGATTTGGATCAGTGTTAGTGTCAGAACCTCTTTAATTGTGATTTTTAAAAAATCAGTAGAAAGCAGTGATTCTCAAACTCCAGCAGGCACCAGAATGAGGCTTGTTAAAACACAGGTTAGGAGCCCCAGCTCCAGGGTTTTTGAGTCGGTGGACCTGTGATGCCATCTGAGAATCTGCATTTCTCACAAGTTCCCAGGGAAGGCTGAGGCTACTGATCAGGGACCGCATTTTGAAATCCATAGCATAGCACTTTCAGCACGTTCTTTGATAAACGATCATCAAGTTCTCAAAAGACATTTACTGAATCTGGAACCTATTATTATTAATGGATTTGGGAATCAGATGCATTCATTATCATCTTATAGTTATGAAAATAAATTTTATGATAACCATAGATACACTGGCAATTTTTGCTAGGATAATATAGTTCTGTGTAATTATAAATGCATTACAATGACTTAGCGATATTAACAGAGTAACTTGCTTTGAGATGAAAATATGTGTATTTTATTTTTTTCCTATCGGGTGCTTCCTTGATCTATTAAGTTGTTAAAGACTGTCTCTACTCAGGAGAGAAAATAAGAGTAAATCCATTTCTATAGAGAACTTTATTATTATCTGTGATCTGTAAGGGTCTTTTTGTGAACAGAGAGAACAGTGATGGCTTTTAGCAACATTTGCTTTTACACTATTTCATATTTGCTCTATTAACCACAAACTAGTAAGTTACTTGGAAGGAGGATATTGCTTTACATTCTTTTGAATTCCCCAGAGAGCTCATAAGAACCTGGATTGTGGCCTGTCCTATGGGGCACGAACACTTTCAGGGCAATATAACTCCAACATTGAGAAGAATTCCTGGTACACAATAGGCGCTTAATAAATGTTGGGAGACCTGAATACCACATGAGTAGTACATGCATAATGTATATTTATTGATTTATTCTGAAAGACATCCTAGCTCTTGAATATATAAGCTGCTTGATCTCAGCATTTTCATCAGACGTTATAAAATGAAAGCCGGAATGGTCTCAATATCCTTGGATTGGGGTAGGTAACTTGGTTAGTGTCAAATTGACTTTGGGTTACTAATTTTGCCCATGTCTCTGCTGCAGGCATTAATATAAAAACATGTTTCTACATTTTAAAAAGTTTTGTTTTTAATAATATAGATATGACTTTGTACACATAAAATATATATTTAAACTGTGCACGTTGTCATTACTTTTAGTATAAGCTACAGGTTTAATGAGACTAGAATGGTAGGAGGCAGATTTTGTTCTGTTTATGACTGTGAAAAGTGGCTTTATAACTTCATACTAGGACTTCTGAGATTTAAATAGACCTGTGTATTGCCCCTAAAATGTTAATCTAATTTCTGCCCCTAAAGTATATTAACCCAGATATTATCTTTGGTTTTTCATCAGTTCTGAGAATTATACCCCAAAATATACAGGGGTAATTAGCTGCATACATTGAATGACAATTGCATCAATATAAAGCCAGGATGAGCGTGAAACCCAATGACAAAAAAGTTACAGAGTCCCCTCCTTCTCTCACTGATTGGTAACCCAAAAGGCCAAGAAAAACATTACAGTATATAGGATGTGTGGTAGGGGAGAAATTGCAGAAGGACCTGATAAACCCAAATGTCCTGATAGAGCTGAACTAATTTTTTTCTAACACAATATGAAAAACCACTAAAGACAAAACACTTTAATAACAGAAGTCATTTCAGGCCTTAAGAAAAAAGAAGAGGAAAAGAAAAAGAAAAGTACTGCTCTGCATCTGTTTTTAATTGACACCCACTCTGCCAGTCCCTGAGACTCTGTATGGAGGCCTGCTGCCTGTGTCTCCCCCCAGCCCCATCTGATTCTGTAAAGATGCGCAGCCCACACTAACAAGCCAGCAGCGTCGCTTCTGGAAAATATCCTTTACTAATGTCAAAGAAAGAACAGGGTGGAAGAGAACTGCAATGGTGCTTAACACGAAAGACTGCCTTTCTACTTCCTTCTCCCTTTTCTCATAAACTGAATGAACTGTTGTTATAAGACAACATACTGCTGAGTTAATGTAACTGAAAAATTTACAGCAGGTTGTATGCCTGGAGGCACATTATGAGGCCACCTGTAGGCATCTAATTCCACTGAAAATAATAAATAATTGTGGAGAATTCCTCAGAGTCTAGAGGAGAGTGGATAAGAATCGTGTTGCTGGTTCACTCCAACAAGGATTCTGTTGTGGAGGAGGATTAGAGAACGGCACTCTCTCCAACAAATATGAGTAATCCTTCTCCCCACAAAAGAGTCCGCTAAATGCAACACCAGACACCTGGGTGCCAAATCTACGCAGCCATTTCTTGGGTACTTTTGATAATCCACTGGCAGAAATGGCCACATATGGCAATTGCTTAATATAGCAGGTTGATCCATTTAAGAACACTTTTTTTTTTTTTTTTTTTTACAGTAAAGAAAGCTATTTTGTTTGCTTCTACATCCTGTTTATCTCTTTGGAACCTCCTCCTCATATTTTGGCAAATGTAGAAAGTGACAGTAAGAATATCCCTGATATGATTCCACGCTTTTTTATTTGGGAGAAATTAATATGTGTATTTTAGCAATGCTCAGCAACCTTGACCTTTTTCAAGTGGAAGGTAAAAGTAATTTGCTGCAGAGCTGCTTTAAAGAAAAAGTAAAAGCGTTTGTTATTATGCTTTTGTCACAAGGTAGGTGGATTTGGTACTTATCCTGTAACTACTCAGAGTATATATGTAATTTATTTCAGGTCATGTTCTGCTAGAAGATCAGTGAAATTTTACACACACACATACACACACACACGCTGACGAACTTTTATCAAGTAGATTCCAAAAGCTAGCCTAATTTTTGTTCAGTTGGGTTATAAATTACCCATAAACTTTATTAGTCCTTAGTCTTAGAAGCACTGCAAATGATGTTCGGATTTCAAATCTATGACAAACTTTCTCCACAAGGATCCCATGGCTTTGCATTAAGGAAACTACATTTAAATGATCACTTAAGTACTGAAGATTGGATTCTTGGTGGTACTAAGGTTGACATTTCCTTTCTATTTGTACTATACGAAGGGTTAATAAGGTTTGCATAACCTTATTCTCTGACGTCGTTTCAGCAGAGTATTTCAGGATCGCTGCCAAAACAGATTTTAACCCTTTTAATCATGCTGTTAATAACCACATTGTGCAGAGTACAGCACACACGGCCCATAAGGCTATATAGCTCTGAACACAGTTTGATCTGATATCCAATCAAGGAAAGGTTCTTTGAGACGCTTGCCATTTTGGTTGCTATGGTGAGTTTCATATTTTGTGGAAACCACTGCTAGATGTCTTAAAATAGACCTTTGCCAAGAAAAACACTGGTCCAGTGGCATATGCTGGCAGAGCATTGCAAGGTTGCTCAGATTCCCTTCCTTTGTTTTTCCCTCTCCCCCCTGGGGCAAATGCTCCAAGCATCAGCCCACTAGTCTGGCAAGCTGAGAATCCAGAAACTTGCTGCTAATTACAATGTTGACAATTCCCAACCTGTTTACTGGCGCCAGCAATCAAACCGCATCCTCTCGAGTGAACCGAAAAGCACTTGCTGGCTTTAGCTTCCTGAGGGTCCAAGCTGGCTATATTAATTACTGTTAACTTAAAACTGTATGCTGTACAGAAGAAGCTTAATTAGCTGGTTTGAGGATTAAGATCTATTCTTCACAAATTTTAAAGCCTTCTGTTCTTGACCAAATTATATGAATCCCTAAAACATCTTTCCTTGGACAAAATGTTGATTATTTTAAGTATTGCTTCTCAGAGTCAATTTTGCCACAATATTATACCTCCAATTCAGCAACAAAGTAGAATAGAAGATCCCTCTCTCTCCCTCCCTCTCTTTCCCACCTCTCCCTCTCCTCTTATTTCTATCTACCTTACAGTTATATCTACATTTTGCTCTTAAAAATTGAGAAAAATAGTGGACGTAACTACTTTATGGTTATAGTTTATAGTTAATAAAAAAGGAAAACTCTTGATGAGGATAAGAGATAACTTTCTATCTTGGTGAATTTTAAAACGATGAAAGTTACTTACACCATTTTTTTCAAGTGAACTCTTATGCTGTGATAGGGTCTGATTTGGGAGCAGTAGCCCTTCATGTATAAGAGGTATGTTTCTTTGATTGATAGGTTGGGTGACCACTGCAAAAAATCACTCTCTCAGCTTCCTAAATGGTTAACACTATACTTAACCCAGATGTGACCATGGAGGACCACCATGCCATTTGCATAAATAGCACACCAGCAGTGGACTAGGGTTTAGTGAAATTGAGAATCTTGTTTTGATTTTTCTCTGAGCCAACAGTCAATCTGTCTTTCTTTATTCAACAAGACAGTTTTTGAATATTTGAAAATGGAATAAAAGAGTAAATATAATTTATTTGTATACTAATATGTGATTTTATTTATGTTCTTTGATGTGAGAACATCATTGGGTCAGCATTTGCTAACCTTATTTTTAATTTTCCATTGAATATACTATATGACAAATACTTGTCATGCCATTCTCAGAGTCAATACTTTCATTTGGAAGCTTACTAAATTGAGTTGATTTAACTGAGATAAAATTTTTCTTTGTTTTACAAAAATATTTGCAACTTGGGTAAAATATCAACTTATTCCTATAATTATGACTGCTATTTGTTTCTACACTAATATTAATTTGGCCTATAAAATCTTCCTAGATTTTGAAAAAAAAATGAATAAGCACACTATACACCTTTGGAATCTATTGGCACGTTCACATCTGTATATATAATATTTAAGCTTGAAAAAGGTTAAATCAGATGAATCACTGACTAGTAAGAGGAATAAGAGAATTATTGCCAGATACCAGGAAGAGTAGAGTTGCAAAAAAACCTCAATATTGAATTTTTAGTGTGATGTACTAGAAAGAAAACCTCCAAAGCGGACTCAGAAAATGGGTTCCAAATATTATTTGGGTATCCAGAGGGAAGTTACTTAGATTCTCTGTATTGTGAAAATACCATGTATAAAACATGGATGTAGGACCATACACCAAATAACTGAGTCTGAGATAGAAAATTAACATAACAACTAAATATCATCTGAATTTATTATGGGCTTATCTAAGACTCATGAAATTTTGTATTCTATGTGGATAATAGACTGGAAAATAATTCTATCAAAAGAAAACAAATGAAAAAAAAGAAAAGTAAAGAAATGATCAAGTGGAAATGCTGTGTCTTTGGATACACAGGCCAATCCAGAGATGAACAAGCACGTCCATCTCCTATGTATCTTTACCACAACTAATTAACAAACAGCCCTCATCCCTAAAATCGAAATCAATTGCAGTGAGTAGGAAAAACTGAACTCTGTATTTTATAGTCAGAGAAATAGTGTTAATACAGTCTTAAATAAATTCCCTGAGGTTACTTTATTTCTAAAGCACAGTCTCAAATATGACACGTATCCTTTTTCCATAGAAAAATGGATCAAAAGGCTCTCTCTTTTAAGCCATGTGTCCCTTAGGCTTAATTTTCCATAAGTTTGTCTTTTCAAGACTGATGATCTTTTCTTTGACGTGAAACATCCAGATTCCATGCCTTTTTCAATGTTCTACCTATAAATTAGGCCTATTTTACACGGACACTATTTCTATTTTGATTGATTCATAGCTCTATAACGGAGCATGACTTTTGATCTAAAAAAAAAAAAAAAAAAGAAAGAAAAAAAAGCAAGGACTTTTGAATACTATGAAAGAATTCCTGCTATAGAAATACACTATATAAAGTCAATAATTGTCAACTTCCTATCACAAGCTACTAGATCTGCCAGTAAAATAGCCACCAATAATTTCATTATTGTTTCTTTAACACATCACCAAACTGCACAATCCTCTCCACAGTCCACATCCTTAATATTGTTACTTGCTATCATTGTCCCTTGTCTCTTGTCAAAGTCAATTGTTATCTGCACAAATTGTCAGATCGAAATGTGAAACTGTCTCAGAAATTTAGCATCAACCCTGATTTTTAATATAGCAGCCAAAACTAACAAAAACCTCTTTTCTTCAGGGTAAAGAATCCTCCTATTTTGACCTATCTTAATAGCTACTATTAAACACTCCCAAAGTTGTTTTGGACAACCACATCCAGCAACAGAAAGGAATAGGAGACATTTTAATAAAAATATAAGTAAACGGTTTCCAAACTTCACATTCCCACCACGAGAAATCTATTTCAAATCAAATGCTTTTGAAAACTTTATAGAATTTGTGCTGAACCTATTCTCAAAGTCCTAAATGGCCATAATGTGTCATATCCATCTTAAACTGTGGATGAAATATTATGTAAATTATCTGAATAAAGCTATACCTGACAGACCATGTTATTTTAATTTTTAGAGAACGGGAATATTATTTTGTGGTTAAAAGGTCAACTTGTATTTACTATACTTGGAACACCCAGGACAGTCACACCTTTCCAATAAAACTATAATTTAATTTTGCTTGTAACTTAAATTTGCTTTGCTAATAACTATTGGAAAAAATATTATACAATCCTTATCATTGAAAATATATCAATCATTATAATTATACTGATAGTGAATTTCAATTGATTATTTGTTTAAAAATTTGTGAATTATATGTACTTATACATATAATTCATATGTATTTATACATATAATAGTAAATAAAATATATCAGGTAACATATTTACATCAGAACTCACATGGAATAAAACAATTCCAGATTAAAGTTACTTACAGTTCCAAAAAAAACACTACTAAAATGTTCTCATAGGTTCTTCAACTCTTTAGGAGTTATTTCTGAAAGTCAGAGAAAGTAAGTTTTCTATATGAACAAAGAATAACTGCACTATCCATACACAAATTTGAGAATTATAATTTATATTAATATTAAATTAAACTTAAAATATATGCATTTCAGCCATTTTATGTAATAGCTACTTTTAAAAGGACATTAACTATGGGGGGGGAGGATGTAAAATTCTGTATAAAGATGTCCTGAAAGAACATAATTGTTTTTACTAAATTAATAAATATTTTTGAACACCTCTCCTGTGCCAGACACTGGATCAGGTATTTTAAAAGGCTATACCACTACTATGCTGTTTCTGAATTAAATATCCTAGACAGATATCAGTCCCTCTTCTTTTTTCAGAAAAATGAAAAAAAAATAGTAATTTTCCACTCCTTTAACAATTGTAATTAAATTTACCAGCATAAACATTTGCACACAGACTAAAATATTTTAAAAGTCCCAGTGTTTATTCTTCGTCAACTACAATTATATACTTTGACTTGGAAAGAGTTATTTGTGATTTGGTCTCTTTAGGCTGAAAAGTTTCTGAGGTTGATCCCTGGTTTGGGGAGCCTCAGATGTCTTACACATATGGAGACATACATGTATTCCCACAATAACACACTAGGATGAATCTATAACTCATTCTTTGGGGCTTTTCTTTCCTACTAAAACTTCAAATGAAAACTGAATGGTGAAGAAGTGGCAAAAATATTTCCATGTATTTCATGTTTTAAAAAGTTAAGTAAAAATCTTAAAGACCAGTTTCCTGTTTGATATCAAGACAAATATGTTGGTGAATGCATTTGAGAGATTTTGTCTTTTTTAAAGCTGCTTGCTTAGTTGTGGTATTGATTTGCACATCATCTGTATATAAAATAAAGAGAAGAATTCAACCCTTCCCACCCTCAGAATGGCTTCCTTTGAAATGGAGTCCATAGGAGGTAGAAGGGCTTTGAGAGAATATAAACCTAGCCCTCCTTGCTGTGATGAGACACTGAGGGCCAGGCAAGCTCTATGGTTAGTCTGCTGTCATAGTTCACAACTGAACCTGTACTCAAAATCAGATTTTCTAGCTTTTATTCCAAAGTCCTTTTTACCTCAAGTATCCTATAATTGAGGGAAAAATGAGATTTGAGGTTTTTCCATAACTGCCTCAATTCTCTAATTTGCTTTGTCTTTATAAACACTTCCATAGCCTGTTTTTAAAAAAAAAAAAGTTATGAAAACAAATTGTGCATGAAACTGGACCCATAAAGTAACCATTCTTAAATTTAATTCCCCTGTGGTTATGCATAAAACAATCCAGAATGCTTGTCTTACCCTAATACATTGCTGTTATAAAGGAAAATAATTTTGCATGCATGCTTCTGATAGGACATCAGTTACGACATTCATTTATTCATTCATTCATTCTTCCTAGAGTCCAAAAACGAATGTAACATTTGGTAAATATACAGAAACTATCTTGAAATCTGAAATAAGTAACTTTAGTTTATCTTGGGACCTGTTTGAACCAATCCGTGAAATTGGCCACATTTTGTTCACAAAGATAAAAACAGACCTCAAACAATTAGTTTTATGTATTAAACAAAAATTAAAAAAAGAAAATTGCATGAATATCAATTTACCCATTAAATTATATTTTTTTAAACTATTTTAAACTTTTTTTAGAAACTGTTTCTCTTAAGAGCATATTTTTCATTCAACTTTTAAAATAGACACTATTTTCAAATTCGGCAATCATGCCACTATTGTAATAAAATTTGTCAACAAAAAAGTGTATTATGATATAAACTGTATTTTAAGCAAGAACATAGTATTAGTATATAGATTACAGCAATATGTGTGTTTACAGTTTGAAATTTAATTGAGATTTGGTATTGATTTGAAGCTAATAAATATGGTAAGCCTTATTTAAAATCATTATTTGAATGTTTTAAAATTTATAGTTATCCTGAGTTGTTTTGCTTTATTTTAACTTTTGGTTCTAGTTTAGGTGGCATGTATGTAAATTTGCAGATAGTGTGGCATATCACTGAGCCTCAAAGGGTATTTCCACAAACAGAGAAAATGAAAATTATTGTCTTCGTACTTACAGAGCTAATAAAATACTTTTTGTTGATTTTGAAGATCAGATTATCTTACTTGGCTCTCATTATTAACTAGAATATGATAGAATTTAGCCCTCAAAAGATTTAGGTAGTCACATATTTGTAATCTGGACAACAATACAAATATTAGAGATACAATGTTCTGTTATTAAGTTGCACTCACCAAACTCAGCTAATCACCAAGTACTAAACATGTTTCAAGAAACTTAGAATTCACAATATATTTTTTAGCTGGTAGCTTTTTGGATGAGTTGCAATGTCTTCTCAGTTAAAAAGCTTATACATTCACACAGAGTATTTTGTAGATTGAAATTTAAGAACTGTAAGTCATTTGTAAGTCAATATTGGTGTCAAGGGAAAAATCTCAAAATGCCTTTTAGAAAAATTATACTACAAAACTTTTTGTTTAAAACCTATTTAGCATTTACGTTTATAGATACATAACTACTGATAACTAAATGTAACAGCTAACTACAATAATAAAAGTTTTGAAGTATTCTGACATTAATGTTTTTTAATTAAAAATGTTTATTGCCAAAATAAATTTACTTTCAAGTAGTCAGTCAAATATGCAGATTACACTACTCTCTAACATTGTAAGATCATCATTCTGTTATTCCTATGGTATCATGATAGCTAAAACTGTACAGTATTAAAAAGTTGGTGAAAAATTGTGATGGTCTTACACTGTCTTCTGTATTATTAAGGCCTTCTCCTATGTCCTACATAAAAACACAAAATATTCCTCAATATATTCAGCACCTCCACCTACACACACACAAAAGTCTATTTTTATATTTGAAAATTTACCATTACTGATGTGCAATATAAGAAGAAGAAAATGATTATATGGTTCTATCCATTGAAATGCTATTTCATCATTGCTCTCCTTTACCTGGACATTCATTGACAGGTCTGTGCTGGTTCTAGATGGGCCCTGTTGTGACAAGAACCTCATCATTCTAAAACAAGCAGTGGACTTGGGGGAAAATCCTGGCTCCAGAACATGATTATCTCTTTGAAAATGACCTTGGTCAGAATCATCTGTCTAATATATATATATAGTTTTTGTGTTTACATAGAGGCTGTCATGATCCTCAGCAGATCTCTAATCATGAATATCACCACTCCCTGGAGTTCTATTCAAGCAAAATACAAGAACACAATTCACAGACACAAAGAATAAAATCAGTAAAATCTTTGTAAAACGCAGTTTCCATCAAACTCCTTACCTGAGAGTCAGTAGTAAACCATCAACCAAGATGATGTTTCTTACACCTACTAATGAATATCACAGTATAAATGTGAGTGTTCATAGACATTATACAAATCTCAATGGGAAACCTAAAATCTTCCATCTATAAGTCATTAAACTATGTTCATAAAATGTGAGTACCTATGTAGACTTAACTAAAGTAAAAATAGTAGTAACAAATGGAATTTTCATAAGTTTTCTACCACCCCCCCCCCAAGGAGCCCTAAGTGTTACTGTCAAACAATAGTCTAAGCTGTATCTATATCCTTTTCTCAGGTAGAAATTCTGTCCCTTTTGTAAAGCAAACCAAATTTTAGAAAAAGGTTGCATAGCCGTCTCGTATTTGGACATTAAATGAAAAAATGCAATAATATTAATTCCTTAAAATCACCTGGATCTAGTATGAAAAACACACAATCATTTCGTACTTCTTTAATCCTGTCTATGAATACTGACAGGGCAAAAACAATAACCGGCTAGTAGTGATATAATTTAAAATTCTATTTTCTGAGGAAAACAGGTTGTCTATAATAAAACAACTACAGCAATTTCAATTGAATAAAGTTTGGGGTTCTCCCTACCCCCTTATCTAAAAAGGCCCAATCTAGTTAAATACAAAACAAAACAAAAAACACCACACACGCGCACACACACGCACACACACACAGAGTTGTTGTTGTCTTTTTTTCTCTTTTTCAATTTAAATAGGAACCAGCTCAGTCAGACTGACACCTAATGGAAACTTTTATACGAAAATAATTCTGCAAAGGAAAGAAAGCAATGAGATAAATATTTAAACCACCTGAACCAAGAAAATCAAATACTTTTTGTTGACCATTTAGATTTCATCACTCGGATTTACAATTATTCCACTCTAACAATTATTATTCATTTATGAAGCAATTGCAATCATAAACTAAAGTACCAGTGGCCAAGAACTGAATAAAATAGCTTATTTTAAAAAGATTTTCCTCAAATCTCTCAACGAATGCCAGAGTATTACTTTTCATTTCTGGCAAACTCTATCACTAGGCCCCCAGTTCCCTTTCTACCTTTCAAATCTTACATACTTATTTAGTCAACCAGCAGCATGAGGCCAACTTTCGAAAGATCACCTAGTTACTAGATTATGTAGCTCTTTCTACTTTCCTACTTTCCCAGTAAAACAATGCCACCAGCAGACATATTGAATTTTGTTAAATACATAACAAGCCCTTAATCACCAACTAGTGGATCCCTAGAGAAAGAGGGTAATTCAAGGAACAATGAAGGAAAGAACAGTAGTTACATATTCTCTTGCTAGTTGTAGAATGTCGAGTGCAGAGGTATCATTTGTGCTTTTCTCTTCTACTTCAACTCATTCTTAAAAGGGACTCGCCCTGTGAGCTTCTCGGAAGGTCCCCACGCATTTTCCTTGCAAACAACCCTCCCTGAGCGCAAAAGCTGTGAGTGTAGATACCCTGAGAGTAACTGAGGGATCAGACCCGGTGTAGTGGAAATAGGGACAGGAGAGGAGTGGCGTAGTGCACCCCTCACTAGGAATCCAAAGTACTGGAAGAAAAGCAAAGCTCTAGATGGGAAAGCATGAGAGCGCGCCTGCCTCCTTCGAGGCACCTCGCTCTCCAGGGCTCAGAGCTACCCCTGTGGAGCAAGATCTCAGTGCGGGTAGTACAAGCACTTGGCTCCCGGGAAAGGCGTCCTCCAAAGAGAAGAGGTGTCTGGGGCATAGCTCAGCTTAGAGCTGGTCTGGGAACGCCGAGAGGGAGAGCGTCGCAGGCTTCCCATTTTGTTGTTTTTGTGTGTTTGTTTTCTCCTGCAGCTTCCACTTCTCAGGAATTCAGTCTTCGAAGCCTGTGCACAACCAAGGTACCACGCAGGGAGGAAACCTGGTTTTAGAGTCCCAGCAGGTTCTTGCTGACCCTACTGGAACCTTCTGGTCGTCTGTGCATTCTTGTCCCCAGCATTTTCTCCTCCCACCTTTGAAGCGCCACTACCGGGCGGGCCCTGGCGCCTTGCAAGAGGAAAAGGAGAGTTGCAGAGCTGCGTGGTCCGCCGCCGGCAAGAGCTGAGCGCTCCAGCCTTCTTGACCTTCCTCCTCTTTTATGGTGGATCATCTCTCCAAGCTCCATCTTGGACATAATCAACTCCTGCTACATCCGGCTGTCCACAGGAGTGTCTGGGTGTGCTGGAGGGGATCCTGGGTGGTTGCTTGTTCTTCACTAGGAGGGGACAAATCCGTATGGTTTTATCGTCCATTAATATTTGAAACAAACAAACAAAACTGCAAGTAGAAAAAGGGAAAGGCTCCCTCTTCCTCTCGTCCCTTCGCAGCAGATCTGAGAGGGGGAACATGCCTTGGGTTTGTTGGTGTTTGAGACTCGTCCTAAAAGCAGAGGCAGGGAAGACAGCGCTGAAGAGGTGTCCTAAAGAAACTGGACGACTGAACAGTCACTGCCTGCCCCAACCACTTTCAGGAAGGTTCCAGTTCTGTGCCACACCGCAACCAATCCGGTTTCCATTCTGTTTCTCCACCCCTTCGCGGAGAATCCGAAAAGAAAGTATGGGTCCCTGAGGAGACCCGCCACACACTACCAATCTGGAAGTTCCGCGGGGACCCAGGTCCCTGTCCCCCGCCCCCTTCCCAGCCCCGGCCGCCACGTCTAGCTGCGCAGTGGCACCGCCGGGGGGTGGGGCTCCGGCACCGCCCCGGGCCGGGATTCGCGAAGTCACGAGCTTCCGCAGCTTGCGGGGGCACCTTCGCCCACGGACACGCCCTTTCTGCGGAGGCAGCCCCTAGCGACCCTCTGCCGAGCTCCTGCTCCTCACTCGCGACGCTACCAAACTGCTCAAGGCCTTTCAGTCATTCTCAACTTTAGAGACTCGCTCAGTCCCCGTCTCTCCCCCAAGCCACACCCCGGCGAAGAGAGGAGGCGAGCAGGCCGGGGACGCCGAAACTCCGCGCAGGCTCCGCTGAGCAGACCCCCATCCTTTCCCCGCCCCTCCCCTCCTCCTCGACCCCCGCGCCCCGGCGCGGACCCATTCTACAGCCCCAGTCACCAGAGGCAGGGCGCGCAGAGCCCTTCTGGTGGGGTGTGCCTTCTAATCAAGGAACATGCGACCCAGAGCGAAAACAACGAGGAAAGGAAAAGATCAAAAAAGTGCTACCTTGGCAACCACAGGCGTTTAGAGGCCAGCTGGTGGGCTGGAAGGGGCGGCCGCTGCCCGCCTGCCGCTGGTACTCTCCTCGACTACGCGTATTCTTAAGCAATAACAACGTAATCCGTATTATCCACCCAAGAATACCCGTCACCGAAGAGAGTCAGAGGACCAAGCTGCTGCTGCCGCTGCTACTGCTGCCGCTGCTACTGCCGCCGCCGCCACCAGAACTCTTGCTGCTGAGCCCGCCCCTGGCTGGGGCTGGGCTGAGCTTGACCGGGACCATAAATCCATAACTCGATTTCCCTAAAGAAGGATCCAAAGCTGTGCTCTGCTGCTTCCTGCCCAAATCCAAATGGCTGCTTTATTTCCAGTTCTGAAAGACAAATCACAAAACCAAGCACTTAACACAGAAGGAGAAGAGTGCTCTCTTCCCAGTGAGGAAGGAGGATGTGGGAAGGCTCTTTGGGCACAGGGTGGGCGTGACAAGTAACCTTTAGTTTACCTGGTGCTCTCTCAGTGCCTTCCTCTGTACTTGTTCTGCTTGGTACCCGCTCTGGTCTCGGCCAGCCCACTCTAGGTGCTTTGATTGAGTGTCATGGCAGCGAGAGAGCCCTGTAAGAGACATGCATAGTTAAGCACACAAATATTACAAATGTATTTGCCTAGACGGCTTTAAGAAGAAGTGAGGCTCAAATAAAGATAGGGTCATGCATGGGTGAAATTTTCAGCAGTGTGTTTTGGAAATGCATTTTCTCAAACCCAAGATCACAGAAAATAAACACTCATTCAATTTACTACTTGAAATCAAATACTTATAGATCTACAAAAATAGGCATCTCTCCCTTGAAGGCCTTACAGCTATACAACATAATGATTTTTAAAGAAAAAAAAAAGCTTCAAAGCACAAAATAATTAAACTCATTTTCCATAGTATCAGAACTCACTGAGTTGACAAGCTGGTAGAGTTTATATGATTTAGGTAGGCATCGTTTTGTAGTACCACAATGTGTAATTCCATAGCCCACCTTTTTAATATACAATATAAATGCATTGCTGTGCAGTTGTTGTGAACACCTCTATAGAAAAGCCTTTGAAGCTCTGTCTTCATAAAAATTGTTTTAAGGAAAAAAAAATAAAAACTCATTTGTAAAGTGACTGTAATTTTGGCTTTCAGAGAGAGATTCTTTGATGATCAATATGGCTCTTACTGGAAAAGCTTTGTCTTAAGATCCTGCAGTGAATATTCTGATAATAAGGGTTTATTGTTCACTAAATAAAATGGACAAGTGCAACGTCACTACCCAAGACATGTTGTAGCTCCATTAGAAAGTTCTCTATTTGCTTTTCCCTTTACTCTCAGATATATGGAAGTACATCCATGTGAGTGAAATAGGGAGGGGATATGGAAACATGGCAATAGACATTATGATTCCTTAAATTATGTAAGTGCAAATAGCTCTTCATCAAGGAGTAATTATATAACAGAATCTCTCCCACTACCACAACTCATATCTAACTGACCTGGTTGCAATTTAAGGCACTTAGTTCGTGCTTGCTCTTATAATTTTTTTCTTTAAATGTATTACTTCTCCAGACACACCAACTCGTCATTTTCCTAACACATTACAAATAGAAAAATCAACATGAATTCTAGGTTTTATGATCAGTTGTTTTATATATAATACCTGATGCTTAAAATAACTCAAAAGAAAAGCAGCATTGCCCAGTTAATAGCCTATTTTATGGTATTTTCAGATGACTCTTAAGTACACCTTTCACAAAAAGACAGATGCCAATTAAACAAATAAATAAGCACTATTTTCTGTCATTATCTAACATAGCTATAAAGTGGAGCTTTTCTCTGGGGGTGCTACAACCAAACACACACACACACACACAGAGAGAGAGAGAGAGAGAGAGAGAGAGAGAGAGAAAGCTGACAGGTTCTCTTCAGCTTGAACTCCTAGAAACAAAAGCCCTTAGGGAAAGTAATGCAATAGTCTATGAGCAAAGTGTACATTTGCTCCTGAACTCTTCCATTTAAATCTCAACTAACGTTAAAAGGAAAACAAGAAACATATTATCCAGATAGATTTTGATTTACTAAATGGAACATTCCTTTTGAATTAAAAGATTATTAAAACATATATACACCACACACACACACACACACACACACACACACATACATATACATAATACATACATACACAGCAATACATGGCATATCATAATCACAGCATAAATACCCACACAGATTTTCAGTGCTTCCTGAGTAATCTCCTTTAGTTTTGCTTCCTTACGATTGAAATAAAATACATGCACACACTGACCCACAGACTCACACGCTTTAAGAAACTAGAACAACGTAGTTGATACGTTTTCTTTTTATCCAAGTAACCAGTGCCAGCCCTTTCTCTACCTACCCAAGTGTTTCACCAGCTTCAGCACCTGGACCAGTGGACAGCTCAGCCCGGGCCGACTGCCGGCAGCACTCGCAGCAGAACTGACGCTCTGAGCTCTAACCAAAGCTCTCTCGTGCTTCAGCGGGGCAGCCTGACTTACGAGAACACCATTTCCTACGAGACCACTGCCGCTGGGTGCATATTCAATTCAAACCTCCTTAAGCTGTCGGATTTCCCCCACCCATCCACCCTCCTCCCTTCTCCACCCTCCACACAAAAACAGAAAAGGGAAAAAGCCCAATACCATCAGGGCGTTTGTTGATCAACTTACACTTTGCTTTTGAATATTTAGATACCGCTAGCGGAGCAATAGCAACGGGGGCTTAGGTCCGCATTAAGTACCTTTGTTCATCGACTCCTGCAAGCCATGTTTATTAGAATCTACATTTCTCCAGCTCCCCAATAACCAGAGGTGTGTTTTGCGGGCAGGGGTTTTTAGCACCTTTTGATCTCCCAAGGCCACCGCGACTGACTGCCAGTCCCCACTACTTTCCCACCCTGTCCCCCACACTCCAACACCCATCCCAGCTAAACGCTTGGTAATTTGCAACCAAATATACATAAAGAAACGCGACAAAGCAATCGGTTTGAGGAAATAAGCCAATTAAGCCAAAGCAGAAATGCTTCTCTCTCTCTCCCCCTCCCCCTTGCCTCCCTCCCTCTTCCTCTCTCCTTCCCTCTCAAGTAGAAAGGGGGAAACACCAAGGAGAGGGAAAAAATCGGGAGGAGGATGGTAGTCGACTCTTACAATCAATGGAAAAACACTATACACATCCTTACTGAATAATACTCTCCTTCTCAGACAAAAAGAAACACATTTATCGATGTAAACATAGTCTCCCTCTTTCACACATCCTACATCCTTTACGTTTGCTGAGATTTGTCTTGCGGTATAGCAAAGTAACTGTCACAAATCCATCTCGATTGAAGTGCTTACCCTCTAAATCCAGGTTTCAAGCGGGACTCCAACCGTGTGTAGAAGCCAGAGTCATTTGATGAGCGGTGAGGTAGGCTCTGGGCAGTGGGAGCTGCTTCCCTCCGAGTGCCGGGTTACAGTGTTAACAAGCCCTGGGAAGGGACCTCGGTGCCTCGCGCTGGCTGTGCCCCAGTGCCTTCGCGTGGTGGCGGCTTGCTCACGCTTCCAAGGAGTCCCAGGCGATAGCCTTCAGCTGATGCGAGCTTCCAGAAAGGAGTGGGGAAAGGAAAAAAAAAAATCATCTAATGCAATCAAATCGATCTGATCTACACCATCTGTCGCCTGCCACTATACACAAACGTTAAAATAGGAAAACGGAAAACACTGACAGCCCGAGAGGGTTGGTCTGCAAAGAGTTCATTTTTAGCAGAGCATAATTGGGTATGGTCGGCATACAGTTACAAAAGCTGCTGTTAACCATCCAGTAGTGGATCCCAAACATGCTAATGGTGGATTAATTGAGGAAGATCTGACGTGCAAGCTTCATAGTCTCTTATTCATGACTTCCCAATGGGAAAGGACCAATGCCTTGTGGGACTATGGTAACATACAGTCAAAAAGCTGCTAAGAAAATGGCTGTGTGTTCACAGCACCTCTCTCTGATAACAAACATATGTCGACTAAAACGGTTTAGTAGAATGGGAGGGGGGGTGTTAGAGAATAAAATTTTCTTTCTCGGTATAAGCAATTCCCATCTTCTTTCTTTAAAGAAAAGCAAAAATAGATACCATATCTTTACCATAGTGGAGGGAAAAGGATGGTTTAAAAGGTTTTTATCAAGATTAAACTCTACTATATATATATAAAAAAAAACGGAACATTCCTGTGCAGCAATTCTTAAAAAAAAAAAAAAATCTATTATCATTTTTTTCCTTACTGTGATCAAAGTAGATCCATAGCATGTGCAGTTTATAGAAACTCAGCCCAGTTAATCCCACCAGGATTGACTCAAGGCTGTTTAATGCCAGGTACCCTTTTGACTTCTTGAAATCAGGATGCCTCTTGGGCAAGACATTTTGCATTATTGAAAACTGACATAATGAATGTTAAGTGTGATTGCAGTGAGGAGAGTTTTCTTTTCTAATTCTACAATCATTCTCTCCAGCCAAACCCCTTTTCTGGTCTGTTTCCAGTCTCCTGATCAGCTGATGGGGGAGGTATAAGGATTGGGGAAGGAGTGGAGATATAGGACAGGGGAGGGAGATTGTAGGTTATCAATAGCCAATAAATTCAAGTCTATCTGTAATGAAAATTATGGAAGTAAAAAAGATCACTTATTAGTTGTCCATCATGATATTTAAATATAAACCAGTTTTCAAAATTGATGTTTTATATGTGGACAGAAAATATATTGCAAGCAATAGTGTGATGTCATCCACCCTGCTGTAATTTTAAGACTAAAAAAAGAGTATATTGAGTTTATTATCTACATGTGACATTCTTTCATTATATATATATCTAAATAGTCCATATTTCCTCTAATCTTGTCACCTATCTGAACATTGAAAACTGTGTTCATTTTGATTTTGCTCCCTTTTTTTGAGAACATAAATTATGTATTTCATAGTAAACAATTAGTGTTTAGGATAATTCTTGAGATAGCTGAATTTGGCTACTGAAACTTCAATAATCTCTTTAAGAAAAAAACCCCAGCAGTTATGAATTAGATTAGTTTAAAAATATAGCTGGAAGACAAATCAAACAATTTACCTGATCTTTTGTTTCAATATACATTAATTAAGCACTCTTTCCAACCTACACAACATTCCAGGGTCATAGTCAGAAATCCAAGACTAATAGCTCAGCCTCCTTTGTTGTCATTCGTGTCAAGCTATTGCCCCCTGCAGGTTAGGCTGAAAGTGCAGGCAGAATTTGGCCAAGTCCTCTGGAAATTTATGGTAGTCATGTTTATCCTCTCCCAATATTTAAGTAGGGACAACTTTTTTGAACTTTAAGTTGTTTGCATTATGAACTATTGATTTAGAAACATCTAGTAAGTTTATAAAAAAATAAGATTTAAAGATAGGCAATTTCAGTTTTCCTTCTGAGACTTTTGCTGAGTGGAACAGACCTGTGGATACTTTATTGTCACACAGGTAATACCTTGATGCACTTAATATAGTTTCTTCATCTTCTCTGATCCTTTTTGCACAAGATCCAGGACAATTAAAAAACGAATGTAAAAGAACTGGAATTTTGATTTCTTAAGAATAAAGAAATAATCTGGGACAGTTTATTACTTGATGTCAGTGTGCTCTTTGTAGACTCAAACTCATTTGGATTCTTCCTACTGCTAATAAGATAGGGACAATTACGCTGTTTTTCTGGATTATAAAATGAAACATTATTTAAACCTTATCTTCCTGACATCCCATCCTCCTTTTCTACAATCAACCTTTCCAAACAAGGAAACTTGCCAAGATGAAATAAATTTATTGTTGACAAAATAGAAATTAAATTACATCAACTTTTCCACAGTATTAGAAAGTGGAGCAGGTTTATGGGAATGATTTCAGAAGGTTTGTGGGAAGATTCCTTTATATTTTCTAAGTCATGATATGATTATTCACACTGAGTTATAGAAAACCTTGCAATGTTATATGCCTATTATTTAAATACATATCTCATCGAACAATAGGATATCGTTACACAAAATAGCATCAATTCTAATGCCAAATAAGCAGTCAATAAGAATTTTATCCAAATGTTAGAAGTATTATTTCCACATTGTGCTGCAGTAGTTAGAAATGTAAAATGCCTTCTGTTATCTCAGAGCTACCTGAAATGCTCACAAAAGACTTAAATAAACTATAGTGGCAAGACTCGGGGTTTTCTTGGGGGATTCCCCACCCCGGAACTACTGATGCTTTTCCCAGATCCTCCAGAATAGAAACATGGGATAGGAATTGGGGATGACTATATCACATTTTAAACAAATCTAAAAACAAAACCAACTAACCAAACAACCAATGAAAACCTGATTGCCTATCATTGTTTTATTACATTTTTAAAGCTTGTTGTTAAATTTCAAAAAGACTTTACATCTATAAATTAAGATCTTTGCCTCTACAGTTCATTAACACTCTTGGTCTAAGCAAAGCGAAGCTTTGGACTAGGCTGTTGGACTATTAATTGCACAACTTGTTGTAGCCAGAGTAGTGAGTGGTTGCTTGCCACTGACATTTCTAGTTGTCTTCGGGTGTACATTTTTAAAGGAAATAAAGTTCACCTTTCTTTCAAAATTATATATTATATATATGATATGATTACATATGATTATAGAGAGAAGCACATTGCTATTGAGTCAGAACATTTCAACTATTTTGATTGAAATACCCATCAAATGCTTATCCACAGAGTTGCTTTTAATTAGCATCCAGAAAAGAGAGATGGTGTTATTTGACCTGTAGGTCTGAATCAAGGGGAACTTTTTTTTTTTTTTTTTTTAAGTTCTCCCCAAGTACTAAACAGCAGATTGCCTGCAGGTGCCCTGAAAAGCACACTCCCGTTCCTCTTACTATCGCCACTATTGTTCTAATTGCTTCTAAAAGATCCGAATAGGCTTCTAGGTACCTTGTAATGTTCTGTTATTGCCGGAATCCTGAGTTATTAGACATTTTTGTCCTCAGAAGCAAAAGACCAGGCAATCTTATTCATATGCATCCTATGACTCAACTCAGTTTCCACTTGGCGGGCACGCGCTTGCTTGCGTGCGTGCGTGTGTGTGTGTGTGTGTGTGTGTGTAGGTTCCTCCCGAAAGCGCTTGTTTCCAGTGGTTTTCAAATGCAAATACACTGGGAGTGGTGGGGGCGGTGGTGGAGTGCGGTGTATGGGTATGGGGGGATTTGGGGAGAGATGGTAACTTTATACAAATTGAAGGCCATCACTACTACTGCAGATGAAAACAACTTAGATCTGAGGGACCCTTTAGAAAGATACAGTATCTTCCTGATCTAGAGGCAGGTCCCAGTGCTCGCGTTATTTTGAGAGAGGGTCCCGAAGCCCGCCAGAGGCCAGTTCTCGCGGGCGGGCCTCGGGGCTAAACTCTCGTTCCGTGAGGGGAAGCGCTCCAGTCGCCAGGCCCGGTGCGCCATCGCGGAGCCAGGCCAGCCGCCCCGGGCCCGGGCTCGGCTCACTTTGCTCGGACGCCCCGAAGCAGAGCCAGGGCTCCGTTTAGCCACATCGACTCTAGTTTCAGCAGCCGCCTCCCGCCAGCGCCGGCTCGGACCGGGCGTCCTCAGGGCGAGCGAGGGAGCGAAAGCCGCCTCCAGCCTGGACCTCAGATGGAAGGTGTGGTTCAGGACCACCGTAGAGGAAGCGTTGTCTCTCTTGGCCAAGCCGGCCCGCGCTCTGCAGCCCCAGAAGCGCTAGATGCGGTCGGCGCGGGGGAGAGGGCGTGGAGAGTCGCCGCCCTTCTCGCACCCCCCGCCAGCGACCTCGGCTCGCCCCCTAACACTCTCGCGAGGAAGGCTGCCCCGGGCCAAAGGCAACCTGGCCGAGGCCGGAGCCAGACTGCGCCGCGGGACTCGGGAGCCGGAGCAAGGCGGTGCCTCGGACCCCGTTCCTGAAAACCCTCGACTTCTCCAGGATTTGTCAAGTCCTAAGCAGCTCCAAGAAGGGTCCGCGAGCTTTCGGGGAAACCCACTATGTGGCTCACCCCTGTTGGTCTTGCTCGAGCCCTCGCCTTCCTCCCCTCTCCAGATGCACCACCCACCTCAGATCGCGGGCCCTGCGGGCTGAGCCCGCCAAGCCGGCAGAAGCGCGGTTTTAGGCAGAGCGAAGGAGCCCCCTGCTGGCCAGACGCGGCAGGCACGGCGACCCCGCTCCAGGTTTCCTCCGCCCGGCGGCCGCGGCCCCGCCCTGACCCACCTCGACCGTCCCGCGCCCCCAGCGCTGGGGCGTGTCCAAAGAAACCGAAAACCAAACCAAACAAAGCGCCAAAAGCCACTCTCACCTGTGGACTGCTCCGAGGTAAGTGTGAGTCCAGCCTTTCCCACGCCCCTCTCTGACCCTCCTCTGGTCCTCTGGGCTGAGGTCTGGGGGAGACAAAGGGGCCACCCCCCAAAAACGAAATCATGGCTGCTTCTGAAAGCACGTTTTGCAAGCATGAGGATCAAACATACATACACTCTCTCTTACACACACACACACACACACACTCTCACACCACTGAAGCAAACCCACACTTACCAGTCTGGAAGAGGGCTACTGTTGTGCATGTTTCTGGAAGCATTTCATTAGCCGTTGGAGCAAATGTTTACTAATACTTCAGGTTGTAGGCTACAGCAATAACTGGATTGCAAAGGGGAGAGAAGAGGAAGGGAAATACCCCTTAGTTTAGTCACCCCTCGCATACCTGGACGTGAGTCCTACTTTCAGTCTCAAGTCCTCGCATGGCCAGAAAAGTTTTCATCCCCCTCCTGAGAAGGAAGAGAGAGATACAGCCATTTCTGGTGGGTTTCCTGTGTCCTGCGCCCGTTCTTCACCAGACAACGGGTGAAGAGATTGTTTTATTTATCTAGACAATTTATGAGTTAGTTCTGTATGGCTTTCTGAAATTAGTTTAACCTTGAAATAGGCTATGTGCTTGAGTGGCAGGTTTTTCTGTGCTTAGGTAAAGGTTATTAGAAATCACAATGTTTCTTTCTATTCAGGCAACCTTGAGTTAGAGATGGGCATAATATCTTATTATTGTGACTTTCAGTAATGTCTGTTGCCTCTGGATGTTTACTGTCTTTGGAGAAGGAGCATAGCTAAAAAAAATTATTTTATAAGTTCAGGCGTATAATAACTATAGGTCCAGTAAAGGGTCAGTGCCATTTGCTTCTGTTTTCTTCACACACTCATTCTGGAGAAACAAACTAAAGGATTTGGACTGCCCCTGAGATTAGTTTATAGTAGGTAAAATTTAGGAGAGTTTTTTAAAATGATGTCTTTCTTATTCAGTATATTCAGATGGATGGGAATATTTGACTCCTAATTCGTGAAAGGAAGGGAATGAGGCTGTTAGGGAGTGAGAGCTGATCTCTCTCTTCTGTATCCACCAGTCCAGGAGATCTGAGCTGGTCGTAGAATTAGAACTCTTCCAAAGATAACAACAGCAGCTATAATAACAAAACTCATAGGTACTGCAGCCTTCACCTTCATTATCTCAATGAATTTTCACTGTAGTCCTATGGGTAATGTAATATAAGCTTCTCGTTTTACAGAACAGGAAAGTAAGGCTTAGAAGTTTTATTTACTTGACCAAAGTGACAACAGGTGGCAACCAGAAGAGCAAGGATCTTAACTCAGGCACTAGAAGAGTTATCTTGAGAGATCACGCTCATTGTATTGGATTCAGGCTCTTAATAAAGTAATACTTTTAGTCTGAGTTTTAGCCTGTCATAGCAAAAAACAAAGGTAATCTTTTCTGGAGAGAGAATATTTGGTGTATTTGTTCTGAAAAATGCCTTCCCTATCCCCATTTCACAGATGAGAGAACTGAAGAGAATGAATTGACTGAGCTACCATAGTGTGAGGTGCATAGCCAGGTCTTAAAACCAGATTTTTCTGAATCAAACTCCTGTATTCATTCTGCTTAACTACACTGCCCAAACACAGAAAGATTCTTGGTTTTTTGTTTTGTTTTTTTTTTCTGAAACGCTAAACAGTAAATCATTAATAGCTCAGAGCTCGCATTTCTCAGTGAGGAAGCTTTCTTTCACGTTAATTGTGAATACCTTTTTATACTGAAAGGATGCAAATGTTGAAATAATGCTATTCTCAGTGGCGAATTAAATGACATAAAAATGGCAAAAGACTAAAATAACTACTTCAGCTTTACTTGAAAAGCAGCTAAAGCAGTTAAAAAGATATCTGAAAGGCCTGTCTCAGTGCAATTTTAGTGTTCTCCACCCCCAAGACCTATCCTACCCTGCCTTAGGAAAGTCATTCCACATTACATTTCTGCTAGCTTTTGTTCATGAAGACTTTAACACTCATAAGGTTTTGGTGCTTTTCATCTCCATTCATATATTTCTTTTTTGCTCTGTGAATGGTTACAGTAAAAATGTCAAAACAACTCTCTGGAGTGACCACTTTAACAGGCAAAAAATTATATGATATTAATTGGCAAGAGATTTTTGACCGGCATCCACATTTTAACACATACTGACAATGCCCTGAAGTATACTGTGTAGAACTGATTTACTCTGTGTTGTAAAGTTAGCTCAGGTACAGAATGTGCTTCATAAAATGGTCTTAAGGTTCCTCCATTTTCAGTTTGGCTCAAAGCACCAGCCAAAGCCAGATGAACTGCCGTAAGTCACTGATTGGACCGCGGCCTGTCTGCCTCAGCTTTCTCAGTCATTCGTGTGCAGATTATTTGGCCACATGGCCTCCTGTCATGTTGGGGATCTGTGATTTTTCCAAAGGTTTAATTTAGTTGGATATGATTGTTAATGTCAAGTACGAATTTTCTCCCTCCCACCTCTCATTAAAACTCTTAATATCAATACCAGTTTGGAACTATTATGTTATATAATGAAGCTTGCTTGTCTGTGTGAATTTGTATTTTCACAGATTTTTAGACTTGAAGGGCTTTTTGAAATTCCCTAATCTAATCCTTTTATTTTACTGGTGGATAACTTGTTGTCTTAAGAGGTGATGCAGAATTTTCAACGTCACTCATCTAGTTAGGGGGAGAGTGAGAACTGGAACCCAGACTTTCTGTATTTAAAGTCTAAGACCATGTTCTTTCTTTATTTGATTGTCAGAGATTCAGGCACTCATTTGACAAACTAGTTATTGCCATGAACTTGGCGACTATCCCAGGCATTAGGACTTCAATCAAGGGAAAAGAAAAACAATCCAGGAATAGGCCTAAATTGTTTGAAATTTATAATCTAGTGGTGAACAAAATCAAATGCTGGTCTTAAAAAAGTTATAAGGACGTTTTATAAAGATATTTTTGTTAAAAACTACCCTTAATGTATTATACTGTACAAAGCAGACAAAAGCAGACTAGTGTTCTTCCACATTTCTTGTTAAAAGAATTTGGGGGAACCCTTCATGCTAAATAGTGAAATCATTGGTGGTAAATTAGTATATGAACAAAGCAGACCTGAACCAGGTAAGCAGGGTCCCCTTGGGTGATCCGTTCATGGGTCAAGGATAACTCTGTCCCAGAGTCTTTTCATGATTGGGGGTTATGTCCTGTGAGTAGACATAGACTCAAGCAGGAGCTGGAATAAAGAAATAATAAAGAGATTAAAGAGGAAATTATTCAACAAGATGTTTTTTAAAATGACATATTTTCAAATGTGTATTAGATTGTCCTGGCAGATGAACCAAAAGGCCAGGAGAGCACTAGCGCAAGAATTTAAGGCAGAAGCCTCAGGGTCTATTATAATTGGTTTTTGTGATTAACTCAACTTTCCCCTTCTAGAATATGATATATAGTAGTCCCCTCCTCCCCACTATGGAATAATTGGGAAGGGAAAGATGCAAAAAGTTCAATCCTCTAGAATCCTGGATTTAACTCTTGTGAGATTCATCAACAACATTTTTTTTCCAGAAAATAGAACTGGACATTACAAACAAAACGCACACTGGACATTGAAAAGAAAAACTTACCAAATGATTAGGGTATACCAACTTCCTAAAATCCCTCCCTTGCTGTCTCCCTGACCTGAATTTTAGCTTGTCAAAGTTTGAACAATGAAGACCAAAGACCAGTTGTCTTATATTCACATATATGACTAGTGAGGGGCATTTTTTTTAACAAGGTTATACTATATTTGACTGAGAAATGAAATGAAGTTCCTTTTTGGCAGATATACAAAAGGACATTTTTAGTTAATTAAGGGGTAGGGAACAGGGCAGGGAGAGGAGTGTTTTGTCTGATAATGAAAGGGGGAAAAGTACATTTACCCACTGAAGTTTCTTTTGCACTCTTTTCTGTCAATTCAGTTTCTATTTTGTTCTGAGATCCAATAAAGCAATAATATATCAGTTACAGTATAGCTAATAATATAGTATAATGGTATAGTATATTAATAATGTAATACAATAGTTGGCTGTTTCACATTTTGGTCTTCACCTGATAGGCCAGCCTGGCTGACGTGAACTAGTGGATGGCAGTTCCATAACTGGGGTCTTCCAAATCCAATTCACTGTATTGTGAACTGTTGAGGAACTCTTGCAGAATTTCTCTTTCACGTTGCTTGGATGTCATGTTTGGTAACGTTAAAGAAGAGATAGCAGACCCAAGCCCCAAGTCAGCAAACCAAGACTTACTGCCTATCCTAATTGCAATTTCATCCCCTCCCAAGAATGTTACTTTAACCACATGGTCTGGAATTACCTGGTCAGAGCCAGTGAGGTGATCTCTCTGATAGACCCCTTCCGTCCACGACAAGAAGGTTACCTCACCTGAAGCAATCCACTCATTGCTAGAATTTTTTTTCCTTTCCTTTCCTTTTTTTCCCCTTTTCTTTTCTTTTCTCCCCCCTTCTATCTATAAAGCCTTCCATTTTTTACAGCCCCCTTTCTACTTGCTAGATGGGATTCAGTCTGGTCCAGGAATTACTGAATGAAGCCAAGTAGATCTTCAAATTTTCTTTGTTTTTTAACAGTATCAACCAAGGATATGGTTAAGTCGGATCCTCGGGAGAGTCACTGATCTATTTCCTGCCTCCAAGTATAACTGAAACCAAAGTATAACCACAGCAAGTATTGTGTTGTAGAAAAATGGTTAAAAAATACTACCTGTAGTACTGAGATTAGAAGTTATAAGGAAAGAAATCTGAATCTCCTCCCATTTTCTTTCTGACTGCAAGCCAGGTGAAGAAGCAGCAGCATAGTCCCTTCCATGATCACTGAAAAAAATAGCAAATCTTAAATAAAGGAGAACAAGAGACCTGAAATCTTTTTTATCTGCTTTAAGATCCAAGTGAGCTTATGGAACAATTATGTTGGAGCTCCCGAATGACTTGATTAAGGTTATCTTTCTGGAAGGGTGGAAGGGTCTTTGAGAACCATACAGCTTTTAGAGCCTACACTCTGCAGAAGGAAAACCAGCAAGACCAAAAAGAGGAAGGAAGGGAAGTGTAGGGAAGGAAGAGTGAAAGGGAAAAAATTTCTTTTGAAGTGGAGGTTGAATGACAAGAGGAACTTTTAGCCCTTGGGTTTATTTTCTCTGCACTAGGTATATAATATTATAGTTCTCAAAATCCATACTTAGCGAGACATTAAACTCTAGGAATAATCTGTTTATAGAAAATAAAGCCATTTCTATTTGAAAACAAATGGAAAAAATAATTATTTTTCCCCAAATGTGTACCCTTTTGATTGATCAAATGCATCCAAGAAATTCTGCCGGCAGTTTGAACACTCTGTAGGTGTTGTTGCTGCTCTAAATTTGTCTGCAAGAGGAATTGTAAATGGTATTTACCTTTTAATTAAACAAAGCATCTTGCAAATTAAACACATGTTCTTGCACATCAAAATTTAGTTAACATCCTTTTCATTGTTCATCCTGCTGACACTCTGACAGCATCATGAGTCCACACACAATATAGAATCACGCTGCCTCCCCCTCCCCTGCACTTTGCATTCCTCAGAGTAGATGATATCACATGCTAGAGTACACTCTGTAACTGACTTCTAATAACTGAGCAGCTTTTCCCATTTAATATACTTAATATTGTGTAAAATATGGGGCTGCATTGGTGTGTCCAGAACCTGGAAAGCTTTGGACACTGATCTGACATATGTCTTATAATCTTATACTGGAAATTTGACAGTGAATGACAGAACACCTTAGAGGAATATAAGAAGATGATAAAGGCAGAAGCACCGCACATGAATGCAGAGTCTGGTTTCTAATAGCTACATACTTTTTTACATGCATACCAGTAATTTGACATTTATAATTCACTGTGGAGCTGAATTTCTGTCATTTTCTTACTGTCAAGTTCTCCACATTTTGAAATAAATGTCCCTTCTAATTATTATATGAATTTGAACTCCAACATTCAATTTTTTCCCCTGTCCCTTATAATGGAGTACTACATTTGGCTGAAGTCTGATTTGCAAGACCATTTAGGAAATGCGATCATTCCACATGTATTCCCACAAACTATACAGGGGAACCCCTTGATTGTATTCTGCCTTACTGTGAAAGTACGATTTAAAACTCATCCATCAGTACTATTTCCAAGAAAATAAGGTTATTAATGATAGAATGAAACTGAGATAATTAGGATATAGCCTTAATGGAACAAAAGTCAAAGAGAGGGTTTTCAATAAAGGAAAATTGTAGTTAACGACTGTCACTCACTTGTACCAATGTTCATTAATCTCTTTTATTTCTGTTTATTTATGGTTTATATAATTGAAATAAAGTCATTTGCTTAGAATATTGCCAAAGGAGAAATGCATTCTGCTTTGAAAAGAGGCATGTCAAAATAAAGTTAAATAAATTCCAAGGTGAGATGAGATATCCCCTTACCATTATGGCACCTCCAAGATTTTCCTTTTTTAAAGTTGAGGGATTATTTTTACTGTCAGTATTTAGTTTTAAGGTTCAGGTAAATAGTATGTTGAAGAGATGCTACTTGTGTAAGAAATTGCTTTGAGGCACAGAAATGATTGGTGTGGATATGAGTGGAGGAGAAAGTGAGTGGCTTCTTAGTGTCATCATAAAAAGCTTCAGCTCCAAGGAATACACTAGCATCTTGCTTTGTCTTAACCAAGCTTTAAAATACAGAAGTAAATAATGAAAGAACAATGTGCAAAAACAGAATTCATGTTTTAAATAGTGCTTATAATAAAGTAACGATGATACAATGCTTATCTGTTGATTAATAAGCCTTCACACACACATAAACATAAAATATTCTTTTTTGATTTCAAGGAAATGAATAGAATGTAAATGCTGAATACACTCAAATAGGACTTAAAAGAACCAAATTCATTTCCCTAGTTTCAGATAAGACCCCAAAGTAAGGACTTTGTCGGGGGCATCTGGATGGCTCAGTTGGTTGAGCTTCGGGCTTTTGGTTTTGGCTCAGGTCTTGATCTCAGGCTTGTGAGGACAGTACTCTATGGCAGGCTCCTAACTCAGCACCCAGTCTGCTTGAGATTCTCTCTCCCCCTCTCCCTCCACTTCCGCCCCTTCCCCCAACTCCCATGCGCACGCGCGCGTGTGTATGTACTCTCTCTAAAATAAATAAATAAATAAATAAAATCTTTAAAATAAAAAGATTAAGGACTTTGGCTAATGACAAAGTTTTAAAATATTATCTACTTTTACACCAGCTCTTCTGTCCCATTGTTTAAACATTTCACAATTTAACTGGATACAATTTTCCAACTACAAAGAAAATCTATGCCAGCCAACAACTTTCAGAAATATTGATTGGAACTTTCACTGATGTGTAAAATGTGCCTGACTATAGACGTAGATTTTCTGTCTGAAAAAAAGAATTTTTTTTTAAGTTTCATATTGATTCTTGTGCCATTTGGTTTTCACTAGGCTTATGAAAGATAAAACATTGATTTAACTCTTCATAGAGCCATTCAATGTGTAATAATTTTTACAAGTGATATATAAGTCTTCTTTCTTTTAGACTAATTTTTATACTGTTCTCAATAATGTGCTCCCATTTTATCAATTTCCAAAAAGATAAATGAGTATTTTTTAAAAAATGAGCAGTGCCTTCATGAATGCTGACAACATGGCCAGTGTTTCTTCAGTTCTTGCTAAGTGCCAGGTATTGTGTTGGATACATGACACATCTTGTTGCCTTTTGTAGCAACCCCACGTGGAACTACTCTGAGGGTATGGAGACTTACCTGATTTATCTGAGGGGATGGAGACTGAATGCCTTGTTGGAGGCCACCCATCTAGTAAAAAGTTAAACCTGGTCTCAAACTCAATTCTGAATTACAAGGCAGGGGCCTTACATGTGTTGCTATGTGGCTACTGCTGAGCACTTACCATGCACTAGGCACTGTACTTCATAATTCACAGGCTGTAAAGTGTGTCTTCTTTAGCACCAAATCTATATCACAGATCTTAGTGTGATTAAAAAGGTACTTCTGGGGGCGCCTGAGTAGCTCAGTGGGTTAAAACCTCTGCCTTCAGCTCAGGTCATGATCCCAGGGTCCTGGGATCGAGCCCCGCATTGGGCTCTCTGCTCCGCAGGGAGCCTGCTTCCCTTTCTCTCTCTCTGCCTACTTGTGATCTCTGTCTGTCAAATAAATAAATAAAATATTAAAAAAAAAAAGGTACTTCTGGGTTTAGGCTGAGTGTGAAAGCGATAGGGTGGGGTACAGCCTAAACCAAACCTGCAAAGTGGGGTATCTTTGGTGCCTTTTCCTTTCCACTTTCACACTTTCTCCAAGTTTGCTTTTCATTCCTATAGAAAAAACCTTCAGAGGAGGGTACTCCTGCCAAAATTTGAATTTGACGAAGGGCATCTAGAAAACTAAAGAAATTTATTTATTTGTGCATTTACTCACTTATTCATTCATTTTAAAGTATGAAAAGGGTGTGAGGACTAGAGAATGTCCTAGAAATCATACAGTTCAAGGGTAGGAAACTGGAGGCCCTCCAAATAGGATCCCCCACAATGTGATTTCTCTCCAATATAATTTATTTTGAAAAATGAAAAATGGAAACTTTTAGGTGGGGTGTAGATTGTCCATACATCGTGGCCCTCACCACCATTACCATATCTCATCCTGTTCCACACATTCTCTTACTTGGTTCCTCAGGTCATTTTAAGTTTATGACTGCAGATAGACATAGAATTGTGTGTGTGTGTGTGTGTGTGTGTGAAGGATGAATCCAAGTAAGTTTTATTCTTTTCCCAAGGTCAGTGTCATTTTTTTTTCTTTTCAACACCTAGGACAGTACTTGTTGCCACATAGGAAGCTTAATATTTATTGAATGAATGAATGAATGCGTGAATGAATGTGATAGAATTGAAACTATAACCCCGGCGTCCACAGTCTTGACCCATTGTCGCACCTTAGCACTTAATTCTCGGAAGGAATAGTGTAACATTTTGTGTGCAGGAAATTTGGCTCTTTTAGTACATGATTTTTCTTTTTCTGCCTAAATCAAATGAGGCCTGCACTAAAAGCAATTCAACCAAAGGATATTCATTCAAAGGTTGGTTTCAAATTGAAATCATGTAAACACAGCAACTGAATGTACGATACTTTCCAGAAGACCCAGAAAATCACATTTACTTCCAATAAAGTCATGATTATTGATGTAGTACACTGTCTTCATCCCTGTGAGTGAAAGGGGCAAAGAAGTATAAGACTAAGTAAGTGCCTTTGCCAGGCTGATCAAGAACGTGTAGAAGCCCAGAGAAACCTTTGAATTGAACTGATTCTACATCCAAACATGCAGAAGAAAAAAAAATGAATAACTGAGTCATTTATCTATCTCTGTGATAGATAATCTGTACTATACCAGCACCTGGAGATTTAGGAAACTATTCATCATTCATTTGTATATTTAGCGTGAGAGCTTTGGGTTGATTCTTCTATCATTGTTACAGTGTGGCAGCCATCTGACTGCTGTGAAAAAACTTGGGTGTCCATAAGGATAATTGTCTTAAGTAAAAGAAAAGTTACAACTTTTTTTTTTTTTTTTTAAGATTTTGTTATTTATTTGACACAGAGAGAGAGAGAGGGAGAAGCAGGCTCCTGGCTAAGCAGGAAACCCTGTATGGGGCTTGATCCCACGACCCCAGGAGCATGACCTAACCGAAGGCAGACGCTTAACCGACTGAGCCACCCAGGTGCCCCAAAGTTACAACTTTGAATCAGGAATGAGTTTTTAAAGTAGTAACCATGTGGCCACAAGTGTGAGAGATGTACTGGTTAGGTATATCAAGTATATGAAATGAAGGCAGGATATGACATCTGATGTTGAACGGAGACCAGGTCCTTATCTTCCGTGTAACCACCTGCATGACCATCATATTGCCATTACATGCGGCTTCAAAGCCTTCAATGCTCTGTGTCTCCTAAGGACAAATTTTAAAATCTGAGCATGTCAGTCAAGGTTCATCATCATGGATGCTCAATAAATATTTTTTTACAATGAGGTCCTGGATATTTGCTGCCATACATGGTGTCCTGCACTCGCCCACAAATTCTCAAAGGCTTATGAGACTTTATTTTGTTTTTTTCTGACTGTAGAACTTTTCTCTAATACTCTGGGAAAGACCTTCTCGCACTTCAGACATGCCCACAGGCTCACCTCATCTATGAAACCATTCCTATCACTGTTCCTGAGCATTCTCTGCAATGTTTGGGGCAGCCACTATCTTCTCTGTATTATGTTGCACAGCACTTTCTCTGCTGCTATTATGTCATATATCACACTTCCCCTAGTTAATAGCTATTATGCACATGTCTGCATTAACTATATTACAGACCTTAGATGCATGACTATGACACCTATTATAGGTATATGTTTGTTCCCTAAAAAAAGTATGTTGTATGAAGAAGGGCTCATATATTCTGTAATCACTGATTTCTGTGGTAGATTTTCCTAAGTGTTGCATCAGTCGGTCAGTCAACTACCCACATTGAACTACCTGTGTAGGAAAAAAAAAAGAAAGAAAGAAAGAAAAAAGAAGCTGAGAGGAAGTGGTGGTATCTTTGCAGATATGTCCATAGTTGTACCTTTTTTTTTTTGCTTTTTTGGGCATGACTATAAAGTAGTATGTTTTCTCTTTTTCTAACTTTTTTTCTCTTTCTTATTTATTCTCTTAAACAAACTGAAATTTATATAGCAAATATCATTTGCTATTCAGTTTATTCATATTGGTATTGTGAAAACAGTTTTTTAGGTTATCTTCTCTGGAAAATTTTTTTTAAGGTTTTATTTATTTATTTGACAGAGAAAGAGAGAGCTCAAGCAGGGGGAGTGGCAGACAGAGGGAGAGGGAGAGGTAGGCTCTGGCTGAGCAAGGAGCCGTATATGGGGCTCGATTCCAGGACCCTGGGATTATGACTCAAGCAGAAAGCAAATGCTTAACTGACTGAGCCACCCAGATGCTCCTCTTCTGGAATTGTTTTAAAAGTCAGTCTCAGTACTTTCTTTTTTAAAAAATTATTAGACTGTGTGGCATGCACAGTGAAGGGAAGGGCACAGGGAGATGGAGGAGAATCCCAAGTAGATTCAGCTATCAGCACAGAGCCCAACGCAGGGCTCAACCCCTTGACCCCAAGACCATGACCTGAGCTGAAATCAAGAGTCAGATGCTTAACTGACTAAGCGACTGAGGTGCCCCAGGCTCACTACTTTTTTTTTTTTTGCCAACCTTTACTTTTGGTCTCATTTTGGCTCATTAGAAAAATTTAACTCAGTTCAAAATATGAAGATTTGCAGCAACTGAAAAAAATCCTAAACGCCAAACAAGGGTAATTGGTTAAAAAAGCAACAGTGTAACAATCCTTAGAAGAATTCTGTACAACCATTAAAATAATGATATTATATAGGAAATTAGTAAATTATTTATGTAAAAATGTGTTCATTACCTTTTCCTTTTTTGTTACTAGTGATTTTTCTCTTTTTTGTTTTTAAAAAATTAATCCCACAGAGAATTTGAAAGAACATCAGTGGACATCCATATATCCTTCTCCTTGGTTCATCGATTATTAACATTTTATAAACACTCACCTTCAACTGCTTATCTGTTTATTTTTCTATAGAGAAAGTCATATAGGTGTGTGTGTATTTATATATAGAAGTGTGTATGTGTATCCTAGGCTTAGAGTGTTTTTCTTTACCTTTAAAATGTAAAGTCTAAAAAGTACTAGTTTTATTAGAATTTGTTTTCATTTGTTTTCCCAGATACAGAGTTATAAGCCCTTTTAATATGGGAGTCAAGTCTTCCCCCCGCCCCAGGATTTTTTCTTTGATTATAATGTTATACATTGTGTTCCATTCCTGTCCCCCCAGGGGATCAAATTATTTCTGTTAGATGTCCTGTATCTATTTTATATATTGATGATGTTTTCTCTGATTATGTTCTGCTTTATTTTGTTTTTATTGACATAGTTCTATGCTTGCATTTTTTTCAATATCCCTTATAATCTATTTTTTGTTGTTGAATCTGTTCTCCCTTGAGCATCTTTAATTAGTCTTTATTTCTAAGACGATTTTTATCTTTTCAGAAATACGTTTCTTTCGGAGTTTGTCAATTCTCACTTCATCTTTATAATATTTTGTCTGTTTCTGATTTGAAGTTTATAAAATATGACTTAAGTTTTAATAAAATATGTAATAAATATGTAAATTCTTGTTTAAGGATACTTAATTCAGTTTCCTTCTGTTTTATTGTAGTTTCATTAAGGAGAACATAAACCAAAATATTTTCATGTGCATTTTCTATTTTCCTTGTATAGTAGTCATGTGTGAATGTTGTTGTTTGACATTACCTTTTTAAAAATTTTAAATGTGTTTGATTTTCTTAGACCAGAAATAAATTTTATTGCAGACAAAGAACATACATTTGTATGGCTTATCGGGTTTCTTAGTTCAAGAGTACTTCCTTCTTTTGATATGGTGATACTAATTTTCTTTAATCTCGGTTTTTTTTCCCCTCTTGGGGAAGTAGATGATCATGTTTTCTGATTTTGTGGCTCTTTTGTTTGTTAGGCTATTAACTTACATTTCTTGCTTCCTTATTTTCTCTCACCTCCTACCCTCCAACCATTTTGCCAGAAATGGTGCTTTCCCAAGGGTACTACTTCTAGTATTAGGCACTTTACATCTTTCCTTTTGGTTTCCCAGTGGGTGGTACTCTGATGCAGCAGATCTCAGATTTGTTTTTATAGTTCCTCATTTCCAGGTTAGACATTCTCTTTCTGGGGTTGTTTTATCTGTATTCCACATCTAAAAGCTCATGCATCTTTCTTTGTTGTCGTCTATACGGCCTGTGCTTGAGGTGGGCTTAGAAGCTGCCTCTGTTAGATTTGGGTATTTATTTCTGTACCAACACAGAATTTAAAATGTGTCGTGTTCCTTGTATCCTAGTTATTCTATAGGCCTGAGTTTTGAGTGGTTTAACTTATTCTCTTTGTTGGCATATATGGGCATTTGGACATAGTGTGAAAAATTGAAGATTTACATGGCTGTATTATCATATAGGAATCAGAATTCTTCTTGCGCTCTTGTGATAAATTTGGCTTTTTTTTTTTTTTTGGAATGCATCAGGAATTATTACTGGAAGCTTTCTTAAAGAGGAGATAAAGAGCAACTTGTCACAGATTGCTTGACTGATCTCAATCCCCTGAATTACACATGTGATATGTTTTTAAATTATAAAAGAAAGCAACAGAACAGTATGCATAGTAAGATACTATCTTTATTAAGTATATACACACACACACACACACACACACACATATATATATATATATATATATATATATAAACAGACAATTATCTAGAAGCTTGGATACATTTACTTACTGTGGTTGTAACTGGATGGTAGGATCTTATATTTTCTATAACAAACAATAGATTACTTAATCACATGTGCAAAAATAGAAAAAGGCATTTCTATTTTAGGAAAAACAAAAGTTGTCACAAGTCGATTAAATTCAACAAAGGTTTTTTGAAAAACGCATTTCCATCATAGCAAAAAAATTAGATATTATATTCTATTTTAAATTCACGTAGAATATGTTAACTAAATGAATTATAATTATAATTGCATGGATTATATAGGCATACATATACACACATATTTGTATATACATTAAAGAATGTTTGAGTAAAAGGTAGTCACATCACAGTTGATGAGTTGGGCAAACAATAGTGATAGGCACAGGAAATGAGTCCTAAGCAAGGGCGCCTGGACTGAGAGCCACTTATGGGACTTCACCTCCTGGCAGAGCATGGCAGCCAGATCTGGATGCAGCACGTCCTGACTGAGCCATAAAGTGCGTACTTCACAAACATTCCCAAAGAATCAGTGACCCTCTTCTATTCCTGAGCAGTTCTGATCAAAGCAAAGGAATGGAATATTGAAGGAAGAGAATAAAACTGTTGAAGGTATATAGTTACATATTGCAAAATATTTGTGCAATGTTAACAAAATGTTTAAAATGTTTGGGTAATTAATTACTACAAACTAGTGACAAGGAGTATGACCTTGTCTTCCCTCAAAAGAGCATAGTGGAAGTAGGTTGAAAGTCATTAAGAAAGACAGTATATTATCTAGGTGATAACAGCCTTTATTTGCTAGTGCTTTAGTTCTGAAGTTACATAGTTCAAGAAGAAAGAGTTAAAAAGAAATAAAATCAGCTAATTCACAATGAAGTTAAAATATCAACCATTAGAGAATTTGATAATTTGTAAGATTGTAGACTTGTGTTTATTCATCCCATTTCAAAGCTACATATTTCCCCTTAAATGGAAAAACCTAATGTTTTATTTTGAACTGAATGTTTAATTTGTTTTATTTTGAGCTTTCTCATGACAATATCATAATCATTCTCTCCCCTGCCCTTTTTTTCTCCCATCCCTCCTCTTTCCCTCTGCCATTATTCAGACTTAATCAGTGCTGTTCAATATACATTTCCTATTCTCCTTCAGGGTACATGGAGTTAGTCATGACTGTGTTATCTTTGTTGATTCCAGCTCAGGTCATGATCTCAGGGTTGTGAGATTGAGCCTCATGTTGAGTTCTGAGCTCAGCACAGAGTCTGCTTGAGATTCATGAGATTCTCTCTCTCCCTTTCTCCCTGCCCTGGCTCCCGCACACACTCTCTCTAAATAAATAAATAAATAAAATCTTGAACACCTAAGAATCTTAGAAAGAAAGGAGGAAAAGACAGAAAGGAAGGGAAGGAAGGAAGGAGGAAAGGAAGGAAGAAAGAAAGAAAGTGGGAGCAAAAGTGTTGTGTCCTCCATGGAAGTTTTAAGAGCAGTGTACCACAGAGTGCAATGCACCACACTTTTTGCCTGGGAAGCTTCTCTGTTCCACTTGGGTCCTGCAGTGAGGGAGGAGAGAAGACCCTCAGCTTTCCCCACTACCACCACTCCCCTATAGACAGACAACATGTAAAAATTCATGAGAAATTAATGAGATCTTGTGTTTGTTTTGTTTTTAACTCCATGATTATTTCGCCTATCAAATAAACGTATGGGCAAAGGAAAAGTAAAATGACATTCTCCATGAAAGTTTAGCATTTTGGAGTGGGGAGAAATTTTACCTCATGGTCAATTGTATTATGACTTAATACTTCATACTGTATATACATATAATCATATGTATATAATCATTTGTTATGTTCTAATTTAACTTAGTTTAATAACATTTCATTTCTTTAAACACTTCAAATTAACTCATTCTTACTTGAGGATCATCACAAGACCAATTCCTTTCACGCGGTTTCCTTCCATATTTGTATGGTTGGCTCCTGCGCATCCCCCAGACTACTGCTAGTCTGATAAGTCCCCCTGGAGCCCTTCCTGGCCATCCTGTCTAAGTAGATTTGGGCCTGTTACCTTTTATCGCAGCACCTTGTCTGCATTTTCTGAGCTTGCAAGTAGATATTTATCTGTTATCTTTGTATTGTTTGGCTCACCCTCTAGCCTGCCAGCTCCATGAGTCTGTGTCTGTCCTCTGCACCACTGCATAAGCTGCAAAGGGCAAAACAACAGCTTCAAAGTAGACAATTCATATGCACTGATTACACAAATAACAGAATTACTGTAATAGGTGTATATGGGATAAAAGTAACTTTAGTTATATAATATTTTATATAGTCATGAATTATGTAACTTTTTTCCCTATACATCAGATCTTTCTAAGCTAATGGTAGAAAGTTTGGAAATAGAGGCCGTTCAGAGGTTTTGTGTTTTATTTAAAAGGAGTTGATCATTATTATCATCATTATCATCAATATTATTATTACTATTTACTTTTTTGAGGGCCTATTAATTTCTAGTTATTAAAGTTAAGAAGTCTGTATGATGGCACTAGGAAAGCCAATACATTGTCTCATTTTTTTTTTAAAGATTTATTTATTTATTTGATAGAGAGAGTATGTACATGTATGTGCATGAGCTGGGCCCTGGATGGGGGATGGAACAGAGGGAGAGGGAGAATCCCAAGCAGACTCCCCGCTGAACATGGAGGCTGAAGCTGGGCTTAGTCCCATGACCCTGAGATTCTGACCTGAGCCAAAATCAAGAGATGGTCACTTAACCGACTTAGCCCCCCAGGCATCCCTGCCATAAATGATGTAAGCATTAAAAATGTCTGTTTAATAGTAATATGTTTTAGTACAAAAATTCTATACACATATAGTATCTAAATATATGGTTTGAACAGTTTCTGGAATATTTTGTTTTTAGAAAAAAATGAGATTTTTTAAAATTAAAATTGTTATTTTAGAATGTTCAATCAGTTTGACTCTCCTGGGCCACCATCAACCCTGATCTTTGGAGTTTATAATTTATATTAATGCTTTTTGTTAAGAATCATAAAAGCATCTAGTCACATGTTTTTGGAGCATAGCTAATGTGAATATAAATACTTTATGTAACAGCATTTTCAGAGAAGTCAAAATTTCAGTGATTCCATATTATCAAAATCACAAGATTAAAATATGGCTAAACAAAAATTTCAGGAGCAACTAGGACGTTAAATTTGAAGTTAAAATATTTGGGGAGAATCAGCTTTTTGCATATAATCAAAATAATAATAATTGCCAGGATCTATGAATCAGACTCAGAAATTGTTTTAAGAAACCTTTAAGGATTCAGAAATACCAGTGTACACACACACACATACACGCACACATGCACCATTTTATCTAGTTTTAAGCACAAACTACTTTACTATAGAAAACAGGTAGATCACAATTTTTGGAGGGTTGTAAAAATAGTCTCAAGTCTAAGCTTTCAGAAATGACATAATACCACAGCAGAACCAAGAGGACTGTTCTGTCTGCCGTCATCAGGAAACTGCAGATTAGAAAGCTTTCCTCATGACTGCTGGTTGTAGCATCTTCTGCTACTACCCTGATCAACGCCCACAACCTGAATGGGTGCCTCGTACCCTGCCTCTCTCTTGATCTCTGTATAACTCCATCAGATCAAAGAGGAATCCACATCACGTGTGAGGCCCCAACTACAAGTGGGTATAGAATAGGTTGTTTTTAGATTTTGAACCTCTGCTGCAGAAGCAAGTAGGTGTTGATAGAGCCTCTACAACCCTTATAACATCAAACAAAATTAGAATTATACTATATAGACAGTTTCGTATCTTTCATATTCCAATTTAAATTACATCACTTATTTCTCACATAGTTAAATACGTTATAAAATCACATTTTTTTGGAGGGCATAGTTTATTGAATTTATTTATTAAAATTTATTGAAATATTTAAATTATTTTGGTTAATTAGTGAACTAAATTTCATAAATTGTTAGAACCATAGAGTACCTAGCCCATCTGAAGCACTCAGTACATATTTGTTGAAGGAATAAATATAATTAGAGGACCCAGGTTGATAGCAATACCATCTTAAATGCTTGATACTTGAAATCATCATCATTCCCACCCATGGGATGGAGGGAAGAACCCAGAGGTGTGTTTTGGAGAGCTTTATGGGCCAGGCTTGGAAGTGGTATAACTTACACAGAGCAATAACTTTTGCTCACATTCTGTCAGAGAAGAAAAGTCATGAAGCTCCATCTAAAGGCAAGGAAGAAGAGAGGGTAGGAAATGAGTATAGCTGGACCTACCTATGATACTACTGGAGTAGAAATTGTGGAGAACAGTCTTCACCACAGCATGAGAAGGAATTAAAGCCAATTTTTCTACCTGTCTGTAAAACCCTTTGTGCTTGGATTATTCATTGGTTAACATTATCTTTGAAACTGCTAATTTTTCACAATGTATACTATTATTTTCTAATTTAGCCCTAACAAGATATTTTCTCTAGAAGGAATGAATAAACATTAAGTGGAGACATGATGCATTTCAAATATTTTTATTAGAGGAGTTGACTGTACAGCATAACTAAACAGAATATTTTTCAAACATCATGATGCATAGTTTCTAGCCAATATACAACTCTGTTGAGACAACTGAAATAGTTCTGCAAGCTTCCAGATCTTCCTCATTCTCTGTAGTATATAAAATGAGAGTTGAAATTTTCTTTTTTATTTTTTTTAAAGATTTCACTTATTTATTTGAGAGAGAGCGAGTGCATAAGTGGGTAGAGGGGCAAAGGGAGAGGGAGAAGCAGGCTTCTCACTGAGCAGGGAGCCAGATGCCGGGCTCCATCCCAGGACCCTGAGGTCATGACCTGAGCCCAAAGGCAGGTGCTTAACTAACTGAGCCACCCAGGCACCCCTAAAATTTTTCTTTCTAAATTTCCCATAAGGAGTCTGCTAAAATACAACTGAATGGTTTATCTAATCTAGATTTTGTCACCAACTGCTATGGAAGTGCCCTACCACACAATCACTTTTCCAGTTCTTCATAAGATATAGGGAGTGCTCCTTCCCCTTTCTGTCACAGTCTGTACCTTCCTTCTGTCATTAGGAAGATTGTTAGGTCTGTTTAGTTCGTCCCTAACTACATTATTGCTCAGCAAATTACTACTGTTTCTATGCCTCTGAAATACAACCAGAACATAAGACAAGGTAGGTCAGCTTGACAAATGCTGACTTTGACTAGAGTGAATTTATGTCTACTGCATTGGTGAGAAAGATTATTACTTATACTTACCATCATCATTAATTTTCTTCCTAAATTTCTAAATGATAACAAATCAGTTAAAATGTGCAGCTACTCTCAAGGGGCAACTCAGCCTTGGGGTTATTATACAGCAGAAGAGATAGACTTTTCAAATTATTTTTGTGAATAATGACATGTCTTAAAGAGATAAAAATGTGTATGAAATCCACAAAGACAGGTTAATATGAGACTCATTTTAGTAAATTATCATCCAGGCTAGATATTTGTTATAATTTTTGATTTAACAATTAAATTCGTTTAACCAAATAATCTAATGGATTAATTTGTGGCCAGTATGCCATAGAGTATAGTTTTTTTGAAGATTAGAGTAGTATTTATGTTTGTTATTACTATTTTTTTTAGGCAAATGATGTAACCAAATTTATGTTCTTTTTCCTAAAAAGGATGGAGGCAGATCTTCAATATTCCCATTATCAGTAGCTTTAGGAAGATCCTGATTTTACACAATTTGAGAAAAAAATGAATAGAAAGAAAAGCATAGCAGTTATAACAAGTAATCTTTATTGTGTGTCTACTCTGTGCCAAGTACGATGCTAAATCTTTATTCATTGAACAGATATTTTCTGATCGTCCAACAGGCATTGAAGACACAGAGGTCTAGAATTTATATCTTAACTGGTAGAGACAGATAATATCTAAGAATGATAAATAGTAGATTATGTAGCATGTTCCAATGTGGTAAGTACTATGAAGGAAGTTAGAAGAGAGGAAGGTGTGCTAGAATGGGGCTACACTTTTTTAATTGAATAGTCAGCGTAGTGTTGACGGTATAGGTAGATGAAGAACATCACGGATTTGCAAGCTCACTCTCCCTTTCCTGGCTTCTCCATTCCCTGGCCAGCCCGGGCTCCATATCTCTGGCCTGCTTGCCTTTTGAGTTTGTCTTCACTGTCTTCCTTCTAGTTAGACTCAGCCCCTTCTCAGGATGAGTAAAGTCTTTCCATCTGGACCACAGTGTAGCTTTCCAGCTCAGACTAAAGCCACTCTTATTCAGCTAAGTCCTAGTTCAACCAGAGTTTGTTAGTGAAATTCCCTTACATTTTTTGTGTGTTTTTTTTTTTTTTTTTTTTTTCCTGTTTTCAAACATATAGCTGAGAGGCCAAATTGTCGGAACCTCTTAGCTTCTCTAAAGCTATCTCTTTACTTCTTCAGGTCAATGCTATTTAAAATGAAGTGGTGTTATTGACTATGATTATGTCATAGAGTATGATGCCTGCTTTATATAACATTTATACATGTAAAAATCCAAAGAAATAGATAGTTTTATTCCCATTCACAGTTGAGAGAAAAAAGCTTTAGTGAGAAACTGATTTGGGTCTCCAACCCACACCAGAATTATTTTATTTTATTTTATATTTTATTTTATTTATTTGAGAGAGAGACAGAGACAGGTGTGGGAAGGGGCAAAGGGAGAGGGAGAAGCAGACTCCTCGCGGAGCAGGGAGCCCAATGCTGGGCTCAATCCCAGGACCCTGAGATCACGACCTGAGCCAAGGCAGAGGTTTAGCCCACTCAGCCACCCAAGCACCGCCCCCCACCCCCCATAGAGAGTTGCTTCCTTTATCCAATCTTCTTACTCCAATTCCTCAAACATCCATTTTACCTCTACCACTTTTTGAGAAAATACAGAAATCAGATATTTGTAGGGTTTGTATTATTTGAAACTGTTTAGTTCAGCATTAGATTTGATTCTCAGAATAAAATACACTTGAATGTAGAATTACAATTTTAAAATAAATAGGAAAGTATGTGCATTATACTGGCATTTTCTGATTTTACCTTCTCAATAATCCTGTAGTGTTGGTATTATTATTATCTCTCTTTTACAGGGAAGCAAAGTGAGGTTTGGGAAGGTTACATAAAATGCCCAGGGTGACGTGTCTGTAAGTGATGGCACTTAAGATGATAAGAACAAGTAATAGTTCAACTAATTTCTTTTAACAAAAGCATTAACCAGAACACCTTCCCAAATTGATTGTGGAGGAAAATGTTACTACTTAGATTTTGATAAAACATAATGATTAAGACTGAAGAGAAAATCTAAATAAAAATCAAATGGGAAATCTATATATGACTTACATTTTTAAAAAATATGGAAAATGAATAAGCTTTTAGTGTTTCAAATGAAATGGAATTTTAAAAGTAGCAATCCTTAAAAATGAAAAAAATAAAAGATAACAATCCTACAACCATAGGTATTAACATGCCCCTAATAGTTCCTGTTTTTTCCTTTACACTTAAATATTATTTTTGGCAAACACACACAGATATCATACAACAAAAAAGAAACTGATTTTAATTTAAAATAAACTGAAAATATACAATGTGCCCTTACATAATGAAAAATGAAATGTTCTAAAAACTCTTCTTTTACTATTTTAAAAATGTAGAGTCTGAGCATGAATGTTGCTTTAAGAAAGGTACTCATATTACAAAAATAGAACTTGTGCCCGTGATGTTGCAGTTGCCATGGTTACTACAAATTTGTTACTTAATAGCAGAGCAAATAGATTCATAAACATGCTAATTATATCTGATACATTTTTCAGACTGTTTTATATGAATATGCATATAGTTTGCATGAAAATGAATGCCCCTATCCAATAATTTTGCAAGTTTGGGAAGGTTTTTCTGTGTAAGTTTGGGAAGATTTCTCCATGATGTAGTATACGAGCATCTTGACATAGGTAAAAAGAAAAATTTTCAGGCAAATGATTTTATGATTTATGGGGTAGGCAACTATTGTTTCTAAGGTAAATGATATAACAATTTCCAAATGCTAAATATTTTACTATCCAGTCAGGCTTAGAATGGTTAGTTTTGAATTTATAATAAAGCGCTTTTTAAAAATTCTGTCTTTCCATTTAAAAAAAATTATTAAGAAAGAAGCAGTTATGACAAAGGAATCAATATAGTCTTGAGTTTTTTACATGGATTAGTGGTCTATAAAATTTACATATGAAGATAAACAAAGATTTTACAACTACAATCTTTTCCTTTCTATAGCTTAAGTATTTGCTAACATTGAGTGCACACTGAACATTACAAAAAACTCAAGGGCCCTGCTCTATCTTTCTCTAAAAGGCAAAACCATCAACATAATGAGAAGGGAGGAAAAGTCTTCTGCAGTTACAAAATCACAAGAAAGGGGAAAATTTGGCCCAGATTACCCATTGAATGAGCACTGTTATAACTCAAAATAGATGTAGGAGAGAGGCTGTGACCCTTCCTGAGAAAGAGGATTTGCTTGGGAGATTTGTGACTTTATTCAGAGCCTAGTATAGCTCTTTGATGAAAGAGTGGGAATATATGTGTCTCCAGAGAGTTACATCAGGAGGGGGTCTTTGCCCTAATCTTGTGATCGAAGATGTTACCATTCTTACAGCCTCATTTAAAACAATGTCCCACTTTCTCTTTTATTGACACTGATTTTTCTTTATTGATGAGGTTCTAGGTCAGAGTACTAGCTAGGTGCTCAGAAACCAAGTGTTATTTAGCAGCATGTTTTGTATTAACAATCAGCCACTTATTTGTTTATGCTACCTTTTTACTTTCACAACCAAAGCACAAATAAGTTGGTTGCTGTATTTCAGATGTTTGAGCATGTCAGGGATATTGACTGAAAAATCTGCGCTGCAGCTCACTGTCACCTAGTGATTGATATCAGCTGTAACAAGATAAAATGTTATGGCATCATAATTCTGTTTGATGCAAGGTAATCTTTGATCTTTTACTATCAACAGAAGATTATAATATATACTTAGTGTGATAAATATTACCCTTTCACTATGTCAGAGAAAGAGCAAGTTAAATTGGTAATGGTTCCAATAGCTAACATCTTATTTGCAATTTTTATTTAAGATGCCTTATAAACAGAAAGACTAGACTCCTAAAATGTATTGTTATATTATTACAACTTATATTTGTTAATAATTAATAATTTTCTCTTTTTCATTAAACTGAAAGGTGCAGTTTAAAAATTGCTAAATGCATAGCTTTGGGGTAAATTTTTATTGGAGGGCATCATGGTACCGAGGTGCCAATAGTGGCATTAATTTGGCAAAAGATTATATAAATTAAAAAAAATAAGAATTGAGGATTTGGTATGTGAAATACTCTAAATGGTAGGAAAAGTTGTTTTCCCTTTCCTCTGAAATATAAAGTCTAAATTCCATAGCACATGACAAATGCTTGGTAGATGTTAGCTCTTAAAATTATAATTTTTATCACTATTAATTACAGTTCTTAGCATATACTGGGATCTTACAGTTTACCAGAAATGTTCCTTTCTACCTTGAAAAATTCTTCTCATCTTTCAAGATACAGCTCATATACTGCTCACTTTGAGGGACTGTTCCAGTGTGTCTTTTTCTGCCCCTGGAAAATATAGTTGTTCTTCCTATCTGCTCTGTTAGCATCTTGGCCATATTTTCATTATTACTGTATTTCATTGCCTTGAGATGACTTACTGCTCATGAGCATTCCATTTGAATGTGAACTCCTTGAGCTGGGAATCAGATCTTGACCGTCTCTGCTTTCCTTGTTTGCTAGGTGTTCAGTAAATGTTTATTACTCAACACATGAGTAAGGTGAGTTACTCAACACATGAATAAGAAGGCCACATGATACAAGAAGCAAAAGGGCAGAGAAATGAAAATGAGAAAAAAATCAATTAACAAACGAAAATGGTCATAAAAATGAAAACACAAAGCCTACTTCTGGTATTAATCATTTCTATCCCAAACCTTATAGCTTTATGGATATACAGCAGATTTTCAGGCATTGCCTTGGTTTGAGAACTGTCTAGGCCCCTCACTTCTCCTTTTCTTTGGATATTAACAATAGACCATTTGTAAAAACCTTTCCACTAAATCCTCTGATTTGATCTTTGCAATATCCTTGTGAAGTAGTCAGGTCAGGTATCATCATTGCTTTTTTATAGAGCAGGAAACTGCAGCTCAGAGAGGATAATTGTTTGTCCAGGGTCACACAGCTAAGAGAGAGATTTGAGACTCAACTCTGGATATGTGACTCCAGATAAAGCGTACGATCACTGATGCCGTGGCCTTTTCTGAAACTAATTACAAATGTTTTGTCTGAGAAATATTTACGTTAAAAAATGTGACTAACATTTAGCCATCTATTAAACAAGTAGATTCAATGATGTCTACAATGAACTGAATTTTGGATAAGACACAAAGTGTGATTTTTAGTTCTTGCTACCTAAAATGATACAAGAACATAAGGAAATGGGAACTATGAAAACTCGCTATGGTATTTTCAGTCTAATATTTCTGTATTTCTGTAGATTCCTTTACTAAACAACTTATTGCCATGGCTAAGGATTGTTTAAAATAATTTTGCTTTGAAATAGGGAGAAGTTTAAAATGTTCTGTACATTCATGTTTAGTTTAAGTTTTGTACACACAGGCCAGTGCTATTCACCTGGTCATATTGCATTTATTCAGTTTGTAAAGGAAAACTGTCTCAACGACTTTTGGCAGAATCATTGTTCTCAAAGAGAGAACAGATGCCATCTTCCTTTAGCAGATGAGAATCTGAGCTTTCTAGATAGTTATGAGCAAAAATCCGAAATCAAAGCTTCAGTTAATTTGGATCTACAACTGCTGTCAGCTACGGTAACTTAGAAGCATCAACTTTATAGCTGAGGTGACTTAAAAGATTGTCCAATGCAATCTCTGTTTGCACAGGGGGAAATTGTGGTCTGAAGAGGTGAAGAGGTTCATCCAATTTCCCATGGCTAATCTATGGTGCAACCAAGACTTAAACCTAGATTACCTTCTTTCTTTTCAATATTCTTTGCTATACAATATGCTGACTCCTTCTTCATGGGTATATTAGCTATTTAATGCTGTATAACAAATTATTTCATATGGTGGTGGCTTAGGGAAGAAGCCATGGCTACTGCTGTAGAGCTATGCTGGTGATATTGTCACAATGATAAATTTGGTACCACTAAGAAACAGCCTCTTAACATCACGTATAAAGACTAAGTCACCAAGTGATTGAGATCTATATCTATGTCTTTATCTATATATTTATACAACAGTGATATAAGTAAAATGTATGGTTGTTCAGTTTCAATTTCTGTTTCTCAAGGGAATGATTGAACACCAGTTAGCTGGAACTACATGTTTATTCAAGCATAAAATACCCCAAATCCCAAGAAGAAAACCAATTTTAGAGACAAGGACCATGGATTTTCCCACACTACCTGTGGCATTTTACTCCCTCCTGACAAAGCAGATATTTAGGATTAAAGGAGCCAAAGGTATATCTTCTTTAGCTCCTCTTTCATGGCTTTCCCAAATGAAAGTGAAGATGTAGGCTGGAACTTAATGAAGCCAGATATTTATGCAAGAGTTTTGGATTTTTTGCATCTTGTTTCTGAAGAAACATCTCCAGGAGAAGTAGGTTTGGGAAGCAAAACCAAACATGAAGTTATGGCAACAATAAGAAATTGTTAGAGATTAGAATATGGTCAGCTCTGTGAGAAGGAGAAGTGATGATCTCTGGAGGATCCGAGGAGGCTGTTGTATAGCTGACATGCCGAGGTTTTTTACTAGCTGCCCTGGTCCAAAATTACTCTGAGAAATGGAATTCAAAACATGCTTAGCAGAAGTAGAAGATGTAGAACAAGTTATAGATGATAAACCAGAACAATAGAAGCTAACAGATTTGGGTATTTATAGTCTGGTTTTCTGTGGGCCCCAAGGTCTCAATTTTTAATAATATATTTACTGTTTAATATATTTAATCTTGCATATTAATCTTCTGAAGAACTTTTTTGAGAGTTAATAAAATGTGTCTCTTTTTTCCTCCCGAAAAACAAAACCAGACCAAAAATCTTAGTAGCTTAAAATAATCATTTTATTTGCTCTTGTTTTTCTTGATCAGAAATTTTAGCTGGAATCAGCTGGGTGGCTTTTCTGGGGGGTCTCATTTGAGGTCACTCATGTGAATACAATAAGATGGAGGCTTAAAGGTCTAAGTGAACCAAGATGGTCTCCTTCACACCTGCTGTGGCTGACAGGGCTCTTCTCTCTCTCTTTGTCGTCTGTAATTTTCAAGAAGGCTAGCTCAGGCTTCTTTAGTAAACATGGTGTCATTTGGTTTCCAAGGAGGTGACAATGGAAGCTTCAAGTTCTCTTGAAACATAGACTTGGAACTTCCCTAGCATCATGCCCACCACATTTTATTGGTCAGGGTGAGTCACAAGGCCCATCCATATATAACCAGGCAGAGAAATCAACTGTACCTTGTGCTTGAAGGAAGAGCAAAGTCCTATTTCAAAGAGGGACACACCCAAAGATGACAAGCATTGATCCCCACCCTCCACTGCACTTTTTTGTAACCTGTGTTAGCATATATGCCAAATGTTCTTACCATTCTCTTGCATCTGTATTTTATACGAAATGGTACTTTAAGGTGTAGAGAATTTAGTTTCTGTAACTCCTGTGGTCACATACCATAAGACAGCCCTTTTCTGGCTAAAAATGATAGTGATATTAATATTTCAAAGTGTTTTTTCCCCTTACTACAAGTCAGTGGGGTAGGTTGACAATTTTATAAATATGTATTTCTCAGTTCTTTCAGGAAGAGGTTGAGGGCAAAATTGGTTCTCTAGTGAATGTCTGTATTTTGGTTTCTGTTAAATGATGATCTATAATTGATTTGTGTGCCAACTACAACTGCCTCAGACTGTTTTCAGCTATTTTGCTCTCAATTCAATATGTAGCATTATTCACAAAGAACATTACCGGCCTTCTCCCAGATAATCAATCATAAACTAAAGAGAAAAAGACTGTTTTTAATGGAATATTTAGAAAAGAGGAAGTGACTAAATAATGTGTGCGTTGAGGCGGGTGGTGGAGAATAATCTCAGTAACTGTAGGGTTGTTTTTTAATAGGTCCAAACTTCTAAATTTTCCCTTGTTATTTAATCTTATGCTGTTAGAGATGCCAGGGCAGAAAACAATGTAGGTGGTTAGGGAAAAATATTTAAGCCTAATGTGGTTATGTGCTTAATAGACAAAAATGTTATTTAATCCTACAACGGTTCTTTTAAATAGTACTATATGCCCATTTTACAAATCAGAAAACTGAGGATTAAGGTTAGTAATTTATCCAAATTCATGCAGACAGAAAATAACAGAGGTGGGATAAGAATACAGAAAAGCTTGACTTCAGATTCTTATACTTTTCTTCTATTATATACAGTCTTTTGATTTGGGGATATTAACATTATTATCCCTAATTGTGTAGTGTCATAAATAAAGGATCATAAGTAAATGAGCACAATAAGTTATAATTGTTAAATATAAAGAAAACAGGACACATTGTAATTGGTAATTGTGCTACTAGAAACATTTATCAGTGAGTATTGTCTAAAGAGGCCATGAAATATCTTGTCCCTCCTTTCAGGGTGAATACATTTTGACCGATTTATTTCACTGTTTTGGAGTAATTTCTGGAAGGGATGTGGTAATGAACATTAACAGATTATAGTTTTGTTACAGTAAATTTTTAATTTGGTCTTAAAAATATTAATTTGGAAGGCCTGCATTCCATGGTGAAGAAACCAACTAAACTCAGTAAGAAGCAAATCTAAGATGTGTATTTTTTTACGTTACAGCTCTGAAATCAGAATTGGTCTTAAAGCCAATAAGAAAGCATTGTGTCATATTTAATTATTTGATAGTCCTCAGTTCACAATAATAAAGATGATAACAAACTTCATCAGGGAGTATCACTGTCTTCCCTCTGCTATGGATGAAGTGACTGAAGCACAAAAACTGCAATAGTTTTTCCAGTGCCTCATAGGTACACAGTGGTAGAACGAGGATTTGGATCAAGTAAGTTGAGCAGCAAAAAAGGCTGAGACAGCAAAACTAAGCCTGACTTTGGAGTATAAAATATAAAAGGTATAGAATCTTGAAGAATGGGAAACTCATTCTAAATGATGTGTCATTGAAGAAAATTTTCCATACCCTATTCACTATCCTAACTTTTATTTTTTTGCTCATTCACTCAGTGACATCATCGGCCCTCTCCTTTCTTCTTCATTCCTTCCTCTGATTTCCACTGTCCACTCCCACCATTCAAGCTTATTTTTCCTTATCCCAAGCTTCAACCAGTCTCTAATCAAATCCTATACTCCCTTCCCTGTTATAGTCCTTTTTCTTTGACTAGCAAGTCCAACAATGAATGAGCTCATCTATGTACTTTCTCAAACACAGAAAACCACACAACTGGGCAGATTCATGGTCACCAATCTGAATTGATTGAGATACACACTCTTCCTTTTTCAGCGTTCTCTCCCCTTGTTCACACCAACTCTTTCAAATGTCTTCTACCTGCTTCAGGTCCTCCTCATTATTTCTATCCTTAAAATTTACTCTAAAATTTCTAATTTTTATCTCAAGTTATAAGTCATCCAAAATGCTAAACCATCGTTATAATAACAATGTTGAAATATATAACATTCATTTGTTTTAATGGACTCCAGAATAAAAATTAGAGGCTGTGTAGCAAGCTAATTGCAAGAGTCAGGCTTAGAACAGTTTCCTGACTGCCAAAAGTGATCTCTATTTCCTTGTTATCTCAAAAAGGATTGTACGTACACGTACACACATGCGTGCACACACACATTAATACATGTACATTTGGCATTTTTTAAATCTTTTTGTGAGCAGGTAATATATTCACAAAGAAATAAAAATCACTACTACTTCTTCATCCGCCCCTTTTCCTCCTATCCACTCTAGGTGGGCACACTTCGAGTGTTTCTCTGTGCAAATATACATGAATAAAAACAAATACTTTAATCCATCTTTTTTTTTTACAGAAGGTAACATTATGTATGTATATATACATATATGTTTGTGCATATGTATATGTATATAGATACACATGTGTAATATTTTTGGAAAGAAAGAGGGCTCTCTTGGGAAATACATATACATGTATGTATACATGTGTGCATGTTCTGCACATTGAGTTTTTGATTTAAGATATGTTTTGGAATTCTTACCATGTCTGTGTACAGAGACTCTCAACCTTTCTGTTTGTTCATTTGCTTCTAGTAGTTGCATAGCGTGCTGTTGTATATACGTACCATAGTTGGTTTAGCTGTTCTCTGTTGAACAACTCTTAGTTCGTATCCGACTTTTTGCTATTACAAGCAATGCTGCAATAACATCCTAGAGTATTTGTCATTTTGTTCATGTGAAAGGATATCTGAATCTGTTTCCAAGTGAGTTAAAGAGTACAAAGCATTAGTGATTTTGGTGGATATTGCCAGAATACCCTCCAGAGAGCACGTACTACTTTATATTCTCACTGGCAGTTTATGAGAGTGCTTATTTTTCCATAGCTTTGACAACAGAGTGTATTATTACACTTTTTCATTTTTGTTAGTATGATAGGTAAGAAATGACAGGTAAGAAATTTTCATATATTTAAGAATTTGCATTCTGATTATTGAAAACTATCTATTCAAATCCTTTGCCTAATTTCCTACCTGATTGCTGATCCTTCTCCATATCTTGAAGGTATTTATTTACTAAGGGGATTAGTCCTTTGTTTCTGACACCAGGTGACATTTCCCTCTCGACTTTATCCTTTGTGTTTAAAATTATTTCTGGAGCGTTTTTTATATAACTTATTAATTTTTATTCTTGGTTTGTGGATTTTTGAGTCAGAATTAGAGAGAACTTACTCCTCCAAGCTTATAAAGAAATTTGTCTATATTTTCTTCTAATACTTCTGTGATGTTACTTTTACATTTGTATCTTTGATCCATTTGGAATTTATCTGGTAAGGATCAACATTTGTGTTTTGATGCTTATCCACTTGTTATAGTATCATTTAAAATATTTAATCTTTAAGGCACTGATTTGAGATACCATCTTATAATATAGTAATTTGGCATTTCTATTTGGATTTTTTTTTGGTACCTTGTTGTTGTTATTGTTGTTGGTTCATTCATCTGTATGTTTATTCATGTGCCTGTACTTTACTGTTTTAGTTTTGTTAGAACTGTGCTATCCAATTGGGTATGCTGACCACATGTGGTTATTGAACACTTGAAATGTGGCTAGTGTGAAATGACACATGGTATAATTGAAAAATAGACACTGGATTTTAAAGAGTTAGTTTACATAATTTGAAATATTCCTTTAATAATTTTGTATTAATTACAAATTGAAAATATAATGTTTGGATATATTTACTTAAATGTTTTTTAAAATTGATTTTTCCTGCTTCTTTTAACTCTTTAAAATTATGGATACTAAGTGTTTTAACATTACCTGCGTGGCTTTCAATATATATTAGATAGCACTGCTTTTGAGTATGTTTAGGCATATTGAGTTTAATGTTGCAAAAAGGCAGTTAAGTGGAGTCTTAGGAAATACTGAAAATGTTTAAGTTTGTGTAAGAAATCTGCTTTGCTCATAGAGATGTGGAAATTTTCCTGTCATGTTCTCATTCCCTTTGTATCTTCTGCATGTTCTTTCTGGAATGCCCTAATGTACATATTATATATTATATGTCACATAATCATATACTATATGTTACATACTATATGTGTTTATGTATATGTGTGTTTAAACACTGATTATCTCCTACTCAGTTATGACTCAGATATCCCTTAAATCCTCTTCTGGGATCATTGCTCTAGCTATAACTCAATAACTGTTTATGTTTTTATTTTTGTTTTTTTCTTTTCATCAATTCAGTTCTAATTTCCTTGAGGACAAGAACAGTGCCTTAGTCATACATGTGAACCCACTGCATAGGACAACCCATGCAAAACAGTAAACACTCTCTGAAGTTTGTAGAGTGAATCAGTGATAAGAAACTATGAGATTGGATGAGTTCTCCGAAAGAGGAAATGCTAAGGAGAAAATAATGGATTTTCAGAGGCATCTTTATATAGATGAAGCTATAGAAAGATGAGCGATGAAAGTAACCTTCAGTGAGAACTCCAAAGGGCAGGAAGATAGCCAGTAGCAATAGTGTCATAAAAGAAAGTAAAGTGTGGTTGAAGAGATAAGGAATGAGCAAGAGATCAAGAGATCTTTAGAGTTAATGGAAGCTCAGTGATGAGAAACCATGAGAATGGTTGTGTTCTCCAAAGAAGCAAGTAAAGGGAAGAGGTGTGGTAGGCTTACTGTATCACTTTAATGAACATGACAATTCTACTGCCTTGCTCAGTGTTGTATATATTAATGAGTAAATGGACTGCTGCATAATCTCACTAGCTATTTCTTCATTAAAGCAATTCCTGTGAAAATTTGTGAGAGGGAATATATTAATAGGTTAAAAGAGTTAGAAAAGTCAAGTGAAATTATTTTTGCTTTCTAAATGAGGAAAACTCATGCATATTTGGAGACACACGAGAAGGAGCCCATGGAGAAGAAGAGATTGAAGATATAAAAGAAAGAGGGGATGAATGTATTCTCATGATCCCTCAGCAGGTGAGAAGGGAGAGAATATTGTGAACCCAGATGGAAAGGAAGACATTGGAGATGTGGAAAAACATGGTTTTCTCTGGAACCTCATTTATTTTGGATGTTTCATGGAGCAATGGTGCTCTGGTAGTCTTTACCATAGTCATTAATTAAGCATTTTCTACATTTTGATCCTTAACTACTATTTTCCACTATTATTTGAGACACAGAATAAGGAAGATAGTCACGTTTGGCAGTATTTGGCCATAATCAATTTTTGTCTAGGGTATTTGTGTTTGTTGCATATATGTGTCTTTCAAAAACTAAGTTCTGGGAAAGTAGCACTATACTGTTTTTTTTGGATTCATTTCGGGAAATATAAGCATACTGATTTCAAACTGGGTTAAATATTTGAATATTTTGATTCTCTACCAAAGATTAATAACTCTAAAAAACATTTGCTGATTGGATTAAAAGTCTCTGTAGTTTATCCCTCTATTTCATAGAGTACAGAGCGAGATAGCACATTTGTCTGACAAATATATATTTATGTCAGATAATATCAGTTTTGTTATCACCATCTGTACTCTGCTATATTTTAACAACAATATGAACAGAGATATACATATAAAATTGTGGATTTACAGCTGATATCATCATTAATTTCCAGATAACTAGATTTTTTTGTTGTTGTTAGTTTAGAAAAGTTTAGAGTATTAAGGTAAAAGCAACTGAAGCTCTATTTTGTATTTTTGGAAATATTACATTTTATAGAAGTTTCTATTAAAGGATGATGAAAACGATGCCAAATTAAAGATAGTTTAAATGATAACATGAAGGCAAAAAAATCTGTTTTTGACATGAAAGGAAATTATTACATAATATTATGGTTGGTGAAGATTTTTATACTGTGTGATCTACAATTTAAGGTTGTTAATTGTCAAGTAACCCCAAGCCAATATCTTTAGCACATTTTCTATATCAATGTGTGCAATGAAATGGTATGGTGATGTTTACATTATGATTTTAACATTTTTTTTTTCAAAAAATAAAGGTTAGCATAAGATATTGTTATTCAGAAGAATATGTTTTCAGAAGAATGTTTTCCTAATACAAATATATTTATACCAGACTTTTTTTTTTTTAATAGAGCATGAATGGGGGGGGGTTGGGGCAGCAGAGGGAAAGATAATCTTTTTTTTTTTTTTTTAAGATTTTATTTATTCACTGGAGAGAGAGAGAGAGAGAGAGAGAGTCCAAGCAGGGGGAGAGGCAGAGGGAGAGGGAGAAGCAGACACCCTGCTGAGCTGTGAGCTCAACATGGGGCTTGATCCAGGAACCTGGAGATCATGACCTGAGCTGAAGGCAGACCCTTAACCATCTGAGCCACCCAGGTATCCCAGGGAGAGAGAATCTTAACCATGCCCACCCAGACACAGCACTTGATCTATAACCCTGAGATCATGACCTGGGCCAGGTCAAGAGTTGGTCACTTAACCAACTGAGTCACCCAGGCATCCCTTATATCAGACTTAAAACAAAGATTTTGCTATTCTCTTTTAATGCATGTCTAGAAGTTCTACAAACGAATGTATAATCACTAAAACCAAATAAAAAGGAGAAATCACTCATAATCCTTCTAGACTAAAATGTAATTATTTTAATTTCTTAGTCATTTGTAATCATAGTATAGATGCAAATTTTACCAATTTATCAGAAGAATTTCCCATGTTGCTACATAGTCTTTATGCTCTCATTTTAATTGATCCATAAGATTCAATTGAGTTAATATTTAATTTATTTATTTAAACACTCTCTAAATATAAGACAATTAAATTGTTAACAGTTGTCTCCACCATAGGTATGGTAGAAATATACTTTTTTTTTTTTAGAAATATACTTTTTAAAAAAGATTTTATTTGATTATTTGTGAGAGAGAACACATGAGCATGAGTAGGGGGCAGGGGCAGAGGGAGAAGCTGCGCAGGGACCAATGCGGGACTCTATCCCAGTACCCTGGGATAATGACTTGAGCCAAAGGCAGATGCTTAGCCCACTGAGCCACCCAGGTGTCTCTACACTTCTTTTTAATAATCATTTTTTTTTCTTTCTTTTAGTTTTGGATTCACCAGCCCTAGGTTTAAACTTAGTTATTTTTAGTTACCAAGAGTGATTTTTGGCCCATTATTTAGCTTTGCTAAGTATCAGTGTCCACATCTATAGAAAGTGGTCAGTGCTTATTACCTTGCAAGTTTGTGTGGGAATTGGATTCCGAAGTATTGCATTCATTTCACATGTATTCAATGGACACATATTCTGTGGCAGGTACTGTTCCAAATTCTATGTATACTACATTAGAGAAAACAAAATCTGCTATGCTATCATGTTGCTTACATAATGGAAACATATAATAAGATATCTATATATAAAGATGATATATACTAAGGAGAAATGAGAAATAGTACAAAGGAGATAGCGAGTGCCAGGGTGGGGATAAGTATTTCTATAGAGTGGTCTCAGTCTCAGATAATATTTGAGCAGAGAATGACAAAGTGATAGAGCAAGTCATCTGACATCATAGTGGGTAAAGTAAGGGTAAAGGAGAATATTAAAGCAGGAGAAGACTGAAAGTAAAAAGGTCCTAAGGTTATATTTGTTAAGCAGAAAAAAAGGCTGATGAGGCAGAAGCAGGTAAGGTAGAAGGAGTAAGAGATACGGTTGGAGATAAATGAAGATGGGGGGTTGCTGATGGTTTAGAGCCTTTGTAAACCATTAAAAGGATTGGATTCTTCTCTGAGTGAGATGGTAATTACTGTAGAGATGTGAGCAAAGAGGAGCCACAACTTGATTAAGTTTTAAAGATTCATTTTTTTTGCTGCTGTGTTGAGAATATATTCTACGCTGGTAGTAGTGGAGCAGGGAGATCATTTGAAAGACTAAAGTAAAAACCAGGCCAGAAATGGCAGTAGCTTAAAGTAAGATCATGCAAAGAAGTAAATAGAAGTGACCTGAGCCTCCACTCTGTATTTATTTAAAAAAAAAAAAAAAAGATGACCAGCAGGTTTGATGACAGTTTGCAGGATATTTGACAGAGAGAGGAGTTGCAGATGATCTCACTAGTTTTCCCTAAGCAACTGAAAGAATGGCATTGGCACTTGGTAATATGTGGAGAGTTGGGTGTGGAAGGAAAATCAATAATTGGTTCTGGACACCTTATATTTGCAATATGTATTAGATACTGTTCTGAGGTATTCAGTAGACTATTGGATTCTGTTGTTCATAAGCCAGTGCTCAGCGAGGGACTGATGAGGTGAGGGAGGAAAGTAAATCTGAAGCTGAGCTGTGGGGCATGCCAACATTTAGAGGTCGGGCCATAGGAAAAAGTTAGCGAAGGAGCAAGAGAATCATTAGCCAGTGACTGAGGAGGAAAACCGAGAGAGAATTGTTTTCTGGAAGGCTAGAGAAGAAAGTTTTTCAATAAAGACTTATGATAAGAGCCATGTAAAATATAACTACTATATCTCATCTGCTGTATTGGATGGCAACCTGGTAATATCAACAAAAATTACAAATGTATTTGTCCTTCAACCTAGTACTCCCATTTCCAGGAACTTCTAGTATTATTTAACACAATAATATGGAATCACATATGAATAACTAATATGGAATTTTGTATGAATAATGAATATTCAATGGAGCATTTTAATGTGATAACAAAAGATTCATCTATAGGAGACTGGTCATGTAAACTGCGGTGCACGCACATGAGGGATATTATGGAGTTCCAGAAGAGAATGAGGAAGTTTTCTATATAGCCAATAGGAAAAGATTCCGTGTTATATTATTGAGTGAAAATATTCATGATATGCTACCTTCTCTATAATAAAGGGAAGAAGTAATAATATAATCCATAGCTGTTATATATGAATAAAGAAACACTGGAAATATATACAAAAAACAGTCAAAGTGTTTACTCTATAGGGGATGGATATGGAGTGAAATGGATAGGAATAGGAATGGGAGTGAGTATTTCAAATATATACTTAAAAATCATTTTGATATTTGAATCACCTTTTTTTAGTGCAGAAGAGAGAGAGATCAACTGTTTCAAATGCCGGGTATAAATTGCTAAGATGACCTCTGAAATTGATCATCAGATTTGGAAAAGAATAGGTGCCTGGGTGGCCCAGTCCATTAAGCGTCTGCCTTCTGCCCAGGTCATAATCCCAGGAACTGGGATCGAGTACCCTGTCGGCTCCTTGCTCAGCAGAGAGTCTGCTTCTCCCTCTGCCTGCCATTTTCCCTGCTTATGCACACACACACTCTCTCTGTCAAATAAATAACTAAAATCTTAAAAAAAAATTTTTGGTAAAGGAGACATTTCAATAAAGGTAATACCTTCTAGAAGTTGTGTTGAAAAGAGGAGGAGAGATAGGGAATGTAGGGAAGGGTAGCAAGAAGCGGATGTAAGGAAAGGATGTCACTAGGTTTGTACACGGATGAGAATAATGAGTTAAAAAGGGAAATATTAATGATGCAGAGAGAGACAGAATTGCTGGATTGTTGGTGTGGGAAAAAGACCTGGCAGTGATTGGATTCCATTTAAATTTTCATGCTTAAGACTAATGTCAAGCTACACTCAACAGAAATGTTTAACACCTTCCTTTATTCCCTTATATTTCTGTCCCTTTAAGCTTTTTTTTTTTTTAAATTTTGTGACTGACAGAGAACAAAAAGATTAGATCAGAATTTTTAGAGATCTGTACCAGTTGTCTTAAGTGGGTATCTGATTAAATCCTGATTAAATTCTCAAAACCATCCTGTGAACTTTATACTATTATTCACATTTCACAGAGAGGGAAACTGATCTTTAGGTTAACTTGCCCATGATTTTACAATGTATAATAGCACATTCTAGATTTAAGCATCAGTTCTGTCTGAATCTAGAGCATTTATTTTTTGTATTTCCTTGTTGTGATGACTTATATGGGTATTGTGAAAAGTCATCAAAGAACTAGCAGGTTACTTCAAGAAATAATAAATATTCTTCTCTATTCATTAATATTTAGTGAGTGCCCATCTTGTATTAGGCACTGACCTAAGCATGGAAATAAAGGCATGAGTGAGATGGGTATGACTTCTGGCCTTATAATGCCTATAATATATTTTTTAAATTTTTTATTTTAGTATAACTGACACACAATGTTACATTAGTTTCAGGCACAACATAGTGATTTGACAACCTTATACATCATGCTATGGTCACAAGTGTAGCTACCATCTGTCACGGTCACCATACAACACTATTACAGTATCATCAACTATATTCCCTATGCTGTGCCTTTTATCCCTATGACTTATTCATTCCATAACTGGAAGCCTGTATTTCCCACTCCTCTTTACCCATTTTGCCCATTCCCTTACTCCCCTTCCTTCTGGCAACCATCAATTTGTTCTCTGTATTTATAGGTCTGATTCTGCTTTTTTGTTTTTATATTTATTCATTTGCTTTGCTTTTTAAATTCCACATATGAGTGAAATAATATGGTATTTGTCTTTCTCAGTTGGCCTTATTTCACTTAGCATTATACCCTCTAGGTCCATTCATGTTGTGGCAAATGGTAAGATTTCATTCGTTTTTATGGGTGTGAAATATTCCAGTGTGTGTGTGTGTGTGTGTGTGTGTGTGTGTGTCTACCACATCATCCTTACTGTAGTTTTTTGAAGGAGAGATATTCAGCAAATCATTACACTCACAAGAGGTATTACAGTGGGCAAAGTGCTGTCCATGAGTAAAACAAAGTTTTCTACTGAGGGGATGAGCTCTGAGCTATAAATAAGGTAGAATAAACTGTTCTTTTTTTTTTTTTTTTTTGGAAAATATTTATTTATTTATTTTAGAGAAAGAAAGAACACAAGCAGGGGGAGGGGAAGAGGGAGGGAGGGGGAGAGAGAACTTCCAGCAAACTCCCACTTAGCACAGAGCCTCATACAGGCCTCAATTCTATGACCCTGAGATCATGACATGAGCCAAAATTAAGAGTCTATGCTTAAGGGACTGAGTCACCCAGGCACACCTAAAGTATTCTGTTTTTATCCACATAAATTTTTTGGTCAAAATAATTATAAATAATAATAAATTCTTATTGAAAAGAGTCTGTCAAAGATCACTGAATAAAATGCCCTTTTAGTATTTTATAAATTAGAGCTAAAAATATAAATATTTCATCATACTAGGTGTGTAATAAAATCATAGTTTACCTTTATCTTAATTTAACTCGTTTTGTCTTTTTGTGGGTGTGGGGACAAAGGGAAAGGACGAGAGAATGTTAAGCAGGCTCCATACTCAGCGTCAGCCCAGTGTGAGGCTTGATCTCATGACCGTAAGACCATGACCTGAGCCAAAATCAAGAGTTGGACGCTTACCTGACTGAGCCACCTAGGCGCCCCTTAATTTAACTCCTTATATTTTTAAATTCAATCACAGTTTTAGAAAACTTGAAAATAAAATCAAACATCTTAGTTTTCCCCTAGAAATCTCTTCAATATTTCATGAAAGAATAATAAATGTTCACTTTAATCTTTAAAACCATGTTTGGGCCTCTAAAAGGTAACAGTGTGGGGATAAGTAGTAAATTTGTAAACTCAAGATAGAATATAATTTTGACTTTATTGATAAGAATTGGCAAAAACAAAATAGCAAAATACAAATAATACTGAATGCAGGAGGTATGGGGCGAGACCCAAGACTAAAGGAAACACCGTAAAAAGGAAGAATGCATGCCATGACTGCTCAGATATTTAAAACATATTGTCATCATATGCAGAAAGTTGTCAGCATTTTTATATTTCTGATTCTGTACTTTTTTCCGGGGTCACGAGAGCTATAAACAATAACATATTGTTTACCTCTTAAGAATTTGTCCTTCTAAAGATGTGATGCACAAAAACCCGATTTTCTTCTGGTACATGTTAGTCAGAAACTGGAATAATACTCTTTGAGGTAGACTTCAGGTGGGTGCTACTGTGCAGTTTCACTGGAATGCCCACATGTTCTGATATCATGTACGCGTCTGTTAGTTCATGAAGAGCAGGACAAAGACCTGAATGTTGTCCCTGTATGTAGTCATAACTTATTTTTTCACTTTTTCCCTCCATCTGTCTGACATCCAGTAACTTGAAAATTCTCTAGCGGTTCCCTTTTATTTATTGGTTAGAGGATCCACCCAAGAACGTGTACAACACAGGTCATCTCATCTGATCCCTGCCATCTAGACTTGGCTCCTGTTATTACTTTCTAAATTGTCCCTCACTCCCAGAAAATCCATGCTGTTTCTTACTGGCCCCATTCACACAATGCCCAAAATTCCATCCTGCCTGCTCTTTGGCTATTGAACACTTTACTCACCTGTCGAGACTGAGATCCAATTGTGACCCTTTCTGGGATGACCTCCCCGACTTCCCCAAGTGGAGTTAATCACCTCTTCTTCACTCCCATTGTGTATTTCTTTCTTTCTTTTTTTTTTTTTTTTTGAAGATTTTATTTATTTATTTGAGAGGCAGAGATCACAAATAGGCAGAGAGGCAGGCGGAGAGAGTGGGGGAAACAGGCTCCTTGCTGAGCAGAGAGCCTGATGCAGGGCTCAATCCCAGGACACTGGGATCATGACCTGACCAAAGGCAGAGGCTTTAACCCACTGAACCACCCAGGCGCCCCTCCCATTGTGTATTTCTTTGGTCTCTGTTAGTGATTTGCTTTTTTTTTTTTAATTTGTCAGAGAGAGAGAGAGAGAGAGAGAGAGGGAGCATAAGCAGGGGGAGTAGAAGGCAGACAGAGAGGCAGGCTCCCTCCTGAACAAGGAGCCCAATGAGGGATTTGATCCCAGCACCCTGGGATCATGACCTGAACTGAAAGGCAGCTGCCTAACTGACTGAGCCACCCAGGCGTCCCAGTGATTTACTTTTAAAGTATATAACTTCAGGGACGCCTGGGTGGCTCAGTTGGTTAAGCATTTGCCTTCGGCTCAGATCATGATCCCAGGGTCCTGGGACTGAGCCATGTAAGGCTCCTTGCTCTGTGAGGAGCCTGCTTCTCCCTCTCCCTTTGCCTGCCACTCCTCCTGCTTGTGCTCACTCTCTCTTTCTCTGTCAAATAAATAAATAAAAGTCTTAAAAAAAAAAAGTAGCTAACACTAAGGCATCTGGGTGGCTCAGTTGGGTAAGTATCCAACTCTTGATTTCAGCTCAGGTCATGATCTCAGAGTCTTGAAATGGAATGTCACGTTGACCTCATTGCTCAGCAGGGAGTCTGCTTGAGATTTCTTCCCTCTGCCCTTCCCTCTGCGTGGTCGCTCTCTCTCTCTCTCAAAAATAAATACATAAATCTTTAAAAAAATAAAAAAGATAAAATATCTAATTCCATTCAAAAATTGGTAGTCCTGAGAAAGCACATTTCAGTCTGCCAGACCCTAGTCCACCCTTGTTGTTTAAAAAGTACATGTTCAATAAGTCTTTTGGGGTGCAGTGTGATGGAGGTGAATCAGAGATTAAAAAGTAGACTCTTAGGGTTGTTACTTTGATCCTGTCTCATGGTGACTATTGGTGAAGGCAGAGAAGAGACAGATAATGCAAATGAGCTGGGAGGAAAAGGGCAAGCAAAGTTGGACAAATTTTGAAAGGATTGCATTTTATATATTTCCAGCATTCATTTCTAATGGGCATTGCTTCAAGAGCATTTCATTGGAGTGTGGTTTTAATAAAGTCTAGAGCCATTTGCTGTCCTCAAGATGTTCCTTGTAACTCTAAGGCTATATCTAAATTAAAGCTAATGACCAAACAGAGATTTTTTTTCCCCTCTGTTAATGTCTAGCAGGAAAGAACCATTAGCAAATTTATGAATTAGAGTCTGTTTATAAGTTATTGAGAAGAATCATCATGTATTCCCTTAAGCAATTCCCTCTGTCTTAAAAAGTAAGTATAACTGATAAGTTCAATGAGCAAGGCTCCTGGGATATAATCAAAAGCAAGTTTATTTTGTCTCCCACTACTCTGATAAAATTTATTCAGTGGGGAGAAGTTCCTCCTCTGACCCTGAATAAAAACTCCTGCAGTCCAAAGATTTTTTTATTCACTCATAGTAACAAAAAGCCTTGCAGCCAGTTTAAGTCACAAACACAGTCTCCACTGAATAATCAGAAATGGCTAGGGCCTCATGTAATAATCAAAACTTCTACCTTCATTCACAGTTAGAGTTACTCCTCGTCCTCACAAGGGCTGGTTGCAGAAGAGCATTTTGAATTCTCCTCTCTTTCTTACCTTCTCCTGTTTTGCTAGTTGCTATATTTGATTCTACCAGAGTCAAAGTTCTGGAAGGGAGGACAGGGAAGAGGTCAAAGAGGTCTTATTTGGCTGATACTGCAGTAAGGTGACATTGGGGGTTTAAATCTGGTTCTTCCTGTTATGGACTGTTCGTTAGTTTCTTCACAGAACCCCACTGGTAGCTACCTATCTTGCTTCCTAAGGTGTGGGTAATTTTGCTCTTACATGATGCATTCTTCTCTACCTGGCTGTTTCCTCATCAGCCCCTCATAAGTATACCCCGGTTGGGGTTACCTTGCACACCACCCCCCCACCAGTCCTCTTCAGCCATATCTTCACGGATTCCAGGCTGGCTTTTACTTACCTGACCCACATTGATGAATCTGTGCCCTTGTAAACAGTAGAACAGAGCTGCAGTATGGAGCCCATAAGATGTATCACTGCTGACCACCTCTGATTGATTGACAGCTGAGCCTCTTTGCTTAGGTTACTCTAGGACTGTGTCTCCCAAACTCCAGGTGACACCTATCAGAGCACACACTTTAGCCCCTCTCTTCAGGCTTGAGCTGAGGGATATATAACTCCTTCCCTATCCACTCACAGTGCACCGATGATCCTTCTCACAAATCCTCTCTCAGTCTTCAAAAACCTGACCATTTCTTAAAAAAAGATTTTATTTATTTACTTGAGAGAGAGACAGTGAAAGAGAGCATAAGAGAGGAGAAGCAGACTCCCCGTGGAGCTGGGAGCCCGATGCGGGACTCGATGCTGGTACTCCGGGATCATGACCTGAGCCAAAGGCAGTCGCTCAACCAACCGAGCCACGCAGGTGCCCCAACCATTTTATATCCTTAATGAGGGTGAGGATTTTCAAGGGTCCTATAACCACTTTCCAACCATTCCTTTCTAAATTTTGCTCCTGGCCTGGCAGCTTATCTGGAATGCATCCTTTATGCTATCTGTGGTGTCTAAGGTGAAACCTAGAAATTAAAATTGTATTACTCAAGTAATATTCACGAACAGTAGTAAGTAGAAATTCGAATGTATTGTCCTTCACTGATAAGCATTATTGTCTCTTACATGGCAATTTAGGTTAACAATCTGTAAAGAACCCCTAAGTAACAAATACATTAATTGTTCTTGATGTCCTTCATGTACATCTTGTCTTGATATCCTCACAAGCCTAGTGTCTAAAGAGGTGAACAAGAGAATCTTAATTTTTCTTCCAAAATTGTCTAGCTAGGGAATGGGTTGGATTCCAAAATATAACATATGTGTTTATTTGGACTGGGAAGGTGTTTTCTCATAGAAGGAACATGGTAAGTAGTTCACATTAAATGTCTGATGAGTGAATTTAACAATAATCAGGTATCCAGGCTAGCCTTAGTGGAAATTAGTAATGTCCCTAGAAATACTAACCTGTGATCCAAATGCTAAGATTAGAGGGACATTATGATAGGGGTAGGTTTCTCTTTCTTTCTTAGACCGAGTTGGACAAAGTATTTAAACAGCCAGTTTGTCTTTGGTATTCTTTTGCCTCTTCTTTTTTCTACCTTTCTCCCATCTCCTTATCCTCATTTATTCACCCTGAATTCTAGTTTTCTCTAAGTCCCAAGCTAAGTTTTCCTTTCAGAGTTTTCTGTGTTCCTAATTCACCTTCCCTTTTTCATAATCACAGTTGACATCAGTACCACTTGCTGATCTAAGCTGAAGTTAGCAGAAAGTGTTCTGATTGAGTTAATTTACACCAGTGTTTAAGTGGGGGAGACTTGTTTATCTGTGTCAAGTATCTGGTATTTGCATCTTAAAAAAAAAGAGGCTTATTATTCCAAGTGAATTTAACCTATGAAAAAATAAGAGCACCTTGCATAGGGCTTGGTGTATGTTAAGTTTTTAATATTATTTGTTGAATGAATGACGAATGAATGAATGGATGGATAGATGGATAGAATCTAGGTTCTTCGGCAGTATAAAAAAATGAATGTTGTACAATTCAGGAAAAAAATGTTTAGACAAGAGTGACATATTACACATACCAACTCTGCCGTCAGGGTCAGCTCCTTAGAGTGTTTTGTTTTTCAGATTTCTGAAGATGAAACCCACAGAGCTTTAAAAATACAAACATTTCTGCAACTCATACCTAGAAGTAGAAAAGTAGGCAGTGGGAGACAGGGGAGTTGAGATTAGGTCAGGAAATGTAATGCCCAAGGCACTTAGTCAAGATTTGTAAATTGAGGGGCTCTGAACTGAAATACAATATGGATAGAGTTAAAAATTGGTTTTATCTCACTTTTAGATTTTTGGTGTAAATTATCTGGATTCTTCTATCAATACCATATAATACGAGCTCCTTCGTTTCTTTCACTGCTATGTTGCTTCTTTAAACAAACCAGACTGTGCCAAAGGCTGGTCCCAATGAGAGAAAGGGGTAAAAAAGGAACTTGAGTTGTGTCTACCAGAAGTGACAGTCAATGTCTGAAAAGGAGGCTGGTGAACTTGCTTGAGCTACACTATAGCTTGTGACTCAGGGCTGGTGCCTTTGAGCTGCTTTTCCCAGCTCAGACCTAGGTAATTCAGTTTGCAAAACAATGAGAAAGGCAGTTTTGAATAATGCATACTAATGAAGTACCTGAAATTACTATATATTTGATGGTAGGTAAAACAACCCTTCACTACCATTAGGAGCAAGTGGGTATAGCAGAACTGGAGCCTTTTCCAAATAAATACTAATGTGAAACATTGGGAGGAAAAATGGCCTGACAAACTCAATATATGTTTCACAGTAGTAGAATAAGGCTATGGGACTAAAAGGGGTGGTGAGGGGACACTGATATGCAAATAATCAGAGGCTAATTGGACTTCCCAAAGGAGTAGAGTTGGGAGCCTGCTGGTTGTTTAAGAGTGGTGAATTCTGGGCCCTTGTAACTGCACATTGAAGATCCTCTACACACTTAAAGAGGTCATGGTGCCTTTTAATGCAACTGCAAGAATACTGCTAAAAACACTGCACAGATAGGAATCTGCAAGGCTCAGATAGGAGCCAGAGTCAGTTTTGCAATGCTGCCTGCAGAAAGAAAGATCTCATTTGTGAAAATAACCACTCTGTTTTCATATTGCCAGACATCTGCTCTTGGCTAAGAACAACATGAAAGGGAGTTTGTTTTCTGGTAGGGTTCTGTCCTTCTGCAAAGGAAAATCTTCTTTTGAAATAATCGACCATCTTGACTGAATGGCCTACATTTAGATCTGTAAATTAATCTAATTAGGGCCTCCTCCTTGGGTTAAAATTACCACTTAACTCTTATGGACACCTAATGGCATTCTTGTCCTTTTACTTCATATCAGCGTCCACAACTACAAATACAGAGTGCAAAGTATTTATGGCTACAGAAACACAATATCATGTAAGGAAGTAGGGAAATTCACATTCAGTGGGCACCTGTGGTTTGCATATATCATGCAGGGCACTCTCCTACATGTACCTTTGCAACAGTTTTTTTTTTTTTTTTTTTTAATATGAGGAACCTGGGCACAGAAAAGTTAGATAATTTGCCTGATACTTTAGCCCGTATGGTGGAAAATCCAGGATTTATCCCTAGAACTTTCAAACCTAAAATGCAGGATCTTTTCTCAGGATCATACTGGTTCCTTTAAGGGACTTCCAGGCTGCAAGAAAGGCAAGACTTATTAACAAAAAGTACCTTGAAATACTGAGCATCTATGTTGAGGGGTGGAGGGAGTGACCAGGGACAAAGCAGCCTTCTAAACTGTTCATCAAATGGATCCTCCCTTGAGCACATCTGCCGAGGACACTTTGTGTTTCAATGTTTTCTCTTCAGTGACACTGCAATTTCTTTCAGGCCAGGACTTTTAACCTTAATCTTGTTTCCCCATATAGTGCCTAGCAAAGTATCAGTAACAAAGGGAAGGATTGTGTTAACATGTGCGGTCTTATTTTGAACGAAACAAAGAGATCCGAATAGAATTCTGTTTGTCATAAACGTGAGCCACTTAACTCTATTTCATAGGGACTGCATTTTGGTGTTTTAAAAATCACAAGCTTATCATGTACTATGTTTGACTATGAATTGTAGATATTCTGTTAAACCAGATATTTATTTAAGAAGCCCCCTCCTATATTTAATTAGTCGAGGGCCAGAAACCTATTTTCTTTGGAATTATTTTCTATGTTCTGGTCAATGTCAAGATTCTGTGGCTGCCTAATAAATAGCAGGTCATACTAATCAGTCCCCCCAAGGTCCATTGTGATTTCACAGCACACCCCACACATCAACAACCTGAGTGATGTTGACATTCTGGCTCTGAAAAAGGTAAATACAATTAACGCTGGGCTATGAAATAAGTCTAAGTATTCATTTGGGGATACTAATCAGATTTGGAGACTGACCTTAAAGTATTCTCAGCATTGTGTTTTTCTTTTAAAAAATCTATAGAATTTTATTAAAAGCAAGAAAAACTGAAACTCCCAAATAAACATGAGGAGGATATTAAGCGGCCTGTCTTCTGATATTAAGTGTAGAATTTACTGCAGGGAAAAAAAAAAAAGTTAATACAAAATCAGCATTGTGTCTGGTTCCTCTTTGACAAACAGCAAACAACTGAGGTATTAGGAATAGCTTAGAACTAAGTCAGGACTGACTGGCTTATTTATTTATTTGTTTATTTATTTGTTTATTTATTTTTAAAGATTTTATTCATTCATCTGACAGAGAGAGACACAACGAGAGAGGGAACACAAGCGGGGTGGGGGGAGGGTGGGAGAGTGAGAAGTAGGCTTCCTGAGGAGCAGAGAGCCTGATGAGGGCCTTGATCCCAGGACTCTGGGATCATGACCTGAGCCAAAGGCAGACACTTAACGATTGAGCCACCAGGCACCCCTAAGTCGGGATTTAAATGGAGACACCAAACCTACCTACACAAACTTGATGAAAATGCCCATCAAGTAACAGCCTCAGACCTGGTTATAATCATAGTCTGTGTGATCTCAAGGATCACTTAGCCTTTTGTTTATTTCAATGACCTCATCTGAAAATAGGGGAAATAATACCTCCCTCTGCATATGTGGTAATGTTAAAAATATCCAACAAGACAACCCATGTGTACTCGCAATGAGGAGCCTACTTTACCCTATAAAATACATACTGTTATTATTATCCAGAGGTAAAGTTGTTAAAATAAAGATCTAATTTGATGTATCTAGAAGAGCTAAGCAATAAAATAACTTCTCAGTCAGATCAAGGCAATGGCTTTTATGGATGACAGCAAAATATATAAGCTTCAATTGGCTTAACTACTAACTGTTCTCTACTGTTTCTCAAGGAACATTCCCTTTCACCCCTTCTTCCTCCCCCCAACAAAAATTAAGCTGTAGAAACCTGTCACTGTGACATTTAGCCATCAGACACTTATTTTACCATTTCACTATTTTCCTTTTTATGGTCTCTGGTGGCAAATTCACTAGAAATGGAAGTACTGATAACATGCAGGTTGGACCTTTGGGTCTCCAGCAGCAGTAATTGCCTAACTGCTGGAATGTCAGTGGTTGGCGTTCGAAAGGACTCCACTAACTGAGATTTACAAGTTGCCCCCTCTGATAGTCCATTAAGAATATTGTAGAGGGAAAGTATGCTTTGAAAAATTGTTAGGGAAGACCGTGGGTTAGGTTTCCAGAGTTCTACCACATACAGCTCTAGGCTCAATAAGAAACTTAGGTGCAGGAAGTGGATGCGAGCTCTGATAATGAAGACCCGTTTTCAGAACATAGCTCCTCCACTTACTGAAATGACTTCAATTTTAAGCAAACTGTTGAGTTATTGAGGAGAGCCTCAGTTTCCTCACCTGTATAAAAAGCATGGTGGTACATTTATTTAACTACTGTACAGTGAACTGTGCCCTTGCTATGTGACAGCTATGTGCTAGGTTCTGAGGCGCCAGTCACAATCAAGACATGCCCGTGTGGAGTTTACATATAGGGGAGGAAGACAGAGAATGAAGAGATAAACAAGATGATAAGCCCCTCCTCACAAAATTTAGTGAGGACTCAAAGTGGAAGGACTATGACACTATAATGTAATTATGAGATTAAAATAATAAAATGGAAATACACAGAAAAGAGAGTTGAAGGCATATGTTTAGATACCTGATGACAATGATAGCCACTAGTGCATTCAGCAACAATAATAGCTATCATTATTGAACGATTACTATGTGCTGCATCCCCTGAAAGTAATTTACATATATTATAGACATTTTATCCACTTTACACACCCATGAGACAATTATCATTGGCTCTTTTTACAGAGGAGAAAATGGAAGCTCCAAGAGGTTAAGTGACTTTCTCAAGTCCTGCAGCTAGTGAGTGACGGAGTTAGGAATCTGATCCTAGTTTTTGTTTTAAATCCTGAACATTCATGCTCTTAACTGCTATGCTATACCACTATAACAACAAAAAATCCAAATTTGGGGGAAATATCGCCTTAACATCCATTCTGTTCCCTGTTCACTGATACCACAGAGATAGAGAGGCTTCTACGATTCAGGAATTGAGACCCGTGAAGACACTCCTACTGTAGTTTAAATGTCTGGTCCTCTTTTGAGGTTTCCAACTCTCCACAGCAGAAAGTTCCTAACTAATATATTTCCTTGACAAATAAAATAAAGCAAGTGTGTTGTTCTACCTGGAAATCTTTAAATTATCTCTTTAGACTTTCAGCACACAATTTACAAGTGACAGGCAACATATTTCATTATCTTTATGTTTGAAATAACTTTCAAAGAGAGTGGAGAGGGGCATTTGACATTATTGTAATCAATTCTGTCAGAAATATTATTGGATTTACTTGATTTTGTGAACACAATCATTTTTCATTGTTATTCTGGATTTTCTCAGATGTTTTACAGGAGGCTAACATAAATAGTAAAATATGCTTCAGTAAGACATCTGTTGAAAAAATAATGAGGAGGTGTTCTTCTGAACAGAGGCACTGTATAAGCTGTGATGGTCTCTTTTTACAGAAAAAGGCAAATTCCTAAGTGTCCTCTGGCTAACAAAAACTCCAGTCTCCTCAGTCAGAAAGGCAACATGCCTTCCCACAGCCTGAACAGCAGCTGGGTTTGCGTGGGTTTTGGTAGGAAAACATAGCCCAGAGAGGCACTAAAAAGATTTCACCTGTGTAGCCTGTGAGGCAGCCCAAGCCCTGACAAGTTTATGAATCAGTCTGCTGGCAACAATCCAAACAGACTCCCCAAATTAAGTGCTTTATGGGGCTGAAAACCTTTGTGTGAAGGTTCTCTTTTCTGCCTGGTTACTATCATTTATATAGTAGGTCTTTCACATGGAGAGTTAGGGTTGAGGAGAGCTCAGGGCAGGCATCAACAGGGCAGTCCTGGATGACTTCTAACAATACTTTGGAAAAGTCAACCTGTGTCTCCTTTTATGTAGATGAGGGGAAACTGCGCTTATCCCTGGGCAAGATTTAAGACTGGAATAGAAGTATGCTTTTTAAGTGAAAAACCTAAGATTTAAAAATTATCATTGTGTGTCCATCAGTCTTAACTGCTTATAACTCTTGTTGTTATTTACTGTTGTGTTACTGAGTTTCCTAAATAAGAGGTCTATTGGTCTTATATGCGGAGTCTAGGAGAGTACCTGGCAGAGGCCTTTGACACAAATCAAAGAAGGCATTGATACCCTTATTTTAAATATGAGGGATCCATATATCTGGGAACCTAATGAAATTATCTAATGATTCTTAGCTATTGTGTGGAAAGCACTTAGAATCTAGATCCTTAGAATCTAGGTACCTTTTCTGCAGTAACAAAGTCCTACATTTGAAAATATTTTGCCACAGATCTATAGTAGAGGTGATCCTAAATTTTGATTATTCTGGCTGTTCTGCCCCCATGAGCTCACTTCTAAGTCCTTTGGCTTGTAGTATTATGTGCAATTTGTGTGGATGTCGGATGTAATTGTGTATTTGTATTAAGTGGGAAATATCCCCAAAAGTCTTAGGGGAGATCTTAAATGAATTATTTTTATTATTTACTTATTTTTTGCTGAACATGTAGAAAAGGGTGATTTGTTTATTTCTAATCCTCATCTAAATTTTTTAGGTATTAAAGTAATATGTTGACATTGTCAAACATACTTTTTGAGGGTATGAGAGTAGGGCAGCAAAAAATAGGGTAATGTCATTCCTATTTTTGTATGCCAAGGATCTAGTGAAGCAACAATAAAAGATTACTGAATGTTTAAAAGTTTGAATCTTAGAATTCTTCTGAAGAAGAGCAGTTTGATTCTTTTCAAATATACCCAGCTACCCAATTTTAGCTCACATAAGCTTAAATTACCTGGGAAAGCTTCTGAAAATATCTATTTTGATGAATAGTTGAGCATCCTTTAGAGTTAGCATATCAGGTATCGGAATGTAAACGAGGACTTCCGAAGCACTTGAAAAGCATTTGTTCTATAACTTGTATTCTAAGAGTAGCCACAAAATCGTTAACTAGAGAATTTTATACTGTTCCATGTTAGGAATGTTGTGAGAACAAAGCAGTCAGATCCTGCCCTCCGTGGGTTGGTAGGCTGGCTAGGGAAGGTAGGATGTAAGTTATCTGAATGGTCTGGAGGATGTGCCAGTAAAGAGGAAGAGTATCCAGGGACCAATAAAGCTTCAGGCAATCAAGGTCTAATATAAAAGTAACTCAAGGATGCAGGAAAAGAATAATGGGAAAGTGGAGTAGGGAAGACTTCCTAGAGGAGGTGGAATTTGAGCTACCCCTTAAAAGATTTGGATTAGCAAGGACAAGGAAGGTTAGATCCACACTGCATTGAGCACTAGGAGAAAGGAACCGAATGCACACAAGCAGGAGACCTTGGAGATAACAAGGACCGGTTGGGGGACCGGTGTGATTGAAAAATAGTGTGCCCACCAAAGATAAGTCAGCCTTGGTTTTGCTGATTGATCTCCCATGAATTTGCATCCAAATTGATGAAGTTATAATGTATGTAGTCTCTAGCTTGTTGTAAATTTCCATCTCTGTGTTTATCAGGCATCTTTCGCTTGTGAACTCCCTTAGAAATCAAGGGAAATAATGCACTGTGCAGAGGAAAGAGAATCTGGTCCCTGTGCATCCCTGCTGTGGTGCAGCATGGTCTAATGACCACGGGCACAGGATCCTATTTCTAGGATTAGTCAGAAAGGATTGAGCACATGTCTGTAGACTTTTGCCTCAATATTATATTTTAGATGGTTCAGTCGGAGCTGTTACATTTGGCAGCATTCCTTGTTAGCATTTGATAAACAATTATTGCCAAATGTTAGCAAGGAAACCTGCCAAATGTTACAGCTCAGATTTAACTGCTGAAAAAAATGCAGTTCAAAAAAGCCTTTTGCTACAGAGCCATCGCCTGGTGTGCCAGTTCTGAAGCTGCAGGGGACCCCAGTTGGGACAAATTGTGATTCTAAAGGTATAGGGCCTTTTGCCAGCAGTTCTGGGTTCCCCTCTGAAGTTATGAATTACTTGACACCTGTTGGTTTTCAAAGCAGTAAGTTTGGGGAAAATTATTTCTGGTGAACATGTTGCTCCAGGGATTCTAGTCACACTTATTATTTGACACATCCTCTTTCATGACACTTTATGCCAATAGGTAAAATGGTAGATCATCAGATCATGTAGTTTCTTCTTGCTTATATGTTGGTGGATTGTCCAATTTTTTTCAGGGTTCAGTGTTCTTTAATAGCTACTATGGGATTGTTGCTATATTCTATTTCCCCTAGGAAGCATTTTCCTATCTTTTCTTTCTTTTTTTTCCATCCTTGTTTTACTGAAAAGAAAAAAAAAATGTCATGTTAAAATTATCTAACCCCCCCCTTCCGTTTTTGGATAGTACTACTATTCCAGTAAATCAAGAGAACATTGCCAACATGGTGCGCCTGAGTTTTAGTTGTTGGCGACTATATCTAGAAGAGTTCTAGATACTTGTTTAAGAATAAGAGGATGGGGATGGCTGGGTAATAACTTAGTTAGGCATCTTTATAGCCCATTCAGCCACTCTCTCAGTGGGATTGGTTAAGATTAACTTCAAACTTGAAGATTTTTATCTTTATTTAGCAGAACTTTGTTCTTGTTCTTGCTCTGTACAATTTTGCCAGAGGCTTGTGTTAGGACAGGTGATTTTATTTAATAACTAAATTGTTGGATAACTCAAATTTTAGAATATATTCAAGGTGTATAAAGATAAAAATGTTAAAATTGGGACTAAAAGATGGACAAATTTACATAGCAGGGATTGATAGAAAAATTTGCCTTTATGTTCAAAAATCCATAGTGCAAGTACAAATCACATTTTTATTTTCTCTCCGGGATCTGATCTCTCTTCTAGTGTTGAGTAGTTGTCCTCCAACCAGAAGCTCTAAATGCCAAACACTTGCCTTCCTGCAGTAGTGCTCCCAAGCAGCTTAAAAGCTGGTATATGACCTCATTTTTGCCAATCAGTTGTGCTACTCCAGGTCTTTGAATCTGAAGTCAGTGACTCAGGAAGGAAAGATAGGGAAGGATTCATCCTGTAGGAGGTGGTAGTATCTGAGACAAAGAATATCAGTGGTTTCAGTAGGTCCCATCAGTTCTGGTGGCAGTAACAGAATATGCTTCTTGTAATGTATAGTAATATTAATCACAATGCTGAGTTTATTTCCTAATTAGTTATTGAAACTTTTCAACCTCTCCATCACTATGGCTATTTTCTAGTTTGTAACTTTATACTCTCCCTGAACTAGTACAAAGGTCTCTTTTAATTGTCACCTTATATCCTCAGATCTATTCTTTACATGACCTATAACTTATTAAGTGATCCATAGAAAATGAGAAAAAAATCACCAGTATTTCTCAGTCCAGAGGAAAGAGATGTTATAGTAAGAAGGTGTTAATTAGTGTTCTAAGATACAAAATGACATGGGAGGGGATTAAGAGCATAATCTAGAGTAAAAGCCTTGGTCAAATGTAAAAAAGATAAAGATGAAAATGCATGTAAATAATTTTAGAGGTTGAAGAAAGAAAATGAGGACTACTAAATGCCCTCATATTTGCCTATGAAATACAAGGCAAGATCATCTGCTAGGCAGATACTGAATTTGCTCTTGAAGAGATAGAAGGTTTAGAATATCTACTGAGGGAAGTATTGGGTGGCCAAAGAAAATTAATTACCACGATGAGACCTCAGCTAAGACTGACAACCACAAAAAAATCTGGTAACATCAACTGATACAGTTATGAAAAGAAAGCTCCTTTTTAAAAAAAAAAAATCTTTTTGACAATAAATATGCAGGAGTATAAAAGTGAAATTTAGAATTAATTTAGGTTTGAGAATTTATCATGTGGGCTTGGTTGAAAGACCATTTCACCAAAAAGTTAAGGATGGGGATGGGGATTTCATTCTGAAAATGAGGAATTTGAGGTAAGAAAGTTGGGTAAGAAAGAGAGCAAGTCAGAATATATAGACAAACATTGAAGATGTAAAAGAATTTACTTCAAAATGGAAGAACCGATTATGGCCAGACATTAATATATGTATTGTTATTCCTTCAAGGTTGAAGTAATGATGGGAGATGACAAAATTGAATGCAGCTGGTTATTAAAATGGAATGAAAATAAAAGCCGCTGGAGTCAGATTTTATCTGAAACTCTTGAGTGGAAGTCTGTTTTGTTCTGAGTCCTAGAGAAAACTGTTTCCTTAAAGGAGAGAAGAGTGGTAGGTTTCCCTGGCTACTGTTATTGACCCAATACATTCAGAGACAGAGCCATAGGATACACATAGTGGTTTTTCACTGGAAAGCTGGTTGCTTAAGAACATAAATAAGTCGGCAACAAAACTAATGCAGAGAAATAGTTGAAACCTTGTAATTTGTAGTAAACTTAAAGTTCATATAACCAGAATTCTTACCCAGTTAATTCAAATTATAATTTCCCTGATGAGCTTGAATACAGCAAGTGGCAGAGAACTCAGTTCTCTGGTAAGACAGTCCTTTCTACTGTGGAGTCAATCCAGTCATTAGTAATTTCTTCCTTGAACTGTGTAAACATATAGGCAAAAAGTTGGCATATTTGTATTTTCAAAAGACAGCTCTTCAACTGTGTGGAGAGATTTTTGTGTCCATTACACCTTTTTTCCCAGGATAAAAACAAACCCATTTTCTTCACTTGATCCCCATAAAATATGGTATCTGGACTTTTTGATATCCAGATTGTGAAGGGTTAAGGATTGAGTTAATAGCCTGGTCTTTCTTGTTCAAACACCACATTTCATCCGTCTTCTCATCTGGGGGTACCTCTGTTTCCTTTACCCTACACCCTAGACCCTCTCTCAGCTCTGTGTCTTCTGAATGCCATCCACTGTGCCTGGTGGTCACCTTTTCATCCTTCTCTTGATGAAATTTTTTTTTTAAGATTTTATTTATTTATTTGACAGAGATCACAAGTAGGCAGAGAGGCAGGCAGAGAGAGAGGAGGAAGCAGGCTTCCTGCCGAGCAGAGAGCCTGATGTAGGGCTCGATCCTAAGACCCTAAGATCATGACCTGAGCCGAAGGCAGAAGCTTTACCCCACTGAGCCACCCAGGCGCCTCTCTTGATGAAATCTTATTCACCACTCAGTATCTAGCTCAAATCTTAACCATTCTTGCTCCTCAAGGAGGCTTTGGCTACCCCTCATTGGTGCCACCAGTGCTTCTTTTATATTAACAGCACTGACATTTCTCTTTCCCACTAGAGAAACTTCTAAAGGTCAGTGATCTTATTTATCTTTGTATTCCCACTCCCTAGTATAATTCTTCCTGTAGAATCCAGTAAAAGTTTTTTAATGCATCTTTCTTTCTTTTCTTTTCTTTCTTTTTTTTTTTTTTTTTTTTTTTTTTTTAAAGTGTGATGCCCCACATTGCATACCACACTCCAGCTGCAGAGGAAGGTGGCAGGTCACTTGTTCTGAGCACCGTATGTCTTTTGAGGTGCTTATTTGTTTGTTTGTTTGTTTGTGTGGCACTCCAGTTTACTCCTGTTGCACTCCTACACAACTGCGTTCCATGTTCTTTTTCACCAGACTTTGCTTTTAAGCCAGATTTCTCCATTCTCAGTTCCTAGCAACAAGAACTGACTCTGGCTAATTTAGTCAAAAAATAAAAGTAGTTGTCGAGAGGTGTTGTGTAGCTCACAGATGCAACTGGAAATCTGGAATTTAGAAAATAGACAGGAGCAGGCAGAGGCCAGGCAGCTAGAAGCACAGCCAAATCCCTGGGGAACATCGACATTTAAATGGCAGATGGAAGAAAGGAGCCCAGGAAGGAAAACTGAGAAGACGCCATCAGAGGGGCGTGAGGAGAACCACAGCAATTTTAAAGTCATAGACGCTAAGGAAGTAGAGAATTCTAAGAAGAGGATGCTGAATCGTGGCAGATGCAACAGACATTTAATAAGACAGTGATTGTAAAATGACCATTGCCTTTTGAAACTAGGCAGCCATTCGTGAACTTGAACTTGGTAAGAGTGTTTTCAGTAAAGTAATGATGGAAGTTAAGTTTCATTGAAGAGATAAGAAAGTTGGCTGAGTAGGCTAAACTTTTGAGTATTTTGGGTGGAAATCAGTGAAGAAAAGAATATGCGACACTGAGAGAGAGCTTTTATTCAAGAAGAATCTTGAGCATTTTAATAAGCTATGGGAGAATGCTGAGAAAGAGGTTGGAGTAGAGAAGAGAGAAGAGATAATTGGTTTAAATGTATTTCTGAGGAGGCGGGAGGGGCTTAGAGCAGAAGCCAGAACTGTAGTCATGATAGTGGAAGGGACATCTCATCCTCTGAGATGGGAGGAAGGCAGATAAGGGTCTGTAAATCTAGCTAAGAGTTTCTTTGTGTGTGGTTGACAGGTCGATGGTCTCGATTTTCTCCATGAAGTAGAAGGGAAAGTGATCCACCGAAAATGGAGTAGGGCTCTTGAGGAGTTCCTTTTTTCAGTTTTTGTTGTTGGTTCTTCTTCCATTATCCATTATCTTAATCTGTGGTATTTGCCAGGGTTCACACTTTCCCCAAATAACCCAGTGCTATTTGCAGTTGTTTACACTGTAGCACATATCATATCATACTATTTGTTTATAGAGGCATCCACTTCCACCAATAGAGGGAAAACTAAGAAAATACCCTTGTCTTATTTCCATCCTTGCTCCACAGATAATCTTGAATCAGTGTTTGCTGAATGAACAAAGGGTTTTTAAAATTTAGTCTCTACTCTGGTTTACATTTAAGGGGTTTTATAATTGGTATATATGGAACACAAGGCAAAGTATAGGGGGAAAATCACAGTGTTATACCTCATTCTGGATTTTTTACATGAACTCAATATTACATCCTTTTAATTCTCAGGACTTCATCAACAGGGCTTCATGCTCTGGTGTGGACATCTTGTGCCGCATATGCTGATGTGTCCATCCAGTAGTGTGGGTGACTATAGAATGGATGAAATCTATTGCGAGAAAGACCTACAGCTAAACTCTGCTCCCAGTGGTCAGCAACTAGGCTCATGGGACTCTGCCCAGGCAAGAAACCCAACAGCCCTACACCTCCTCAGCTTGGTGAAGGAGGACCCAGTTCTCTAAATGACCACTCTATTCCTATGAGTCATCAAAGCAGAGACAGTAGGACACTGCTCTTGCTTTTGCTCAAGCAGGGTTGATGACCCCTAGCTCCCAGCTCTATCATTTCTACTCTCATTTATCAAAGGAATGTGTGGTCGGCGGGCCTGTGTGGGCCGGCAACAGTGACTCAGCGGTTCTGGGATAGAACTGGACATGATTTATAGGCACATAGACCTGGAGAGCAGAGATGCTTGCTTGGCTGTGTGGCTGTGTCAGGCAATTAGCACACCCTGTGGGGGAGGGAAAGGGACCATAGGACAGAATGTTTTCTGTATCCTTAGTGTACTTATTTTAAGTCCTCACAAAAAGGAATTGCACATCCGCTTAGAAAGGAGTGTGAGAATACTGGTAGTAGCAGAAAACTCTCTCAACTCTTAATTGACTCTGATACATGGGTTTTGTATTTCCTTTCCTGCTTTGTCTTCTACCTTAATTTGGAAGGCCATTGGAGTTCATCCCTAAGGGGAGGGTCACTATTCAGCACGGATGTTCCAGGAGGGCTGCCCCACAGTTGGTGCCTGATCTGATCTCTTGGTGTCTTTACAGTACCTAAATGCTATAAATTAAAAATATCAGTTTGGGACCAGAAGAATCTGTAGGAGAGGGCTGCTTCACCTAACTCTCCTTAACATATTAATAATGGCTATCATTTAAAGAGTAGCCTAATAAGGTGCCAGGCACTGTGCTTGGCATTTTATACACATGTGATTTTAGTAATGACTGGGAAATTGGTGTTATTATCCATATGTAGCCAATTCATACTGAACCTCAGAATGTTTCAGTGATTAACATCATAATATTCATAAGCGACAGTCATTTAAATCAGGTTTGTCGATTCTAAAGTTCACTTCTTTTCCAGATGAAAAATAGCACTAATAGGCACTAGGGAACCTGAGGATTAGGTAGTTGATGAAAAGTTTCTGTTTTCGCTCTATCCTTCCTAGTAGTTGCAATGGTGAATATTTGGAGCAGGGTGGAAAGGAAGGGGAAACTGCATGCTGATGTGCAGGTGAATTTCTCAGGATCTCCTTGAGCATACTGGGGAGGGGGAAGTCTCTCATTTACTTAGTCCTCACTTATTCTCCATTCCAATTTGGGGGATCTCTAAAACTTCGAATGAGGATATTTTTAAAGTTTCTAAGCCTTTGAAATTGTTCTACCAAAAATTTAAAGTCATACAGCGTGAGTATAGAAAAGGAATAACAGAGGCAGTGGAAAAAACTGAAGCGGGAAAGGAACAAAAGGCATCTCACCCCAGCCAATTTTTTTTTTTTTTTTTATGGAATTGTCCATTAACTGCCAAGTATCTTCCAAATGTAACAGCTGTGTTCTCCTTGAATATATGCAAAGAAATTTAGGAAGCCGATTCCATTTAAACTGAATGAGTTGCTTCCAAAAGTGCTGATGTGGTGAAGGGTCTGGGGTTTTATTTAAGTTAATATGCTTGTTAGAAACCCAGGCTGATGAGGATCAGGAGATCTGGTTTATTACAAAACTGCATGCATCGTGGCTGTTGTTGCTGTCACTCTTGTTAATTAGGGAGTCGGGCACGTGACTAAGGCACTGGGGCAATAAAGCCATGGTAAGGGACCAGACTGCCAGGGTTCAGTTTCCACGTCTATGTCTCACAATTTATGGGATCTTGGGCAAGTTCCTGGAACTCACTGTAGCTTGTTATCTGAAAAATGTTCATAAATTAATATTTTAAGTGAGCTGATATATACAATGTATATAGAACAATGTTTGGGATGTAAGTAGCTCTATGTGAAGATTATTATTTCTATTATGCAAAATGGAATGATACTGTACAGAAATATACTTCATGTAAGCACAATGAAACAGACTCCTCTCTCTCTAACACCTGAGAAAGTTGTAGAAGGAGAATGGCTTGATGGGAAGGAGTTGTGTGGTCCATGGATCTAATAATGTACTTTGAGATTCACCTTCCCTGAAGGGTTTCTTCTTGATTGAATATCAGCATCATCCCACTGGCCTCAGGGAACTGCTTTCTTGCTAATACTGTTCCAGAACCAGTGAATGGTAGTGGGTAAGGGTGCTGTTACCTTACGACCAAAGCCAAGATGAGGCTGCCACCATAATTAAATTGTATGAGAGGCTACTGGCAAAAAGAGGAGGTAAGCAACCACTTTTATCTATTTCTGTGCTGCCCAATATGGTAGCAACTAGCCACATGAAACTACTGAACATTTGAAATGAGGCTAGTCTGGAATAAAGATGTGATGTAATTTCAAAGACACAGTATACAAAAAGAATATAAAATATTGCATTAATAACTTTCATATTAGTTTCATGTAGAAATGATACTATCTTGGATTTGGGGCTAAATGTGTTATTGAAATATTTAATCTGTTTTTTTAATGTGGCTACTAAAAATTTTAAAATTACATATGTGGCTCATATTTATGATTCATGTTTTGTTTCTCTTCGACAGAACTGATATGGGTAATCTGGTTTAGAAAAATAGAGCTTGCTATTCCAAGTTTGCTGGCACCTTTCTTCTTCTTTTTTCCTAAGTTTGTCATCTCCTTCTGTGTGATGACCAGCGGAAAACCCACTGTCCAGACTGGTGTTACTTGACAGCTAGCTGGCTCAAGGTCAAGACCAAGAGAATGTCAGAATCCACTTCTTGCCCATAGGAAATGAGCACCAGAAACAAACTTCATGCTAAGGTTACACTTTTTTCATTGTCCATAAGACTGCATCCTTACTCTTGGAATCCTCACTAAAATTTCCACATCATAATATAGCAGAAATAACTCTGATTTGGGGGGGAACAAAAAAAGATCACAAAAGGCACTCCTGTGATAAACATCTCTCCATTAGTATGATGAAATGAATTGCATGCTTTAGCGTGCTAGATATACACTGTTACTTTATAAGCTTATCCTATATGATATTATTTTTTCTAATTTAAATTCAATTAGCTGATATATAGTACATCATTAGTTTCAGATGTAGAGTTCAGTAATTCATCAGTTGCTTACAAACATTATGAAGTAGATAATGTTCAGATATGAGGAAACTGAGATTTGAAATTATTCAATAATATTCCTAAAGCCATATAACTAGTGGTGAAGCTGGTTTAAATTAAGGTGTATCTTAAAGCCCATTGTGTGTTTGGATGAAGCACTGTATACCTTAGTTAATCTTACTGAATAATTCAGAAATTCCAGCACAGATCTTGGGCTTTGCCACCTGAATGTTGCTTCTCTACTCCAAATCTTTCCCATTTTCCAGGTGAGAGTACCCATCTTTCCCCTCAGACACCTCTAGAAAGAGGCCATGAGGGAGTTTTCAGTGTTGTGAGATCAGGGGATAGCTTTTCCAAAGAACCAAGAATGTTGGGAACTTGGAACAAAGTAAAATTGTCATAATGATAGCAATTTTTCTTCCATTCAAGTATAGGGGGGATGCTTATAAGTAGAAATATAAAAGTGCTTAGCAGCCTTATCCTGGTACAAATCCTTACCTTGGAAAAGGGGAAGAAATGCTATCCCCATGGATTTTCTGTATCATTGTGTGCAGTAGTTTCAGACACCAGCCTGACTTAGAAAACCGGACTGATGCTTATAAGCACAGGCTACATGACCACGACAAGCAGTAGTTTCTTCCTCTAGCAAGTGGTGTTAATAACAGTGTCTGTGTGTAGAGTTGTAGGATTAAGCCCGAGAAAGCATATATAGCACTCAGCTCAGTATGGGACATACTATATAGTCAATAAATGTTAGCTTTTATTTCCATCATTTTCCATATGTAATAAGCACAGGTTGTGACCACACTAAAAAAGTGCTTTGCTATTATTTCTCAATCCTTGCTAATAATGTGTCCTATGATTTATTTTTCAAAGCAGTAAAAGTATCTCAGATTTTCATGGGAAAAGTATTAAAGTGTACGTGGCCCTCAGAAGGGAATGAAGACACACTGTGCCAAGCCCTTCTGCCTTGCATCACTGCAAGCATGCAGAGACCCAGCACACTCCTGGGTGTTCTCTCTAAGCAGCACAGAAAATTGTAAGTTCCAATAGCCATTTAGATTGCTAACTTGGGGAAATAAGTTAGCAAGTCTTATCCCATTTGGGCAAAGTACATTCTTTTTCCCTTCGTCCTGACATTCCTGACTCTTTGATGGACAGAAATGGGAAGGGATTTGGATCTCCAAAGGGAGGCGCGGTAATTCTCTTTATAAGGCTATGGTTGATTATTTCACTGCACATTTTCACTTTAATTGTGTTCATTTAGTTTACCTGGCTGATATAAATGCATTTTGTGGAGTATAATGTATCCCCAATGTATATAAAGTCAGAGCTATTATTCCATTTTGGATTCTGGTGTTAATAAACAAGCTATTCAAGCTCTGCTGAGGTGGTTTACAGCATTGCTGAATGCCTTGATGGAATTACAGCATTATCCATATACAGTTGGGGGCATATGATTCCTTTTATGTGATATAATACCCTATAATATAATGAGTATCATTAATAAAGTGACAAACTAAAACTTGAATTACCACTTCAGGATGGGCTTTATTCAACCAGTAGTACACTTTCTGGTCCTTTGTAGTTTCTCTCTTTTGAATTCATAGCTTACTGCATTCAAACTGTGATATTAACACACCAACCAAGCATACCCTGTTGTGTCATAAAGCCATGGTATGAGGTGTCAAAGGGGGAAAAAAACAAACATTATTCTAAAACAGAAACTGGGGAATGTTACTGTGATGCTTTAAAAGACGCTGTGGCTGTCGTGAATAAGCAAATTTATTTACTAGCCAAAAGCAACATTTCTATTTTTTACTTTTGGGAAGGCAAATGTTCTTTACTCAGGAAACATTTTTATATGAAGCCTATATTTCAAAAATAGAGCTAAATTATATAATCATAAATTAGTATTAGCCAAGTTTAGATAATAAAGGACTGCACAGATTTCTCTGAGAATACAGAACAATGCAGTAGGCATTTAAAAACAAAAACAAAAAACAAACAGCAAAACAACTCTTTGATTCTCTTTTCTTTGGTTCTACTTGATTCTACTAGTTGATTAGTCCAGGCTAATTCTTGTAAAGACAGCATCTGGGATTTTCTCTGGATAGCTCAGTTATTTACAAAGCATAAAGGATTTAGACATTTGATTATGGTGTCAAGGATATCTGTTACACAGGGAGATTTTCCTGCAGGTACATTAGCTGAGCACAGATTTCCACAAAGCACAGTGACATATTCAGAAGATGCTCAGAATCTTAGAAATCGGTTTCTAATTCTAGATAGCAGGAAGCCTATATATTCATATGAGGTAGGTGTTGAAAAGATTTGAGATTCCTTGATATCCAGCAGCAGGAAGAATTACATAAGTAACAGTATAAGAATTACTAGATTTAAGAAGAAGTTCCTTGAAGAAAGACCAGAAATAAATCACAAATGTGGAAATTTATAGGAGGCTTGTAATCCCAATGTCCAGTATTGTATTCTCCTGTCCTTTATGGTTGATACATCGAATGCAAAAATGTGGCCTCAGTCTTTCCTACTACCTCTGGTATTCTTTGAAAGCCTGGGACAGAATAGCTTATGAAAGCTGTATGAGTAAGCATGGCTCAGAGCAAAAACATGAATGAGATAACTGAAGGGGTGAAGAAATAAATGAATTATCGCAATTTATCTGAGAAACTAAGATGAACATAAGGTCAACAAATAGTGACAGTTTCTGCTTTCCAAACCTCCCAGCATTAATTTTGCATGACTAGAGAGATTTTTATCTAAAATTTTGTCAAACTTAACTGTGAATCTTCAAGAAACATGCAAAAGGTGATAATGGAGACAAGCTATAAACCAGGATTTATTTCATCTTTGGGATTCTGATATTCATTGGGAAAACGATCTGGTGTGAATTTGGTCGTATCACTATCAGTCTCAGGACTTGGAATTCAAGAAGTAAAAATCTTTAAGCACTTAAATCCACATGATAATATCATTCCAATATCTGCAGACTAAAGTAATCAATACACTTTTAGAGAAAACAAAAGAAGATATTGTCAATTGGAAGTTGGTCTGTAGAATGGCTGACTTCCGTCCTCTTCTCCATGGAGCTAACACTATTCTCTCACTTGAATTCCTTTGTGTTCACATATCTTTAAACTGACTGACTGGGACTGTCATGCAGCTGTAGAATACACCTTTTGCCTGAATTACATCAAGTGGCCCAAGTGAGAAATCAAACCTACATATTTGTTCTCACTAACATCATATGCCAGCTATCCCAAAATAAATCTTGTGTTTACTGCTATGTAATTCACATGCTAGCACACCTGGGAGGTCCCAGCACTAAATTACATTGTATTTTTTATTATTACACTAGTGCATGCTGTGAATATTTGCTCAATATTTCTCCCTTTAAAAATATTTGTATAATTAAAGTCATGAGACTCTATCATTGAGCACAGTCCCATGAGTTTCAGAATATATAACAGATAATATGTGAGTGAATGTACACAGTGCAAATCTCTCTTACATTGAGCTCAAGTTCTGACTCTGATATTTTCCAGTTGATCAACCTTGGCCTGTGCACTGAGCCTTACTTGTGCTTAGTTTTCTCATCAGCAAAATGGTTTCGAAACTGTACCACTAGCACACTGGATGGTTATTATCACCAAGTAGAAAAATCAGGACTATTTATACAAGACAAAGGAATATTTATACAAGACAAGGAGAATCAGACAAAAGTTATCATTATCATTCCTATTGAGCAGACAAGACAGAAGACGATGTATTCTGTTTAGGAAACATGAGCTTTTTCTCCTGCTGTAGCCTATCACTCATCCTGTGAGGAAACTCATAGGTTATAAAATAGTTCATCAGTTCTCATGAAAAAACATGAAAGCACAAAGATGATACGAAGTTGCCACAGTTGATCTGTGCCATGTGGCATGCCTGAATGAAAAGGCCCACATTTAGTTAAATCAAGCTATATCCTGACTTCAGGTGGAGATAAAACTTCGAAAAATATTAGACAGTATCCCTATGCTTCTTAAAAATAATCTCCCCTTTGGCTAGAGAACAATCGTTAGTTCAAGGTTTTCCTGCAGAGGAGACAAATTCCAAAGTGCGTTATAACCGAAGCTGGTCCTAAAAACTGACTCATGCTCTCACAGGTCTCCTGGAATTCTCAAGCTGATGTGGAACTAGGGAGTGCTCTTGGAGACATTGGCAGTTTGGAGGATACTTTGCAGTTTCAACTTGTTCTGATTTAGGGTAGATTGGGTAACTCTGAAGAGGATAAACAGAGTGAGGCAGAGGAATTAAGACAGTCTCCCTCATTTAACACTATATCCCAAAGCCTGCAGTAAATCCTCAACTTCCTCAGTACTCCCTTTTTTTTTTCCTACTGCATTAAATGGACTGTTAAATGTCCAAATAGTTAATTAATAAAATGCAAATAAATTGTATTGATCTTTTACTCTAATATGAAGAGAATCACTTTTTTTAAATAGGAATGAATGCACACTTAGTTATTGTTAAGACTAAAATAGCATATCTTGTTAAGTTAACCAAAAGGAACTTTTATTGTAACAATATTCATATAGCATAGAATTTTAAGGAAGATTTTTTTTTCTGTTTAGAAAGCTTATGTCCAGTGACTTTATTTTTTCCTGGTACATCCAAATATATAGCAATAAGGGATATATTGACTGAAATAACAATCCCATTATGATTGAAGCTATATCTTTAAATATTTTATTTACTTATTTATTTGACAGAGAGAGAGATCACAACTAGGCAGAGAGGCAGGCAGAGAGAGAGGAGGAAGCAGGCTCCCTGCTGAGCAGAGAGCCTGATGCAGGGCTTGATTCCAGGACCCTGGGATCATGACCTGAGCCGAAGGCAGAGGCTTTAACCCACTGAGCCACCCAGGCGCCCCTGAAGCTATATCTTTAGAGAATCATTTGTATCCAGTATTTGTTACTTAAATATATAAAGTGTTGTCCCTAAAATAGAAAAAAACATAGCTCCTAGCCTGTCTTTTGTTGCTGAATTTTGCACAAGATTTGTGGACCTTGCATAAGATTCCTGAAATCTCTTATTTCTTGCAAGGTTCAGGCTCTGTCATGAATATAATCTGCACCATTACCACTAGGACCAACGGGCAAGGTGAAGTAGTTTCTCATATGCTCCTGAAAGAATGGGGTAGGTTTTTCTAAATCTGATTATATAATATGTAGTTTAAACAAATTGGTTCAAATATTTTTACTTTGTAATTAAGTGCTCAATGCTGTTTGTTATGAAATGCTCCTTTGTAAAGTGAATGTAAAGGGGGGAGGGTATGGGCTATGATGAGTGCTGTGAAAGGTGTAAGCCTGGCGATTCACAGACCTGTACCCCTGGGGATAAAAATACACTATATGTTTATTAAAATAAATTAATTAAATTTAAAAAAAGTGAATGTAAAGGAATTATTTAATTATTTCAATTAGAAATTCCATTTCTCTGTGAAGAACAGAAGTGTCAATTAAAGATACATATTTTTTGGTGCTACTTTTATACTCTTCTGGAACTACAGTCAATGTCTTTCTTTTAGCCTATCATGTAAAATATTATAGAGATGCAAGTAAGATAGTATACAAATGTCCAGATGATTAAAAATCTTGCTTTTCAGAATATCTTTAAAGTTAACATGCACTGACAGTTGGTCTTGTCTCTCTTGGGACTGCTGGGTTGCCACCTATAGCAGTACTAATGGACTGCAAACTGCTAAGTGTTTGTTCAACCTGGAGAACTACATTGGAAGGGGTGGGGTAGGGTGTCGGGGGCCGGGGGCAAGGGTTGTGCAGGGTAGATGGGGTCAGTAACTGGTGACTGTCCATGGTTCTGAACCATTTGCCTGCCTTAGGGCAATGTTTTCTTGTTTTTGTTTTTTTCCTCCCAAGTTTGAGACCCTGATGACATTTATAGCAACCACAATTTGGAAGATATATTAACCTAATCTAAAGAATATCTCTAATAATATGGGAATCCAAAAAGGTAGTACCTCTTGGACTAGCCATCCATAAGCGGTGACTCAAGGGGCTTGTCATTAATCTATGCTAAAGGAATCTGGCAGAATTCACATCTCTACAATATATAATGAAATATCATCACCTTGGTCATACTCTGTAACCTTTATGGGCTTCAGCTTTACTATTTTTAAATGAGAAGTTTGAGTTTGATGATATTAATGGTACTTTCAAATTCCAGGTTCCCATACTTTGTTGTCTAGGCAGGAGAGTTACTGTAAATACCATTCCCTATTCCAACTTTGATACAACTCTTGTACTAGACTGGATTTCTCATAAGTATTATGTATCTAAAGGTATAAGCAATAACTGCCTTTTGTTCTATATGATGAACCATACAAGAAACATCACTTCATTGGTTCATAGGGCAAGATGTCAAATTCTCATAAACCTCTGTTTATGTGTAATAAGTGTATAAATGTAAAAGAGGGAAACACAAAGAGAAGCAGAAATTTTTTAGTGACATGGTTGATCTGGTTTTAGGGGAAAATTGGTTTAGTGGAAAATAAGCAAGAGAGGAATGATGTAAGAAGGAAACATGAGCTGAATATGAGGAACTTTTTTTTTTAATATTTAGTTTATTTATTTGAGAGAGAGGGAGAGAGCATGAAAGGAAGCACAGAGGGAGAGGGAGAAGCAGACTCCCTGCTGAGGAGGGAGCACAAAACAGGGCCTGATCCCAGGACCCTGAGATCATGACCTGAGTCTAAGGCATATGCTTAACCGACTGAGCCACCAGATACCCTTCAGGAACTGTCTTTTTGATGTTTCATGATGTACCAAATTCCAGCCCATTCCTTCCTAAGTCCATAGATTCTATGTTAGAATTTCTCTCTAAAAAATTATGAATATAAGAATTTTGCTTTATCTGTAGAATGAGTAATTTGCAATGATATTTTGGAGCAACAGTATTAGAATCTTCATTTTACTTTTTGTCTTTATGCTTGTGCTTATAACATAATTGTTACATTGCTATTAGTAATGCAGGCATTTGTAATCCTTTTTAAAAATTCTAGAATTCCTTATGCAACTTGAAAGAAACTTTTTTTTTTTGTTAGAGAATATAATGTTGGCTAAGAAACTAAGTCAATTTTTCTTTTGTAATACGTTGTTATGGTAATATAAGTGTACTTGTAACACAAGGACAGATCCAGAAAATTAAAGAATGGGGGAAATTGTCATGTTCTGCAATGGGAAGTTAGATTTCATGAAAAAATTAAGCCAGTAAAATCTAAAGAGTTTTGTAAAATCATGATTGCAAAGTCAGCCATGGTTAGTTGGCTCTATGGGATTAGCTTCACACTGGGCATATGTAGATAGTTGATCTCTGCATTTTATGGGCACCTGAATATGTAAGTGGGATGAGATTACTGTGAGCACCCTTGCAGTTCTGCCTCTTTTAAGATCGTATATGTCTGTTATTCACATTTGCATAATGAGTTAAATGCCTCCAGGAGAGAGGTAAATTAGGTGTTTGTGTTTCTCTTTTTTCCAACACTGTTTGTCATCTATTTGAGTCTAAGTGCCGTTGAAACTCCTTATGTCTCTTCATCCTCCATTCCTGTGAGAACCCATCTCCTTTGGAATACATGTCTCTATAAAAAGAGGTAGAATTTAGGACACTAGTTAGGGCATCTGTAGGGCACACAAGCAAAAATGATTGGATTTTCCCCAAGAAGTTGATCATGGGGAGAAATCAGCACAAATGCTTGCTTTGATATATATATATTTTTAAAGATTTATTTATTTATTTATTTATTTGAGAGAGAAAGAGAGAGAGAGAGAGCATGAATTAGGGGGCGGGAGGGGGAGGAAAGGCAGAGGGAGAGAGAATCCTGAGGTAGGCTCCCCACTGAGCATGGAACCCCATGGGGAGGGTGGGGGGGAATTCCCATGACCCCGAGATCATGACCTGAGCTGAAACTAAGAGTCAGCCACTTAACTGACTGTGCCACACAGACACCCCTTGCTTTGATATTTTGTATCAATATTCCCTTTGAAATTTCTCAACAGACTTCCAATTATGGGGCAAAATCATTTGTTGTTGTTATTGTTCTAATGTATGATATGATGGAAGGCCTAACATAGCTCAAGAGTGATTACTTGTGGAGCATAAGAAATAACATGGAGGACATTGGGAGATGGAGAGAAGTGAGTTGGGGGAAATTGGAGGGGGATACAAACTGTAAGAGACTGTGGACTCTGAGAAACAAACTCGATTTTGGAGGGGAGGGGGTGGGGGGTTGAATGAGCCTGGTGGTGGGTATTAAGGAGGGCACATATTGCATGGAGCACTGGGTGTGGTGCATAAACAATGAATCTTGGAACACTGAAAAAATAAAATTAAAAAATAAAGTGATTAACTATTTGCTAAAGACCTATTAAGTGCATATGGTTATTATGATAAATCACAACATGTGGTGGGAAGTACTCTTGGTAGTAATAATATAGACAGAGATCCGTGGCTATTACAAGAAACCTGAACTGTTGGTGCTTAAGAGTTAGTGACATTTTCCAGGGGAGGTAACCTTGGAACTACACTTTAAAGAAAGAAAAACATTGTACCACTTTGGTAGTGTTTGCTTTTTGTAATATAGATATGTATATAATAGTGCTTGGCACAAGGTCGACAGTCACTAGTTCATTGGTGACTGAATGAGTGAATAAACAAACACATTAGTGAGGTTTATGAGTGTCGATTTCATGTACTAATTATTTTCAATGATTGAACTTAAAGATTTTTTTATGACTTTTCTTTTCTTTTTTCCCATATCCCTCCTTACTAAGCCTTCAAAGCTAGAATTCTTTGTGTGATGTGATCAAATTTGAAATTTCAAGAGAGTGTTTTACTAGTACAAATAACATGTTGGGGTGGATATTTTCTCCTCTCTTGGACCATATAATCCACTATTGAGAGTACTGTAAAAACAAACAAAAAACAAAATGAGACAAAACCTAAAAAAGCAACAGCACCTAGCACATGAAAGCTATGCATGCATTTACAGCCTCAGCTTTGGTTTCTTTAGACTTTAGCATGTCTGTCATAATCTCTGTCTCGCTGTTGCACAGTGAATGGTTGGAAATTTAAAACCTAGTCTTAAATATGCACATGTAAAATATACAAATTATGTGCTCATTCATTTCCTAAATGGAAAACTAAATTTTACTGACTTTTTTTTTAAATGTTGCTCCTCCTGCTTATGCTTCTCAGTCCCAAGTAGATCCCATATTTCTCCAAGACACTAACACATAATTCTGCTTCCATCCTCATGATCCATGGACTTCTCCTAGAATTTTAGTAACTTTGTTCCTTTGTAAGGAGTCAAGATATATAGATCTTCTGTTAAATCCATTCTGTTATAAATTTAGCAGAATTCATTGCATATGCAGGTGGACTCTTTTAACATTTAAATTTTTTTTGGTTGCTTCTTATTTGTTTTGTGATGATGATAGAATCATAGGTAGAGGTGTGAATCAGGCCATATTTGTTTTTCCCTTCTTGTAAGCTGTTATCATATCTTATCTTATGACTTTATTCACAGCTGGTATAATTTTTAAGGAGTTTCTTCTTTCTCAAAAACTTTCATTTTAGTAAAGTACTCTTGAAAATGAGAATCCTTCAAAATAAAAAAAATGAATTTTTTAAAGATGAATTTCAGGTAGCACAACTGACTCATGGCAAGTATGTGGAATAAGCTGAAAATTAATCATGGGGGAGACTATAGAACATGAAATCTGAAGATTAATTAAAGAGAAACTGGCTGAAAAATAGTGTAGAACTCATTTCATGATTGTTGGTAAAGAGACAGAATGGATGACACCACCAAAAAGGAGAAGGAAAAAAGGCAGTTCCAAGTACAGAAAAAAAAATCAGTTGACTGAGGTGGCCAGTGGTTAATACAACTAAGTAAAGATTCTTGAAGTTGACAGGTATATATGAAAAATATTGTTGAATAGGTCAGTTTTGTATCTTGTCGTCATATCTTTAAACTATATTTCTTTGTGCATATATATATTCATATGCATACCATATATATTTATGTATATGAACTAAATGGTTAAACTGTGAAACTTTTTAATTATCTGCCATCAAGGTTGATGAGCCATGAAACTACACAAACAATGTCAGAGAGTCCCTACTTTTCTCCCATGTAAAAATCATTTTTTGGTTTAGACCCTAATCAGGAACAGAACACATGAGAGAATCAGTTAATACATGTTGCTAACCATAGTGGCATAGTGGCCAGTAGCCACAGTTAGGGAGTATTCAAGTTGGAGAGCTTTAGCACAAGAAAAACACAGTAAGTCATCTGAGGATTAGTAAACAGAAAATAATTATAGAATATAGGACACATTGGGGGAGTCAGACTCCCAATTAAGTGTGGTTGAAGAAAGAAGGATGTTTATCTTGGTAAAGATAAACATCTATTGGGGCCATCATTACATACCTAAAGAATCATGAAGTGGAAAATAAATTCTTTTAATTTTGCTATATATTTTTTAATTTAAATTCAATTTAATTAACATATACTGTATTATTAGTTTCAGAGATAGAATTCAGTGATTCATCAGTTGCGTACAACACCCAGTGCTCATCACTGCAAATGCCCTTCTTATGTTCATCACCCAGTTACCCCATCCCCCAATTTTGCTATATTTTTAATGAAGGTATGGAATTTAGTGAGGAAGCTGGGCTGTGGGTTCTGGGATTTTCTTTTCCAATACATAAAACTTGGTCATTACCTAATAGACTAGAACTAGAATTAATGGGAAGAAGCAAGAGCTTTCTGCTCAATAAATCAGGAACCTTTCTAAAAGTTCCTGCTTCCCAAAGATGGCATGTGATAGTTCCAGAACTTAGGAGTCTCTTTTCTGGAGAATGATTCAGCTCTAAGTTCAATAATCATGGCTGGGAGATGTTGTCAAGTAATGCAAACTTTGATTTTGATTTACTTAACTTTTTGATATCTCATCAGCAAAATGGGATAGTACTAGCAGTAACCACAGTCACAGTTTTAGTGAAAAGTGGAGTGGGGATTTAAATCAAGGCTATCCCATACCTGAGCAGTTTTTAGCTACTATATAAATTATTAGAAAGATGTCTTAGAAAAGTCCCGGGCACATACCAAGTGTTAAAAGATTTAGCTATTATTATTATTATTATTATTATCATATACTTAAACATATTTAGAATGTACTGAATATAGTCAGGTTTATTGACTTAAAGTGAAGGGGCTAGATTCAAGCTTTCAAATCTTGGCTCTGTATTTACTAACTGTGGGACTATAACTTCAGTGCCTCAGTATCTTCCTCTGTAGAATGGGGTTAATAATAGGGCTTACCTCAGAAGGTGGTTTTAATTATTCAATGAAATAGAACATAAAGCCCTCAGAACAATATTTGGCACACAATAAGTGCTCAATAAACGTAACTGCATTGTGATCACTAGCTATGTACTAACGACCATATTAAGTTGAGGCAGGGTAGAAACAAAGTATCAGAGATGAATATGACAGAGAAACGTCCTCAAGGATGCTTGCAATTTCTTGAGGATGATAAACATGTGTACAAATAATGTAGGTCATAAATCTATGCATTTCTGTGTTTGAAGGTGATTCTCAGAGTAGATGTTGAGTACATGCTACATGTGAGAATGTCCATCTTAAGTTTCCAAACTGGAATGTTGGTGTTAAGATGAGGAAAAAGCTATATATATGACCCCATGTGTCTTAGGGAGCATGAGGAGAGGAGAGCAAGCCAGATGGAAAGAGTGTCTCTGAAATCTCCATCAACATGATTGATGGTCAGACCTTCTGGATATAAGACATTTTATTTTTGTCTTTGCTTTAGGTTCTCATCTGTGAATATACATACTCCTCGCTGCAAAAAACCAATTCAACAATATCAATAGTCTCTTACCACACATTTTCATTATGGGAGACTTAAATAAAGAAATTTCACAAGACACTAACCTCAAAGACTAAGAGGTGATCAATATGTTAAACAATTAATATCCAGTATTCAGCAAAAGATGTATAATTTCACCAGTGGAAAATGTTAGATATAAATAGTCAGTAGACTGTTGCCAGAAAAATGCTCCTTGGCATGTGAAATAATCAAGTAAAATTCTTGAAAGATGAATTACTTTCCTGATTTGCATAACTTGGATTCAATACATTTACACAATATTTGCATTGGAAACATATCTAAAGCCAACCAATGGAAAGAATACACGATTTTACCAACATGCTTATACATTAATAACATTACTTGGCAATCTGATGTTTCAAGACCCAGGGTGAATTACTTATTAAAAACCCATATACAGCTATCTGTCTTTATCTTTCTTTCTGTATGAGCCATAATGGCTCTGATTGTTTTCAAAATTATATTTGGACAGGATATGACTGTTACATGAGACCTCTCAAACCAATATCATTTCCCTCACTCATAAAATACATTATACTGCTGTGTGCATTGAGCCAAATCATTAATGAAGGAAACATAACCTAACCTTTATGCCACTGATTTGACCAGCAGTTACACTGTAGCAAGCTAACATCTTGGAAATTGTTTAAAAAGTGAACCTAACATGATTATGAATATTTATGGTAGATTCACTTATTTCTTGAAAATTCATCCTGCCGTCTGAACCATTTCATTATTCTTAACTATTTTCTAAGAGGCTTAACTTTGAAACAGAAAAACAGTATCTGAATCTTACATTATTTGTGAAATCAAATAACCATTCCTGGAGTACATCCTTTCTCTGTATTTATTTAAACATGCAATAGCTATAATAACTAGTTAAAATCTGTGAAATGTGCAAATTAGGAAGTACATTAACACAGTACTCACCCTTTTCAGCTTTTAAAAAATGTTTGACTTGCTATTACTACTGTAAAGGGTTGCTGAAGTTTCAATTTAGCAGCTGTAACCCATACTTACTAGCAAACTGCTTTATCTGTACTATTCACATTTTCTGGACAAGGTAAATCTAGAAATCTGAATTTATCAATGGCTTAAACATTTGCACAGACACATAATGAAGGAGTTCATTTTTTGAGATTAAAAGAGTAAATGATGCTGAGTTATAGATTAACTATAAATAGTTTTATTTGATCACTATTTTTACCATTTTTCCTAAAAACATTCTTACAGAAATGGAAAGTAATGGAACTTTGGCTCACAGGTATGAATGAATGAATGAATGTAATGAATGTAATTTGTCTTTTAGGTAGTATCTCTGGCTCAGAAAAAGGAAATATGAATGAATTTAATTTAGAAGTTGCAAACAGGTATAGTGGGGTTTGACACAGGACCACCGATTGCCATGTGGGATAGCACACAGGAAGCTAGCAGCAGCCCTAAGATGCAACCACCAAATATAGCTTATTTGGGCCCACACAGTCTTTTTACTGTCTCCTTCTCCTTCCTTTTTAGTTCTTTCTTTTCTTTTCATTTCTTTTCATTCTTTTCTTTTTTCTTCCCCGCCCCCCCGGCTTTTCTTTTTTAATGTATCCTGAAAGGGCTGGAGTGGACAGGACTCCATCTCAGGTTCACTAGAGTGTCTTCCTCTCCTTATTATTTCCACTCATTTATGGCACCTGTCTGGTTGCCATTTGACCTGGCTATCCTTTATTTTAAATAGTGATCAGAAAACAAAGGAATCTGCCTTGAAGAAAACTAGTTTCATAATATTCTAAGACGTACGATTGTTGATCTTCTGTCCTGAAAACAAGGGCATCAGTGCCACAGATACTCTGATGGTGAGAAAATTACCCTCCTTTACTAAGGTATATTTCATAGAAATCTCTACAACCCTATTCTAGAAAATTTACTATTTCAGATATCTAATATAATCCTGAGTGATTTAAACCTTTGTGTTTGTCATTTTGCCAGTTATCACTTTATCCTACATATGCCATCCCTTGTAATTGAGATTGCTTTAAAGTATACAAATGTGTGGTTAGTAACATAATAGTCATTTGTAGGTTCCTTACCAGTGTTTCCAAATTGGAACCTGATTTTCAGGGCCCACTCACAAAACACTCAAGCATCCATCATGCAAAATTATGGAATTTAGACTCTATCGAAGGTGATTCACTCATGGGCAAATAACATATGAGTGCAGGCCTCTCTTCTGTTGGATGAATTTCTGCAATTCTAAAGCTAGGATTCATTAGGAATAAAGAAGCAGACGTGCACTAAACAGTGATTAAATCGCAGGAGATGTCTGTGTAATGGTTCCAGCTGTGACCCTTATCTTCAGAGCAGACACAAGCATCTCTGTCCCTTAACTATTTTTGGAAGGAAGCTGCTTCCTCCTGGCTGGGAAGGAAAAACAGGTAGACTGATGTCCCTTTCGCCGTCTTCTCCAGCTCCATTCATTTAAGCAGGATTGCCTGACAAAACATAAAATGAAATTGTGTCTAAATGATCCTCTGGGCTGCTGTCACCCACTTAGATTCATTGATATGCATGGGGTCAATAAATGTTTAAAAAGTTGTTTTTGTGTAGAAGCTTTTGCGGGGTGTGGGGTCAGAGTCTGGAGAGATGTACAAGATGGAGCGGTTTTCTCCCCTTTCTGGACCCAGAGTGTGGAGCAGAGCTTTTGGCTGTCAGTCAAATGTGAGAGATCGGTTGGCATCTTGAATGAGGAATGAAAGTAAGTCAGTGTTGTTTAGTACCATTAGAATATTGTGGTTTTTTTGTTTTGTTTTGTTTTGTTTGTTTTTTTAAAGTGTTGGGAAACACTTGGTAAAAATATTACAGAAAAGTGATTTCTTACAGAGAATACCAGACTCCATCAACGACAGGGCTAGAGTCCATGGATAAGGAACATCAAGGGATGCCTGGGTGGCTGAGTTTAGCAGCTGACTCTTGATTTCAGTTTAGGTTGTGATTTCAGGGTGGTGAGATTGAGCCCCGCAGTGGTCTCCACACTTAGTGCGAAGTCTGCTCGAGATTCTCCCCCTTTCCCTTTCCCCTTCCTGGCTCTTTCTCTAAATAAATAAATCAATAAAAATCTTTTTTAAAAAAAGGGATATCAAGAGGATTGATGCCATTAGCATTCATGAACTATCCCAGCCCCAGAGAAATAACTGTTATGGTAGCTAAAGTTGGGATTGTAAGCCAACCCATTTGGCACCCACCATAGGCAGGTGAAGTTCCAGAACTTTTGAGTTATGTTTGTGGCCAGTAATAATGCAAAAAATTCCATTATTCACTTTGTTTGGCTGTGACATGAAATCACATGGCATTGCATAATGATAAAGTAAACTGCAAAAAGTGCATTCAAGTGATGCTGAGAGTCTTCCTTAAATTGCAGAAATGTTGAGTGGAAAGCTGAAAACCTGCCAGTGCCCATCTATGGTTTATAGTAGAGAAGCCATTAGTCTTGGCTAGGTATATCACTTCGTACATTATCGTGCATGCAAAATGTGAACTCCCAAGGCCTGTGGGGCATTTAGCATCCAGTAGAGATACGTCTTTAAGAAAGAGGCTGGATAAACTCACTGTCTCAGAAACAGATACGGTTTTGGGAGGCAACTAATCATTTGAGAAACAATGGATTGGAGGCATAGAACCTTACTGTATTGGTTAATTAAGAGACAATTAGTGCTCTCCCCCATATAAATCAGCAAATAGCCTTACAACTAGACTACTAAATTCTTTTGCAAATTTTTGTGTTTCTAAAAGCTTGGGATGGAGAATTCTAAGTGGATCATATCACACAAAGATAGCCACTGACATGGAACCTGACATGGAAAACTAGCTTCTACATAAAATTGGAAAATGGGCTAACTATATTGATTATTTCAGGGAAAATAGAGAACGAAAAGCTTTAAATCAAATCAAGGAAAGCCTGTCTTATGTCAAGATTAAACCAGAAACTGAAAACTCTGATATAAATTAAACCAATGTTCTGTGAGCCCTTAGGAAAAGAAAACACTAAGATCTAGCTTGAGGTTTTAAAGAACAATTCTGCTAAATCACTTCCTTTTTTTTGTAAAGGATTATTAAAATAATAAATTTGTATATCACCTACATTGACTTCAGTGAAGCATAGGGTAAATTTTCTTATGATATCACTGCAGATAAGATGCAGAACTATAGATACGTACAGTTTTATGAATTTGTAATTGGTCAATGTCCCCAAAGACTGTGAATCAAACAACAAGGTTAATGTAGAGGGAGATCTTAGTGATGTGTCATCAGGCTCTCTTCCTAAGATACCAATAGGGCACTGTCTAAGGAGTATACTGGTTGCCATGGTGATAAGAGAATTTACTGCTCACACTTCATCAGGGCTCATTGACCAGCTTAGCTCACTGATTGTCTGGTTTACAGGGGCAGGAGGAAGCAACTCTGTGTATTAATCCACAAGCAATGGGAATAGTATTGCCTGAAGAAAAGGACTCAAATGGTAGCCAACATACTCAACATAGATATTCTTAAAACAAAAAACAACAAACAAACAAACAAAAAAACCCAAAACATAACAAACAATAGAACAAAAATTTAAAAAAATAAGTCATTAGAGGGAAATGATGAATCAATTTCAGATAGCCAGTTAGACTTTTGAAATTCTAAAATAGAGAAAGACACCCATAACCTGAGGTATTTTAGAAAGAGGGACATCCAATTCTAAATCTCAGATCAAAAAAATCCATTTAGTAATTAAAAATAACTTGAGGGAACCCATCAGGACAAATACTTTTCCTAGAAATCTTTCAGGAATTTAAAAATGTTTTAACTGAAGATAGCTGATCTGGAAAAGTTAAAGGTAGCTCTAATAATTTTGTCTGTTGAGAAGTAAGTGAAGGAATGGAACTTTGGACCAAGAAACTTCAAGGTGGACACTAAAGACCAGATGTGAGTCCTATAAGGACTTGAAAATTCTAAGTGCTTGGACAGAATTTTTTTTTCTTCTTTTCAATTTCTCAGGGAGGTAACACTGTTTTAGTTATCAGTTATCAAAAGGAGATACACTCAAATAATGGGAGTTTGTCCAGTCAGGTTGATTTTAAGTTACTGGATTACAAAAACTAGCCACGTTTTATTTGTGATTGCATAAGGCAGGGGTTGGCTTGATATCTCTTTCCAAATAGGTTTAAGGCTTCTGTCCCTTCTAGGGAAGAGCTGCTGTAGGAGCACAGCCTTAGCAAGTGGCTAACAGTCAGTAGGGATATTGGTCCAAGTCCAAGAAAGACTGGAAGCACCCTAGAGAAGCAGGTCAGGGCCACAAGAGCTTTAGCTTAGAAAACGTATACAGCTAGAGAGAAACTAGGCAGTGGTGGCGTTGTCTTCTTCTCCCTGTCCCCCTTCCTCCTCCTCCTCCTCCTTCTTCTTCTTCTAATGAGAGTAGAAGTTGATTGACTATCTTTTTCCCTAGTGTATTCCCATCACCTAGTACAATGCCTGGCAAGTAAGTAGGCATTCAGTAAATGCCAGTGTTTAATAAATTCAATAAATATCAAATTTCACTGAAAGGGAGAGAGACAGAGAAAGACAGAGATAGAGAGAATTTGATCTGATGGAAAGAAATGCAGAGAAGTGTAACTAGCATCATTTTGCACCTATATTCCACCACTACACTATCCCACTTGTTTCGCATACTTTTTTCTTTTTCTTTTTTTTAAATCAACGTGGCAAACCTCAGTCTCTTATTCCTACTTTACAGAGGAAGGCTCAGGGATATTACAAATTAACCCAAGGTTACATTGCTAGTAAGTAGTAGTGTTTCAATTTTAAACCATTTCTTTTGGGTTCCAAAGGTACATATTCTTGCCACTCCAGCAAGTTGTCAGAAGAGATGAGTGATTTCAAAATAGATCAGATTTCCTCACAAAGCAGCTAGCTCTCGCCTCTAGAAATTATAATATCTTTAGTGTTGGAAGGGATCTTTAGAAATGGAATTCTCTACCTCTTTCATGCTATGGATGAGGAGCTAAAGCCAAGAGAAGTAAGGAGACATGCCCAAATGCATAGCAAGAATGGGGCACCATAAAGCTGACCTTCTTTTGTGTAAACTCCAGAACTTCTGTTTACCAAATATCTGTCTTCCACACCAAGTAATAAATTCTGTCCATGAAGTTAGGGGTCTTCATGGTCTTACTTTTTTTCATATTCCAGGCCTAGCATCCATAATAGGATTTAATAAACATTGAATGAAAGAATGAGCAAATGAATGAATGGAACCAGAACTTGAATTTTGGGGTTTTTTTTTCAGCTGAAGTATTTAAACAGAGAGTTTGTGACAATTTACCAGTGGTGTTCTGTGTTAGGAATGAATTGTACCAGTTAGTCACTGTAGTCCTTTCTAGTACCAGCATCTATAAAACCAAATCAGCTTAGGAATTCCCGATCTCGCTGTCTGCTACATCCCATCTAGATTTCTATTTTAACATTTACCACAGTGCACTGAAAAAGCCATTTACATCTCCATCTTTCCTACTAGATGAAAATTATGTGTGAGTTGTGGCTGACTGTGTCCTTACAATAGTTTCCACCACTTAACTTGGGTACTCATCAAATCTTCATTGACCTGAATTGCAATAAATTCAACTAGGGTCCTTAGAATTATTTAGGTATCTGTCATATTGCTTTGTGTGTTAAGTACTTCTGGTTGAAGATTTCTCTGTGGGAAGGTGTTTATTGAATTGATTGGCTTTCCAACTTGGTTTTTCTTTGAACAGAGGTAGGTAGAAAGTGATATCAGGCATTAAAAAGAAATCTGTGAGCCCCTTGGCCTACCTGACACAGGGCCTTTAACAGACCCAGGTATGCTTTTGAATTCAGTGTGAATTCTACATTTATAGAAAGATCTAGTGCTCAGAATTAGCTTCATTAGGCACTCGGACTTTAACAGAGCGGCAGGAGATCAGGAAAGACTCTTTTGGGAATGGGCGCAGAAAGACATAGTGTGCATAGATGAATTCTCCTTTAAATAAAAACTGAGTCAGATTTTAGAATGAAATTCTGTAGTGCTGTCAAACCGTTTGAAACTAGAGTTGGCAGTTGTCCTTTCAAACTGTTATTTCAGAGCACGTGTCCCAGAAGGGACAGCTAAGAATGTTTGTCATATTTGAACTCTTTCCAGAGCCATTCAGCAGGATACTGGCAGTCCACTTTCCGTGTTAATTATTTCTGCCCTGATTGCCTGGCAACACATAACATGGGAAGTATTATACTTTGCTATTTGTGAATGCTTCCAGCTGAATGAAGGAAGAAAATGGAATACAAAGTCAGCTGGAGATGCAACTTAATAAGTTAGGTGTTTTTTGATTGAAAATTTGTTATGGATGAAGTGGTTTGTAATCCCATGATTGTATGTGTTAACCACAGATTCAGAGAGTTTTGAGAGTATCACAGTGGGTCTTGGTAGAAAGAAAACAATGATTGATCTTAATAGCCACCAGACTAAAATCTATGAACATGAATGGTCTCCATCATAGAAAGAGGAGGCTTACTCTAAGCCTGCATTATTTTATTACTCACGAATGTCCTTGTTTGTTTTGTTTTACATTGTTGGGATCTAGAAATTTCAGTTCAGATACAGGGAGCTAAGAATCAAGTGGGATGGACAAAGATGTCATTGCTACACCAGTGGAGATTGATGTATACTGGGAAAGTACGTAAGGGTTTGGATCAGTGATTTGGGCACCATAGGAGCTCCTCACCACACCATGAGGAGAAAGCTCTGTGGTTATGGTTCTGTTAAAACCTGCTTACAGACCTGAAAACAATATATTTACTCATAACATTGGAAAACAATGACACATTTCGGCATTGTTTCCACGACTTCAATTATTTTAAAATGATTCTCTGAAACTTTTCTTCTGGCTGTGTTCATGAAATCCACCCACAAGTGACAGCTTCAAAGATGGCAGTGTTGCATTCTGTGTTGCTAGGTAATGCAAGATGATGATCCAATGGGAATCGGTTCCAAAAATGGATTGTAAAGTGCAATTATTAATGTGTTTAGAGATATGGTTTTATTGATGAGGTAAGTACTGAGTTGTAAGGGCTCTGTAACCAACCCATACTATAAAAGTTTTTATACAAAGATCAAGATCAATCTTGAAAGTAGGTTTTTTCCATAATAATTAGGACTTCAAACATTCATTCAGATTATTAGATTGTTACTTCCTCAATTAAACTAGGTTAAAAAAAATGATAAAAACCCAAGCATATACTTGGAGCAGATATACTTAGTTCCATATATAAAAATCCCTGCAAAAACTATACCAAAGAGCGCTTGGGTGGCTCAGTAGGTTAAGCCTCTGCCTTCTGCTCAGGTCATGATCTCAGGGTCCTGGGATCGAGCCCCATATCAGGCTCTCTGCTAAATGGGGAGCCTGCTTCCCGCCCCCCCATCTGCCTCTCTGCCTGCTTGTGATCTCTGTCAAATAAATAAATAAATAAATAAAATCTTAAAAAAAAAAAACACAACAAAACAAAACTGGACCAAAAATGGACCAAAAATGTGGGGCAGGATGTGTTCCCTTTAGGCTACTGCCATTTCCTTTAGGTCTGCTTTCTATGAGAGTTACATTTGGGCCAAAAAGAGGAATAAGAACACAGTCCTCCCTTAAGTATGACAAAGATTAAATTAAGTGAGAAATCCCAAATTTCCTTAGGCAACCTTGAGTTAAAAATGGGATTATTTTGATGATAGCCATTGTTTTTTCTGCTTCTTTTTTTCTTTTAGTGTCCTAATTGCCAATACCTAGTGCTTCCCCCTTTCCTCACCTTATACTCTATTTTGGGAGTCCTCATGTTTTTCGATGCCAGCACAGTCATTTCCATCATTTATGACTCTCCTTCATTTATGGCTGTAAGCAAGATCTTCCCCTTTTGTTCTTTGTTTCCTGTTCTGCCACTTCGTCTTTGTTCTGAACCCTACCCACTGTAGGCTGCTGTTTTTGTTGAGCCAAAACAATGCCAGAACCAATCTAGGGTCCTTTAAGTGCCAAAGTATAGTGGTATTTGGTGGAGGTAGAGGTGAATGTTGACCCTACCTTTTTTGTACCACTCAGGGGGCAGAACAGTACTGCTTCCACTCTAATGTCTAAAAGAGTTCCTCAATGCAAGGAAAAGCTCTCTAAACATCTAAACTTAAACTCTTTCTAAGAATTCAGACCCAAGTTCATGGAGGTTAACCTATGAAGCAAAGCTATGTGAACAAATATCAACAGATACATTGAAGTCCATTTCCCCTCTACCCTTAGACTAAGCTTGTCTGTCCAACTCTTTTTTTTTTTTTTTAAACCTTTGGGAGAAATTCCTTCTGATAAGACTTCACAATACCTTATGCAAGTAAACTTCTGGAAGGATAACTTCATTTCATCAGATGAAATTTAAAAATGTCTTAATCCTAACAGTAGATAAAACATAGAAAAGAGGTAATAATTGTGGTCTGGGACACAAATTTGTCCTGATGCTTATGTTTATATGGCCTGCCACCTAATTGTGTTTTATGTTATTAAATGGTTGGGCAAAAAAAAATCAAAAGGAGAATATTTTGTGCTGTGAAAAATTTAATGGCAGAATGGGGGTAGTCAGGCCACCGTAAACCAAAATATTTAGTATCTGGTCCTCTAGGGGAAAAGTTTACCTACTTCTGACATAGAGTAAAGATGGAACCATCAGTTTAGGTGAAGGTCTACATTGCAGAGTTTGGCTTTTTTTAGCAAGTGCTCAATAAATATTACATTCAAGTATCCCTTATCTAACATGTTACAGTGCAGTGATTCATAGTCTTTTTCTTCTCCCTCCCTTTCCTTCCTGCCTCCTCACCTCCCTGCCCCGCTCCTTCCTTGCTCTCTCTTTCTTTCTTTTTCTTTCATCTGCAGTAACTTTTAGGATTCCTTATGATAGTTTCCCTCATTCCCTAATTTTCTCAGTGTATAACAAGAAATGACTTTAAAGTATTTTATGTCAGATCAGTGTCTTTTAGAGATTCCATTATAAAGTGCATTTTAATATACTCTAATAATAGTCAAAACATTAGACATTTTGGGTTTTTTTTTTCAATTAAATGCCAAACATGGTTGTTCCATTTACTTTAGATAACTTTTGTTAGGAAAAGCATGACTCATGGGCAAATAAACTTTAAAATATCTGTTGAGAATCAAAAGTATATTAAAAAGCATATGAGAACTTAACTGTATTTATAATATTAAACATAGGTAGTGATTGCTTTTGTGAGCTGCTGTTTGATGTTCTTACACTTTGTGTTTAAAAATGTGTTTCACAATTTCATTATTTTATATATCTTATATAAGTTTGAATGTTGTAATATAAACTCAAGTATCTATTATTAAGTATTATATGATGTACTTTTTGGTTATTTAATGTTTGTTTCCTGACTAATGAAATAAGAAATGTCTCGGGCTTCTATCTGCAAGCACCTTAACAAAAATAGCACAGTATGTATGAGTATAATTTTTCTTACAAAGGAAAAGGCAAAATGAATGATCATTATTTTTTTGACTTTTTATCTTGGTTTTAAGGTAATAGACATATTTGTATATTATAAAATGATTTTATTTAGATGAATAAACTTTATTGACCATGAACATTTTAAAGGTAAGGATGTATCGTTTTCATTTTCACATTTTAAGGATTAGAAAAATGAGTACATTTTGGGTGAGTTGATTATGCAATGGATAAATAATTATATGTAACTTTCTATGCTACTGGCATAATCACCTAGTATAAACATCTTCACCATCTCAGCTGTGAGATGTCATCTTTCTCCATCTCCACTTAACCCATAGTTGGTAGGCCCATTGAATGGTCTTACTTTTCCTGGAAGTAAGTATTGCTTTCTCTGTACTGAAATCACATCTCTGACAATGGATGCTGCCATCTTCCTGAAGTAAGGAAAAGAGATCCCATTCATTTGTTTGAAAGATCAGCATCAGGGGTGCCTGGGTGCCTGGGTGCCTCAGTCAGTTGAGTGTCTGACTCTTGGCTTTAGCTTGGGTCATGATCTCAGGGTTGGGGGATCAAGCCCCAGGTCAGGCTCTGTCCTCAGAATGGAGTCTGCTGGAGATTTTCTCCCTCTCCTCTCTGTCCCTCCCCCTGTTCATACACATTCTCTCTAAAATAAATACATGAAATCTTAAAAAAAGGAAAGATCAGCATGAGGCAGAAAAAGTTTGTGCTGTTTGTTTTCTATAGCAATGGTCTTCAAACATTTTGGGTGTGTACCTCATTTATATATTTTGTATAATACTCCTTCATAGATAGGAAGATAGATGCATCATAGATACATAGATAGGGTAGACTAATGAAAATAGAGTAATGAGGATAGATGGATGTGAATAAATTAATTCAGACAAGTATATAAATAACCTTTAATTTTGATAATTCTTTTACATTGACTCAAGATATCTAATGTACATAAATATAGTAGATAACAATTTTATGTATAGTTTCCATCCTATTTCAAGTAATTGTGAACATCCCATTATAGAAGACAGTGTAACCTATAAATCACTTTAAAATGTAGTGAATCACAGTGTGCTGAAAGTTAACAAATGTTGGACTAGTTGGCATATTGTATGTGATACAATGCTGATGACATATGACCCTGGTACAGGTATCGGTATCTAGATGTGCAATAAAAATTCCTAAAAATATAGTTTTTCTTGGGGCACCTGGGTGGTGCAGTTGGTTAAGCATCCAGCTCTTGGTTTTGGCTCAGGTTTTGATACCAGGGTCATGAGATTGAGCCCCACATTGGGCTCTGCACTCAGTGTGGAGTCTCCTCGAGATTCTCTCTCCTTCTCCCTTGGCCTCTCATGCTTTTTCTCTCTCTGTTTTTCTAAAATAAATAAATCTTTAAAAAATAGTTTTTCTTATTTTTATCTAAAAAATATAAATAGAAATTCTAACATACTATCTTACATTCCAGTGGGTTGTCTTGCACATCCTTTGAGCAAGAGAAGGTCATTTTTGGCAATTATTATTTTGTTGTACTTCTAGATGTGAGCCTTTTTCAGTTCGTTACCTTCTTTCTTCTCCCAATGTAATAATTCTTAAAGATTTGTTCCAGAAGACAAAAATGAATGAATTTTGGTGTGCTCCCTTTAAAATTTTCCATCTGTTCTATCATCGAGCCCTAATCCTGGATACTCTGACCCTCCCTCCAGACTAATGTCCTTCCTGAGTGAGACCATAGCCTGGGAGGCTAGAGAATCGCAGTAATTCCTTAATAAATGAGCAGGTCTAGGTGTGAGTTTCAGGAGGTGTATTCTCTATGTCTCTTTGGAGGTAACAGACCCTCCTGCAATTAGACATATTTAATCCTGCTCTGTCAACCTATTCATGCATTCCTGGTATTCTCACTAGTTTTGTGGATTGGAGCTCATTTTAGGACCCCAGATAAACTAGTAATCTTGCTGGAGTCTCATCCTTGGAGGGCTGAAACCAATTAACATTTAGGGAATAAGGAGGAAATGTATGTAAGTTTTGTCCCAAACTCTAGTTTCAGCTACTTTGTGAATATTTGTCATATATGTGCAATGAGAGAAGGGTTGGGAAACAAGGTGTCAAACTTTTGAAGGGGTGTTTTGATTCCAAGATTGATATTAAATTCTATATTCAGACATTACCATATATAGAGATGAGAATAACAACTAGTAGATGTCTTATTAATAGGCAAAAAATACTTAAAATGTCCACCATTAGAATCATTTTCTTGAGCTAAGATATTCGTTACACAGAGTTAGGATAGAAAGATTAATCTTTTAATAGAAAAGTTTCATTCATTCATTATTCATTCATTTATTCATATATGCAAAAATAAATTTCTTTGGTACCTACTTACCCACTGTGTACTCACTACTTGGCCCTGGATATAGAGAGAGGGCAATGTCAAAAACAAAAACAAAATAAAACAAACAAAACCAAATTCCAGAACTTCTCAGTTCACAAATTAAATATTAAGCATCCACTACGTATTTTGAATTGTGCTTAGGTGTTGTGTAGAAATAAAAGACATGAAAGGAGGTCTCAAGACCTATTCTATTTAGTTGAGAAGGTCTGATATAAGATACTTCCTTACTGAAATCTTGCTGTACTTTTTATACTTTGAGGTATCCATGTGAAAATTTGGAATAATAGCTTCATTACAGGTGTTAAAATTTTGTTCATTCATGATGATAAGATCTCTAAGTCAGAAGCTTCCTTGGGTAAAGGGATTATTTAAGTGTCCTAAGTAGAGAATATAATTGCATTCATGGTCATATAGTGAATAAATTCTACCTAGTAAACATGGAGTGAGTCTCATTAAGACAAAGTAATAAGATTCTCTGCTAACATACCATTTTCTCAAGTATGTATTTGCTACTACAAGATCAAAATCCTCTTTCTGAGAAGAGTTGCCAGTGACATGTTTAAAAGACCCATTTTAACAGGAAAAGTTACAAAGCCAAGGAAGTTTAATTGCATGTCACCTCTTGGTTTTGACAAAATATAATGGCACAAGTTGCTAGTAAACTTAATTATGTAGATTTATTTTAGCTTAACAAAATATATGCTATATAGAGTAAGTAGTTAGCTATGAGCCAAGTTTTAACTTGATATTCTTTTTTTATTACAGTGAAAATGCTCGTGAAAGAATGATATAAATTAATGAACTTTACCAGTGTTAATTGTTGTCAAAAGTAGTTTTATACTAGAAAAATACCTCTTCTTGTAGTTCAAGGAAGTATATAAGGACCTCTTTTCAATGTGTAAGCAGAAATTTACCAAAGATATTACAACTCCTTGTTTGGCCTTCTGCCTTTGTCAAGACTCCTCAGAATTTCCGTAATTACTCCCTAACGATGGCATTCAACTTTTTACAAGCCACTTCTTAGAATGGTATATCATATGGGGACCGAGATTGTTAACTCTATGAAGATTCATGGTCTTTTGATAACACCCCATCCTACCCCTGCCTCCCCATGCTAATTCTTTTTCCCATTTCTTCAATTGTATTACCTTTCTTTTGAACACTTAAAGCAAAACAAATCAAAAGCTTGGAGGCATATTTGGCTCTTCCTTCACATTCAGCACCTCCCACTCTCTTCAATATTTTCTGATGTCAGTGTTTCTTATTCATTCTCATTTCTATCACCCTAGTCCCGGAGAGAACAATTGCCTTCTCATTTATGCCCTGGTCTTCCACCTCTTTAACCAACCAAATATGTAGGATTAATATTACTAAGATAGAAATATTATCACTGCCCTGCTAAATGTTTCTGTATAGCCTGGGAAAAAGTTCAAACCCTTCTCATGGCCTCTAATATCTTCCATAATACAACTTTTGTCTATCAATCTACATGGATTTTCATTCTAACCCATCTAGTCACCATATCTGGACCATGGCATTTTCAGCTTTAGTTGCATTTTTGTTCCATGTTCCCATTTCCAGTTAGTCCTTGTCCCTCAACAGATTTTTCTCAACTTTCATGACTCAGCTGAAATCCTAAATTCTTTACATAGCTTCTCCAAGTCTCCCAGCACCAGTTGGTCAATTTCTCAAGCTAAAATGAATCTCAGAAACTATGTAAATGCACCCTTGTATTGTACACAAGAAAAAATTGTTAGTCCCAGTTAGAGGCAGTCCTGCTTAGAAGCAAACCTGTGATTTGAGCCCTTTCACTTTCCTTCCTGTTCTATCTTATTGCGTTTCTACTCTGCTTGAAGAAGTGATGGTATTTAAAATTTATATACTCTCTGTCTGGTGATTATGGATATATTGCCTTGTATTATTGTTGAACTATTTTATCTGTTTGTGTTTGTTTTTGCTCTCTACTCTGTAAGCTCTGAGAAATAAGGGATTGCGTATCACATGCCATTCAGTGCTAAGCATATTCAAGCAATTGTAAATACTTAGTGCTTGAAAGGCTTGAATGTACCCTTTAAAATTAGATCTAAAATTCTAATGAGGTCCCTGTTTTTTTGCTAATGTTTTCCAGTTGAACATTAAATCATATTTTATTCTTAAAGAATAACAAACTGTTTAGATATTCAACATTTAGCAAAGTTACGAAGCAAAGAGAATGGAGATTGAATAGTATTAGAAGGTAGAATTCAGATATTCAGGTTAAGAAATAAATCCAAATACCTTAGCGCAGTTTGCTTATTAAAAGATATTTCCTGAAATAAAATTAAGATGACGTGTTTTGCCAAATTATTGGATATTCCTCGAAATCATTTTTATATATTTGATTAATATTATTGTGTTAAGGGGAAATACTAGAATATGAATAGTTATGTCATTATTCCTTTGGTAAATACAAGATTTTTTTTTTCTTTCTATAAGTCTTGTTCATGGTCTGTAACTTGGGGACTCACCAATATTTAATTAACAAGGCAAGCTTTTGAACTATAGAGAGACATACAGGAAATCTAGCTTCTCCTGAAATGAAAGAAATTGTTCATGACCTATGAGATACTAACTCCTCATATTGTCTCCTCATTAGGGGCAAGCTAAAAATTATCTGTAACACTAGCAAAATCTGAATATAATAACACAGTAAACAGTTTAAATTTGGGACAAAAAAATATATTTTCTCTCATCAGTTCCCACCTTGCTGATAAGCAACAGTGATGATCTATAAGAGTTAGTATAAAGTCAATGGAACAAAAGTTAATTTTTTAAAATGTCATTTACCATCCTGAGAAAGTCTACATGCAACATTACATTTCTCACTTTCTGTAAGTCTTGGAAAGACATGATATTTTCCTGGTTTCGTCAGTAGTGAAAATGCCTTCACGCGGGCCTGTAGCTGATGACATTGTAGTGAAAGCTCTCCAAACACTAATTGGAAATTAAAAAAAAAATCTTGACAACACCTCACTACATCATAGTTATGTTTCATCACCTTAGACATTCATTATCACTCACCACATACACATATGTTAATGGGAAAAATTATTTAGAATTGCCTGTATTGCAGAGTCAAGATATCTCTTTCTTTTTTAATCTTGTTAAATTATTTTTGGGTGACTAACAACTTGTGATATTGAATTGTAATTTTATACATATCTTATTGTGCAGAGCAATATAGAAGCCCCCAATTTTTAAAGAAATTCTTCCGAGACTGTTCTTCCAAAGAAAAAAAATGAAATCATAGGTTTCCTCACAGCATTGAGAGAAAAACATTCTGCACTCTCTTCAGATTTATGTATTTATTAGAAGATCATCACTATCTACATGACTTTAGCTTTCTTACTATTTGAGAAATTTAAATCTCAATGGACATTTTATTAGTTATATGATGATTAATGAAAATTTTTGAAAGAGATGCATAAAATACCTTTAAATATTTGAGTGCAACGAATAGCAACAGGAAAAAATAGTGCTTGGATTGTACAAGGGGCTATGAGGAGTTTAGAGTATGATAAAGATTTAGTAAACTCCCCTCTGCTTCTTTTTCCCCTTTGTAACCAATAAAGAATTATACCAAGTATTCTTGCAAAACTGTAACAAAAAAAGAAAAAGCAAGCCTCAATTTGTGTGTGATTTGTAGGATGAAGTTTACAGTAAATGCTAAATACTAAATACATAAAACAATCAATTAACTATTCAGGATATACAATATCTTGTACATATTAACACAGCCGATACCTTTGCCACACTATTTTCTGTAGCTTTAGCTTGGTTTCAGACCTTACAGAATCCTTTCCTTTGGGTAAGTCTATAGTGACTACATTCTATATGGAGACTATCCAAAGGAAGTCACCTCTTTGTTCTTCTTATAGTTAATACAAAGGATATCACATAAATGTGTGATAGGACATGTTTTAATCCATAATCATTTTTAGCCAGGCCAGTGTTTCATCTCTTTGTATTTGTATTGCCATGTGCTTCTACATGCAAACAGTGGCTGTATCAATGTATAGGACTCCTGTACTTTCTAGAAGACAGAAGAGGCTATAAGTCATGCTTCTAAACTCTTCACACTACCTATGCAATTACAAATTCATGACCTGGAAGGGAAAATGTGCTAAAGATGCATTATCCACATCTGTTGATTATTAACCAAATTATGTTAGAATCCCCCACATAATGGAAACTCAGGTTTATTGAGTGCTTACTATGTGTATGGCATCTAAGTTAAAAACAAATAATTCCTCAAGCTTACAGAGAAAAAAAAAAAATGACAGTTTAACCTGGGTAACAAGTGTACCATAACTGGTTTTAAACTTATTTAAACAATAAATGATCATTTGTTTAATTTAACATGCTTCTGAAAGCCAATAAACTACCTTCATTCCTTCAAAGTTAGTCAGTGGGGGGCTTATTCCAGTGAATAAAAGCCAACATGGACATTAATTTCACTTTTACAACACAAACCACATTTCCAAGGCTGATGTTAGTAACTCTTGCCTGTTTAACTAAGACGTCCTCAAATCAAGCACTTTTCTACTATCCTTAAATAGTTAGGCAGTTTGCTTTATTCAGTGAGTCTACTCCTGACCAACATAGACCTTCCTCACTTCAGGATAAAATACATTACTAATCATTTCCATTTCTGTTATTGAATGGTGTTCTCTCCCTAGGACAAAGTGTTTACTAATTTTCTTTTCGTATTAGCTCTGTGAAGTAGATACCATTATCTCCATCTCTTAGAGAGCAGGGAACTGAGATACAGGAAGTTAAGGAATTTTCTGAAGGCTATAATACTCAAGTGTCATATAGCTGGGAAGAGTCCAAGCAATCTGCCTCAAAGCCTAGACTCCTAACAACTTTGCTACACTGCCTCTTACACCTTGTAAAAGAGGACTAGAAAAGTTCCCACAGACTAGAAAAAAGAAGCAAAGTTTCAGAAAAACGACTGCTGTGTTTTTCCCCTTCACTTATATCAGTTTGAAGCAAGAGTGATTTATGAGGATGTGGATAAAAAGTGAAGCACTTTAAAGCATTTTTGGGGGGATTGTAAAATATGAAATCATCAAAATATGGATTATATGTGCCTGAAGAGCTACTTGGTGAATAACCTTCTACTCCATTTGTGAACCTTTTTCTTTCTTGATTTTTTTTTATAAGAAAAAAAAAAAAATCTCCTGTGATTTCTCCTGCCAGACACAACCCATAATTCTCTCTGCTTTTCTTTTGGGGCAGTTTGGCTGGACATATGCAGTATCCAAGTACCAGTTCAGCCAAAATTATATAGGCTAAGCAGTATTTCCTCAGTGGAGAAGTGATAAATTATTTAAAGAGGCCAGGGAGTTTGGTGCTTCATGATTAGGTGATTAGCAATGAAATTATTATTAGTATGTATGAAAGTACTACTAAAAGGTTCTTGGTGGTAGGTGCATCATATTAAGCAGTTAATACTGCAAAAAAACAACATATAATTAAAGAATGGATGGCTATGATTAATGTGAGTTTCTCCAGTAATAACCAAAATATTATTAAAATTAAAATAGCAATTATTACAAAGAATTCTTAAAATTAGACAGTAAAAAGCAAAGCAAAACAAAACAAAAAAGCAGCCCAACTAAAAAAATGGGCAAATATCTAAATAGAAACATTACCAGAGAAGACACAGAGATGACAAAAAATTCACATGAAAATATGCTCAATATAATTTCTCAGTAAGGAATTTAAAAAACTATGCAGTGTCTTGCATTCAAGAAAGATCTGATTGGTTTAGTTGCTTCATGTGTTTCTAGATGATATCTTCCCTTACCCACCTCCTCTACATTTTATATTCCTCTAGTGATAAGATTATTACATCTTTTTTTTGGAGATATAAATGCATTTACAGAGTACTCCACACATCATAGGTGTGTGATAAATGTTGGTTTAAAGTATATCTCTTGTAAAAAGCATATAGTAACTTTTAATTTATCCTGAGAATCTCTGACTTTAATTGAATCGTTTAGTTCATTTACATTTAATGTAATTAGTAATAATTATGGGTTTAAGTCAGTCTTTGCTGGCTGTGCCCTCTATTTTATCTTTCCCTGCTCTTTGTGTAAATTGATTTTTTTTTTTTTTTTGTAGTCTGTTTCCTTTTTTAAAACTTTTTAGCCAGTGGCTGCTCTAAGCATTACAATATATATTCTTAACTTGCTCCAGTGTATTTAGAATAAATATTATACTAGTTATTAAAAACATAAATACCTAACAAAAATATATTCTGTATACTCTCAATCCATTATATTACGGTAGTCATCTATTTTATTTCTGCATATATTCTAAGCCACACACTATAATGTTGTTTTGTTTAAATAGTAACTTATTCTTTAAAAAAAAGAAATAAAAAGTTTTAAAAATATTTACCTACATATTTATCATTTCATGTGTTATTCGTTCTTTTCATAAGTATAGATTTCCATATCATATCATTTTTTTCCTTTCTCCAGTGTTTCTTGTAGCATAGCTTTCCTAGATACTAATACTATAAGCTTTTGTTTATCCAAAAATATCTTTATTTCTCCTGCATACTTGAAGAATATTTTCACTGGATATAGAAATCTGGTTTGCTTGCAGTAACTTAAAGGTAACACTTTATTATCTTTTAGGCTTCATTGTTTTTGATAAAAAGTTACCTATTAGATTTATAATTATTCTTGTACATAGTATGTCTTTCTTCTCTAGCTACTTTTATGGTTGTTCTTCATCTCTGTTTTTTATCATTTGACAATGATGCACCTAGCTGTGGTTTTCTTTGAACTTATATGCTTTGGGTTCATTGATTAGTATTATTTCACAGGTTACTGAAACTGTTTATTTTGTTTATCATCTTTTTCCAACATGATATTCAGAATAGATCATTTCTTTCAATCTGCTTAAAAGTCAGTAATAATTTATAGGCTCTTAAGCTTGTCCAGTGATTTTGTTTTTCATTTCAGATATGATACTTTCAATTCTAAAATTTCTTTGCTTACATTACTGACCTGTTTACTCATATAGCTGTCTTTTCTTTTAAGACCTTGTTCATATTCATAAAAGTAGGGTTTTTTAAAAGAATTTATTTATTTATTTGACAGAGAGAGCTCACAAGTAGGCAGAGAGGCAGGCAGAGAGAGAGGGGGAAGCAGGCTGTCTTCTGAGCAGAGATCCCGATATGGGGCTCGATCCCGGGATGCTGAGATCATGACCTGAGCTGAAGGCAGAGGCTTAACCCACTGAGCCACCCAGGTGCCCCCATAAAAGTAGTTTTAAAGTCTTGGGTGAATTTTAACATTTGGGTCATCTTCTGGGTTTGTTTTGTTGACTGTACTTTTCCCCTTAATTTAGGGCCATTTTCCTTCTCTTTCACACATCCAGCAAGTTTTAAATGTATGTTGGTCATTATTAATGATATATTGGAGAAAGACTGAATTGTGCTATTTTCCTTTAAATGCTGTTAAATTTTGTCCTGGCACAGCCAGTTACACTATCATTAGTGTACTCCTGATCTTGTCAGGCTTAGTTTTATACTGTGTTAGGTTCAGTCTCTTTTTTTTCTTAATCCTAGGGCATGGCCCTCCCTCCAGGGTGCAGCTTTTGATCCTAAGGCATAGTTTTTTGATGTCTCAGCTGAATGCCCTAAGTGTCCAGTGAGACTTAATCACTGCCTGGATGGTACTAAACTGTACATTTTTTCCATCCCTTCCTAATTCCCATATCTCCATTTAGTTCTTAGTGTCAGAGCATCCACTCTTAAACTTTGTGTAGCCTTGTTTTAGGTCTCAGCTAAGAACACACCCAGTCCTCAGCCAATGACATGAAAAACCCCCAGTGAAACTTCTGAGGTTCTCCTTTACACAGTGGCTGACTCTGATGCCCTGCCCTGCAAGTTTCAGTCATTTCAGCAGCCCTGAAGTTCTGCCTGCTCAACAAGACTACTCTCTTGCATGGGCATCATCTTATTGCACTATGGATTAAAAAGTAGAAGGTAGAAGGTCTGACCACTCACATGGGTGTGCAAATGTTAAAGTTGCATTTTAAATGAGACTATACCTAAAATACGTAAGTAAATAAATAAATAAGACTATACCTTAATGGTGAAAGTCCAATGATATACAAACCTTTGATAAAAATGCGACCATCAGTCATGTTTGATGATCTCTCCATTGTGAAATGGGCTAAGTTTTATGTTTGATACATTACTTTTGTTCTCTTGGAGTTGGCATGGGATTATAAATTACAGCTAGATAAAATTCAACACAGGTGATTAAGTCCTTTGTGTTTGGTAAGTTAAACTTGATAGAGAAATTTTTAAAAAGTTAAATTGATGCCAGAAAATAGAGACCCAAGAAACTGTAAAACAGTTAGAGATAGAAGAGAAAATAATCCTTGCATTTAATTCCCTACTGTTGTGGAAGAACACTTCCTCAGCCCCTCAGCATCCTTCTAGCTGGATTTAGAATCAAATTGACATTAGACAGATTAACAGGAGAAAATCAAATTTAATAGTGTATGTATAGGAATCTACACACACACATGGAAATTCAAAAGACAGTCAAGCAACATGATGTTTATTAGGAGCTAAAGAGAGGAGTAGGGATCTGAGGATACAAAGGAGATAAAGACCATTAGCTGGAAGATAAAAGGAGATGTTTGGAAAACAAAGGTGCCCTCTTCAGGTAACTTTTCTTGGTAAAGAAGAATCTCTGGTAATAGCGCTCTTCCTGGTAAAGCAGGCGATTGAGGGGAAGGTAAAGATCTTTTTCTGAATCTACTGGGTTTGGGTTGTGTTTAACTCAAAATAAAGTTCATGTCAAAGTGGTCCTAATTGGGGTGGCCTGCCCTTGGCCTCTACACTATCTAACTGTTCAACTCAGCTCCTGATGATCTGAGACCTTCCTCTTACCTAAGTGAAAGTTAATTGAAAACTAAAACATACTAATATTTAATTTTTAAAAGTCCTTTTATTATCTTACAGTGATCAGAAAGCCAGGGGGATTTCTGTGGGTTTAACAGAGGTAGGAAAAGGACTAGTTCCAAAGAATGAGGGTGAAATGGAAATATTGGGAGACAAAAATTTTATTTGTAACTGTACCCCAAGATTACTGCTTTCTCAATATAAATGTTATATCAGAAATCAACAGATGATTGCTATAATGTAATTCTATTAGAGCTAGTAGTAGTGGTGTTGGTACTAGTAACGGTAGTAATAGTAGTAGCAGTAATAGTAATAGTAGTAATAGTAATAGTATTTCATGAGCCTTAGTTGATATTTTTAAGGAAGAGTTGATATTTTTAAAGAAGAGATTAAAGGATGAACTTTAGATTCTAAAAACAATAAAATCGATGTTTTTCAAGTAAAATGATTTTTTTTTAGTTTCTTTTAGTTTCTTTTTCATAATACCTCAATGGTGTCTTCACCAATTTTTATGTTTTATAACATATTACAGATTTCCCCCTTGCTTCCCTTTGATATGGTTTGAAGCGGACATAGAATGGACTATTCAGTTTCATCTTTTTGGGGTGACTGTGTTTGCTTACATTTTCTAAGTCCCCCACCTTTAACAATTCATGCATCCTTTAACAATTGTATGTAAATGTAGTTTACATACATATGTAGTTTCTCCTGAGATTTCTCCCTCTCAAGCCCATTATGAAATCTGTTATTGACTGCAATACTTTTTCTTTTTTTTTTCTTTTTTTTTTTTTTAAAGATTTTATTTATTTATTTGACAGAGAGAGAGATCACAAGTAGGCAGAGAGGCAGGCAGAGAGAGAAGGGCAGGCAGGCTCCCTGCTGAGCAGAGAGCCCGATGCGGGGCTTGATCCCAGGACCCTGAGATCTTGACCTGAGCCGAAGAGAGTGGCTTAACCTACTGAGCCACCCAGGCACCCCTGCAATACTTTTTCTAATGGAAACCAGTGGCCATTCATAACTGATAAGTGTTAATGCTCAACATGGAACCCTTTTCTGTGTGAATGCCAAATGATCATTGTAGTTCATGTGTTAATTAACCAGTTTGCCAACAAACAAGAAAACATATACTTTCAAAGTCTTTTGCTTTAACATAATTGCAAATTCACGGATTGGGGAACTTCTATTCAGTAGAACCAAGGTCTGCCAACTTTTATATTTTTTCATCAGGAAAATAGGGCCAAAGACATTATGAGGAAACTATACATATAATTTTCATGTTATATTGAAATGTCAATTGAGGTAAATAATCAAGAAATCTCAAGTAAGCTATAATGTCATGAATGGTTAAAAGCACAGAAAAATCCTTTTATTGTCTTTTTCTTTTAAATAATGGAACACATTACATCTACGGGGTGAACATTCATTAGGGTTGAAAAATAGAGGAACCTGTATACATTAGTGCCTCATTTTTTTTCTTCTTCCTTCTCGATATTCTTTTCAGTTGTTAGTTTGTGCAAAGTAAAAAAAAAAACAAAAACTTAGTAGGAACATATAGGTATTCATTAGATATCTGGAGGAGTAAATACAATGAAATAAGTTTTCAGTGAATGCAAATTAGAAAGTGTTACTGTTGCTTTCTTTATTTCACTGTAAGGAACCCACACTACTGAGCAAATTTTAAATGTTATTTATCTTCATATATCAGCCTCAAACCAAAAATTAAAGAAAAAAAAAACACAATCTGACTGATGGGTATGATCAGTAATAACAGGTTTACTTTGATTTTAACTTCACATTAAAAAGTACATCTTTCACTTGATGCTTTCTGGTACTTAGTACTCCATGTTAAAACAGGAACAATGCAAGCAATTTTAAGGTTTCAGAAGTATGCTGTGCTTTTTATTATATTTGTTATGGTTTCTGTATTCGTAACTGAAGCCCTTGCTAGTATTTCCACCCATATCATCTAAAGTGCTCAGTTTTCTGCCTGTTCCATTTCTCATATTCTGTTGCATTTTCTAGTTATTTCAGAAAAAACAAACATCAACTTGGCCTTTGCCTGGGAAGGTTAAGTGCACAACTCTTGAAGTCAAATCCCTGATTTACTGTGTGCCTTTAGTTTATTCATGTTACATCTTTGAATCTCAGTTTTCATATCTATAAAATGGTGAATGATAATTATTATCTCCAGGGATCATGTAAGGATGCAAGTGATAATGGATTCTTACATAAAACATTCAATGTAGCATATAGTGAGATCATAAGAAATGGCAGCTACTCTCTTTCTCATAAACATCTAACAGGTTGTCGAACCTCTTCACCATTCCACATGTTCTACATCCATAATAATATTGAGAAATAGGGTGCTTACATGAAATATTGCTTACATGAAATTCCCCCACTGTACTTCTCATATAATATGAACTTATGTGGTCATCAGCACAGAGGAAGGCATCTTTTCAAGTTTGTGAAAGAAGTGGGATTTAAATTTCCAACTTATGATTTAATAATTTAATATTTTAAGATGTCCATTTACATAGCAAAATCGCTATTTACTGCATAACATTTAATAACACTATTTTGAATAAGACATCCAGGATATTTAGATCTTTATAAGCCCAAAAGGCCAAACTTTAACTACCAAATAGAATTTTTTACTGTCATTGATTTATATGGTTATAAAGCCAGCAAGAAAAAACTACCAAAATTATGACTGTGTAGTGGTAGAAAAGTTTTCCCTTCTTTTCTTCTAGGTTCTTTGGATGGTCTAATAATTAAATTGATATAAGAGAGATGAACAGGAAGAAACAAAAGTTTAATAACATGTGAGACACCTAGAAGATGGACTTGGCATTGGTCACGCCATTTTGTGAAAAGCGGTCATTTTGGTAATACAGCCATGTTATTGCACCCATGTTGTCCTAACCTTAACAGAAAAACTGCAAAATACTCCACCCGGACCGATTTCAGGAAAAGTACCCTACCCTAGGTATCTGCTTGACCCAGCTTTTTTTCTTTTCTTTTCTTTTTGGCTTCTGTACTGCACTTGACAAAACTCTTAGAAACTGTCAACAGGATGTGGTTTATGCCTTTATAAGCCTACCCCTGAGCTCATTTGGGGCTGCGTGCAAGTTAGGAGAGTGCTAGCCCCCTCGCATCCGCTGGCTTTTTAATAAAGACTCCTTTAATCTGGCCCCCTGACTGTGGCGTCCGTCTGTAATGCTCACTGCTCTGCATATAGCACATGTATACCTCCTGTATACACAGGGGAGAACCATCAAGGAAAACTGAGTAACTCTCCAGAGTAGTAGTCAAAGCCTGCATCATAAATACCACCTTCAGCTGAAGACAAAAGATGTTGGGGGTGTAGAATTAGTTATGAGCAGTTACCAAGAAGAGAACAGTTAACAAGGACAGGGCTGTCAACCATGCAGATTTAAGTCCTTGCCTTCTTCATTGATAAGAGTTTCTAGAGACTGGGTTGTCCAGCTCTTCCTGGTATGGCTGAGGAGACACCCTTACAAATGGTTATTCCCCTTAGAAATGTAAATCTGTTACAAAAGGGTAATTCCTAGTAAGTTTTCAGAGCTTTACTTTGTATTCAGTTTCCTAAATGTAACCAGTTTAAAATAATCAGTATGCCAAAAAGGCATAATTTGGGGTGGTAAAAGTTGCTCCCCTTCATCTGCAAATATCTTCAGGAATAATTTTTAGCTGTATGGTATACTTGAATTTCATTTTTTATATCATAAATATAGATAATGCCAATAATAGATCTGCTCGTTTCATTTATACTATTCCACTTTAAATATCACAGCAAATTTCCTTCTATTTTGTTTTCTATTTAATACATTTAATTTTTTTAACTTAGTGGTACTATACATAAGCTTTTCAACAAATCACTCTTCTAAGTGTTATTGCAGGTATACAGATGAGTATGATGTGGTCCCAACACCAAAGAAGCATGAAAATCAGTAGGGAAGATAGATGTACACAACAATGCATAGAAATAAAAAATGAGACAAGGAAGCAAGTGGACTTCTGTCTCCTACACTGTACCAAATAGATAACTCCCTGGATTACGGAGATACTCTTTGTAAACTATAAAGCATTTTGCTGCTTTGGTCTTTGTTTTTTCTCCTGCCCCAGTTTTAATGAACACTGTTATTTCAAAATAACTAATCTGTTGAAAACATGAGTAGTGGAATCTATATACTTAACTATACTGAGTGCATGGATGTAATTTCTCTCAGGTACAATACATTTTGACTTTTTTGCTGCCTTTGCTTTCTTTTCTGGCACTTAAAATGCATATTTTAGATAAAATAAATTCATTTTTTTCCTCCAGAAAGAGCTCATATTTAAAAATAAGCTTAAACAAAGCATAATGACCTAACTCTAAAACTTTATGTTTCTCTGCCAGTAGAAATTTCTCTTCCAGTGATCAAATCCAAAACAGCATGTGATAATACCATGAAATTCAGCAAAAGAGACCCAGAGGAACTCAAGTTTTAAAAAAAGAATATTGTTTGTCTTATTATGTATATGACATTTGAGAAAAAATACATGTATGCTTGGGGTGCCTGGCTGGATCTGTAGCACACAACTTTTGATTTTGAGTTTTAAGTTTGAGCCCCACGTTGAGTATAGAGATTACTTAAAAATAAAGTCTTTACCAAAAAAAAAAAAAAAATGTATACATATATGTATGTATGTATGCTTGATGGTGAAGGCAAGATTCTTTCCCCTCAAAGACCATGAAGTTATGTAGTCACATTCTGTCTCTGTGCAGATAGCTCTTTACTTGTTTGATTAAGGGCATTGTTACCCATAAATTCTATAGCTTTATTCCACAGCTTTAAGAACATATGCTGATAAATTTAAATTGAGCCTTCCATATTTCTCCCCAAAAGTGCTTTAATTTAGCTGGAAGACTTAGGGCTTTCTTTATTAGATAGGAGTCTTCAACTTCTTTTGTACATAAAAAAAATATATATTTTTTAAATGTATAATTACAGCAAAACTCCTTAACTTATGTCTTATTCAAGACAAGAAAATATTCATTTTTAACATGGATGCTAAAATGATCCATTTTGTACATGTCAGAATAGGAAGAAGCATTCAAGAATAACTGCTTTTAGTCCAGATCTTCTTAAGTCATAGGGCAAAGCACTTACTAGAGAGGACTTTACTTTATATATATATAATGTACCGTATATATACATATACATATATATAATGTAATATATATATAAATACAAATTTTAATAGAAATGTATTTATATACATATATGTATTTTCTACCTCTCAGGATAATTTTTTTTTGAAGATTTTACTTATTTATTGAGAGACATGCATGCATAGGGGAGGGGCAATGAGAAAGGGAGGGGAAGAGAATGTCAAGCAGACTCTGTGCTAACAGTCAGACAGGGGCTTGACCCCACAACACTGATACCATAACCTGAGCTGAAACCAAGAGTCAGATGCATAACAAACTGAGCCACCCAGGTATCCCTCTCAGGATCAATTTTAACATATGACTATTTTCAGACTTTGAATCAGATACCGGATACGAGGCAATGAACTTTACCAGTATTATATTTTTAAAAATAATAATATGATTTGTAATAATAATCTGGGCTGCATTTATTCAACATTTCCCTTCCAAATTGCTGCTTTAGGTAGAAGCAGCCATAGGTAGTTATAGGTCAAAAATTTAGGGATTCTGGATGTTGGTTGAGTATCTTTTTAACTCATCATGACCAACAGTCTGAAAGAAAGTCTTTAAAATCATGTGTTGTTTACCATGATCTCTTCAGCATTTAGCAAAGTAGTCTGTCTAGTCATGCATTTATAAATGCTTTAAAACCTCATCTGATTAAGAGCTTCATAATGCTTGGTATAATAAACACATCTCTAGTTCTCTGAATTCCCATGTGGTGATAATTAGAGGACCATAAGCATAGATCTGATCCTCTTCAGAGGTTCTATGGTGAAAACTCTAAAGTGTAGCAGTGGGTTACCCCACAGAGCATGCTGAACCCTAAGAATATCAAGGTCATGAACCATATGATTTGAGGCAGGCTGATTTGAGGATGCAAAGAAAGATTTTTGTCCCCAAATCTTCATTCTTAATTCCCAATAAACATAATTGTGATTTGGGATCTAAAAGGTGTTTTTCCCAGGCATGCCCAAGAGTTCTAGAAGTAATAAGCTGTAAAATGCAACCTGGCATTTTGAACCCCTTTCTGCAGGAATTTTAGATTTCTGGAGAATTGTCACACTGTGTGAACATCCTTAGGGATATGGACTATCCTTGGGGAGGTGAGACTGCTCATACTTTTTCACACCTGTTGAAAGTGCTGGGGGAGCATAGAGCAGTGTAAGGCCTTTAAGATCTGGTCAGCTGAGGTTTGTGTTCTTTCTTGCTCTGTCTCTAGTTACTTGGTACTTTGTATCCCTACCTGTAAAGTGGGATGAGGATATGTGTCTCAAAAAATTGTTGTGAAGGTCATTGTTACCAATGAGAGTGTGTGTTGTGTGAATCTTGGTCCTTGGATTCCCCATGAGAAGATTTACATGAGGATTCACATTGAATAAAGACAACTAGAAGAAAAGTGGCAAGCATAAAGCAGTTTATTAAAGAGAAAGTACACGCTCAAGGTGGGAGAGCAGGCAGGTTCTGTTTGGTGGTACCAGCCCTAAATTGTTTAGGGATTGGATATTTATTGCACCTCTCTGGGCTGGGAGGAGCTGGGAGGTACTGTGGGGTTGTCTCTAATGGAGGCTGTTTCTAATCCTTTGGGGAAACTCCTCCCACAGGTTGGGAGGAGGGGGGGTTTGATCCTATAAGGTTTATACTAGAACCATCATGGGAGCCTTTCTCCTTTGTGGGGTGAGGGGGGTGGGTGGTACCTGCAATGCAAATGCTTTATAATGAGGCTAGGGGTTACCCTGGGGCAGAGGTAGAAGAGAGTACTAGTGGCTCTTGATTTGTCAGCCCCAAGGTCTTGGAAGCCATAGGTCAGGATGTATCCCTGAGCTTTTAATGTGTAGCTTATTTATCATCTTCCTTGCCTCTAGTTCATATCTATATTATTCCCCTTTAGGGGCTTGGGACTCTGCCTTGGGGCATTCCTTCCACTGCTCTGTCTAGCTTCTACCCAACAAGTTCACAATGGGCTATAGTTTAAGAGGGAATAAGGATAATGCAATTATAACTTCTGACCATGGGGTATATTTGAAAAGAACATGCACAGAGGAGGAAGTCCCACTTATTTTTTTCCCCCATAATGGGGGAAAAAAAGAAAAGAAAACCTATGCCTTTGTCTGGAAATTATCTTAAAAGCTGTATCATTTTCTCTTGCTGTCAGTGGAAGTGGAAAATAGGTGGCCTAATGTGACATTCTGTCATTGAAATAATATAGAACATATACAGCTTGCTCTACTGCAGAAATCTAAGGAAATTAAGTTGCCACATTTCTTACTTGTGATACTTGTTTATGAGAGTATTGTTCTAGAGCAGTTGCTTTCCAACTATGGTTCTTTGAAACCTGCCTCACAGTTATCTGGGGTGCTTGTTGAAAATGTAGATTCAGGATCTAACTCCAAATTGACTGAATGGAAACACAGGGTGTTTCAGTGGGGAGCGCCCGAAAGAGACTGAATGTTTAACAAGCCTGCCCATCAAGTGGTACATTTGTACCCTGGAGCTGAAGAATTACCACCTGGAGCAGCAGTTTCCAAATATTTGACCAGCCATCCACTTGGTAAACTTGTTACATCCTCCCACACATGTTGTATGTGTTCTCTTCACTATCGATGATGGACATTGTCAAACATACTCAAAATTTGAAAAATATACTAAGGTTAAAAATATAAATATAATTAGAAGTTAAATATTTTCTTTCTTTTTTATACTGGCCTTATAAGCTCTCTGGGATGCAAGAATATATTTTGTACCTCTGACAGAAAGTTTAGATTGACTTGATATGTGGACGATAATAAGCACTGGAGATAGGACACACAAATCCAGCTCTGAGAGTTATTTCTTTCTTTAAGAAATATCTATCATAAAACATATTATAACCCTATCTCTCGTCTAACTTTAATGAATCTTAGCATTTTGCCAAATTTACTTCAGAATTTTTTAAATAATGAAAAAACTACAGAGGAATTTAAAATCCTTGTTCTTTGTCCCTTCCTTTTAACTGCAGAGTAGCTGTTATTCTGAAATGTAGGCCAGTGACTCTCATTTATGATCTCACACTGTATCTGCATAGATATTTACTACAAATAATTCTCTTTTTCCCTCCCTCCCTCTTTCCAAGAGAATTGTCATATGCGATTTCATCCTTAGGTTTTTGCTTACTTAGCTCAGTATTGTGGTCTTAAGATTTATACATATTGATACATTTAACACTAGTTTAACTACTGTAATATTTCATTAGATGAATACCTGTATCATCGTACATATGAGAGAAGGTTTTTCTTAAACACAAAACTGGAATTTCTAGCTTGTACATTTATTTGATCAACAATTTCATATTTTCAGATATCTTAAGTATGGTCAATTATTAAGATATAAAAAATGTGTTTTGGGGGGCACCTGGGTGGCTCAGTTGGTTGAGCATTTGCCCTCAGCTCAGGTTATGGTCTCAGGGTCCTGGGATTGAGCCCCACATCATGCTCCCTGTTCAGAGGGGAATCTGCTTCTCCCTCTCCTCTGCTCTGCCCCTCCCCCTGCTCTTGCTCTCTCTCTCCCTCTCTCAAAGAAATTAATAAAATCTTTTAAAAAAAGGTGTCTTGCTTTAAATTGTATTTAACTCATAATTAGAGGGATAGCTGTAGTTTTATGTTTATGACCTTTGTTTTCATTTTCATTGAATTGCCTACTCATTTCTTTTGTTCATTTTTTCCCCTGTTGGCTGTTCTTTATTGATTTGCAGGTATTTTTTATAATATTTTGTATTTTAATCTTTTTTTTTATAGATACTGCAAATGTCTTTCTTCAGTGAGTCACTTGCCTTTTAATTTTTTCTTTTGTGCAGAAAGTTCTAAATTTTTATGTAATTAAATTTTAGGGTTAGAATCATTGAATCATCAGAATCATAATGTCATAAAGATATTCTCCTGTTTCTTTTTCTTCTGGAAGTTTAGCATCAATTTTACTATCTAGGTCTTTGTTTCATCTACAGTTTTTGTTAAATGTATTTTTAAATTTTTTTTAGATTTTAAATTTTTTAAATTTTAAATTTTTTAATTTTTAATGAAGTAAAATTATTTCTGAACAGTTTTTGTGAGCTTTGACAGCTCACAAAAATGTATGTTACAGTATGTTACGTTGCTCATTATCTCAGTATGTGAGATATAGTATCTCACAGTATGTTAGACATACACTTGTGTAACCACCACCCCAATTAGACTACAGAACTGTTCCATAACCTCAAGAATCTCCTCATGTTACCCCTGTGTAGTCATTCTCCATCTATTCCTGGCAACCACTGATGTGTTCTTTATTCCTACAGTTTTTCCTTTTCTGGAAAGTCATAGAAATGGAAACATTCAATATGTTACCTTTGAGTCTGATTTCTTTCACTTGGCATAATGTATTTGAGATTCAGCCATGTGGTTGCATGTGTCAATAATTTGTCCTTTTTATCACCACATAATAGTCCCTTGTATGGATGTACCACAATTTATCCATTAAACCAGTGAAAGACATTTAGGTTGTTTCCAGTTTGAGGTGATTACAAATATGCTGCTATAAACATTCTTAAACAGGTTTTTGTGTGAAACATATGTTTTCATTTCTCTAGGAAAATACCAACGATAAGTATTTGTTTTACTTTATAAGAATTTGCCAGAGTGTTTCCAGAGTGGCTGTTTTCATTCTGCAAAATGTGAAAATTCCAGTCATTCTGCATCCTTGTCAGCACTGGGTCTTTCTTCCTTGCTCCCTCCCTCCCTCACTTCCTTCCTTTTTTTCTTTATTTCTAATTTTAGCCATTCCAATTGGACTGTAGTAGTATCTCATTCTGGTTTAATTTGTATTTTCTCAATGGTTAATAATTTTGAACTTTTTTAAAATGGGCTTGTTTATCATCCATATATCTTCTTTGGGAAAATGTATATTCAACTATTTGCCTATTTGGTGGCAGGGTGGGGAGGTGTTTGTTTTCTTATTGTTGAGTTTTTAAGCTATAGGCTTATTTCTTCTGTGTGAATTTATCCATTCACTTTCATTTATAATATCTTCTCCTTTTTTCAGGGCACAGTTTATTTTGACTATGTGTAAATATAAGAGTTCCAAATTGGTGTTCCTCAATACACTGGGTGGTATGGATCTCCTCAGTCTTCAAGCCTAGTAGATCTGAGGACCACGTGTTCCCAGCTGAATATAGCCTCGGGTTTTTTTGTTTGTTTGTTTGTTTGTTTTGTTTTGTTTTTTTACCCCCATATGGCATATACTTATTAAGATGTTTTAAATGGGCCATTATGTAAAAAAGTTTGGGAACTGCCACTTCAACAGCTTTTTACTGTGCATCTATAGTTTAAACTCTTGTTGTCTTTGAATGTCTGAGAAGTTTTTCATAACCTAGCTTCAAAATGTGAAGTAGACAGTTATTTTTCTTTTTCACTTTAACAATATTACTTTATTATATATTACTGCTGATGAGACATGTTATGTCAGATTAATCTTCATTCTTTTGTTCATAATCCATCTTTACCCTTGGATAGCTATTGAGATTATTTCTTTATCCTTGAGGTTTCTACATTTCACACTGATGCATTTAGGTATGGGTTTATTTTCATTTATCTTGTGAAGAACACTTTAAATTTGAGGACTAATGTTTCGTTTCTGTTTTCCATTTGGAAAGATGCCCATCTATTTTAAATCTTCACATTTTGTATCTCCATCACTTTTTAAAAAACACAGAACTCTCATGTTGGAATTCTTCTATTTTCTATGTCTCCGAACCACTCTTTCATGTGCTGTTATTTTAATCACTTTCTGAATCTGTGCTGCATTCTGGATGAAAACTTCAGCACTGTCATCCACTTCACCTGTTTTCTCCTCATCTGTCTACCCCTGTGTCTAGGCCAAGTATTAGACCATCTTTTTAAAAATTTTTTTTTATCTCCTCACCATTGCTATATTTTTATATTCAAAATTTCTAATTATCTATTTTTATATTGTGATAGAATTCTAAGATATCCCTCAATGACTAAGTCCTTTTCTTTCTTTTTTTTTTTTTTAAGATTTTATTTATTGATAGAGAAATCACCTATAGGCAGAGAAGCAGGCAGAGAGAGAGGGGGAAGCAGGCTCCCTGCTGAGCAGTGAGTCTGATCCCAAGCTTGATCCTAGGACCTTGAGATTGTGACCTGAGCTGAAGGCAGAGGCTTAACCCACTGAACCACCCAGGAGCCCCACTATGTCCTTTTCTAAGCTCCTTCCCTTGAGTATAGGTGGGATCTAACCAATGAAATATGGCAAAGGTGATGGAATATTATTCCCATTATTATGTTTACTTGCATGGCAAAGTTGAAGAGATTCTGCAGATGTAGTCAAAGTCTGAAGTCCATTGACAGTAGGGTAATCAAAAAGGAATTTATAATAGGTGGGCCTGTCCTAAACAGTCGAGGCACTTTAAAGAGAATTTAGAGGTCAGAGATGGGAACAGCAGAAATGCTCCTTCACATGGCCTTGAAGAAGCTACAACCACATGGAAAGGAATTTTAACAACTTCATGAACTTTGAAGAGGCCCCAAAACCTCAGATGAGATCATAGCCTAGATGACACTTTGATTACAACCTGGGAGACCCTCAGCAGAGGACCGAGATAAACTGTGCGTGGCCTTCTGACCACCAAGAACTATGAGAAAATAAATCTGTATTGTCATTAGCCATAAAGTTGTGGTAACCTGTTTTTCAGAAATAGAAAGCTAATACATATATTTATCAATTTTTAGGTCATCATTTTCTTTTACTAATTTCAGAATTCCTTGTTTCTTTTTCAGATGTACTCCTACATTTATTTATTTATTTATTTATTTATTTTAAGAACTATAAATCTGTTATATTATTTTTATTTCCTCTTATCTGCATTACTTTTGTTGACTGTCTAAGAATTACATTTTTGATTATATAATGTAGCGTTTTAGGCTTATTTATTTTTTTATTTTTATTTTTTAAAGATTTTATTTATTTGACAGAGAGAGATAAAGTGGGAGAGGAAACACAAGCAGGGGGAGTGGGAGAGGGAGAAGCAGGCTTCCCCCTGAGCAGGGAGCCCGATGCAGGGCTCCATCCCAGGACCCAGGGATCATGACCAGAGCTGAAAGCAGAAGCTTAAGGCCTGAGCCACCCAGGCACTAGGCTTATTTAAATAGGCAATTCTTTTTCTTTTTCTTTACTCCTCACTACCCTCTCTGTATCTCTTTCCGGTACCCATTCCTTTGACCTGCCTCCTGAGGGCCACTGGTTAAGAAGGAGATCTTGTATCATTAATTCATAAGCTCACAGGCATATTTTTTTTTTAGATTCTGTCATGGAGATATTTCTGGTTGCCCTCCAACTTCTCTATGCCGCATATTCATGGGATATCTAACCCAGGAAGCAATTTTTTTTTTTTTTTTTTTTTTTTTTAGATTTCTTTCTAGAATAGGAGAGCTCTATCCCAGTGACTGGTTTTAGGCAGTTAGCCTGGTCATTCTCTTAATGTCAGGCACTTTTGGTACTCATTGCCCTTCAGAAACTTCTAGTCTCAGGTCTATTTCTGAATCAGAAATTGATCTGGCCTATAGCTTCAGCTCTGCTCATCCCTCTATCCCATTTTAGAATCCAGGTGTATTTACTTTTTTTTGGAGCTCAGCTTTTTCTCTTTAACTATAATTATTTATTATTGCCATTTATTTATGGGGGAAGGAGCCATAAAGTGCAAACTTATAATTAAAAATTACAGAAAGGCTTATAACCATAGTAGTTTATCAGATATATCCCTTCTGTTCCAGGGATACAATATTCACACCAACATTTACATATTAATATCTACTCACACACCTTTTTAGAAATTTTTTATAAGCATATAATGTATTATTAGCCCCAGGGGTACAGGTCTGTGAATCGCCAGGTTTACACACTTCACAGCACTCACCATAGCACACACACTCCCCAATGTCCATAACCCTACCACCCTCTCCTGACCCCCCTCCCCCAGCAACCCTCAGTTTGTTTTGGCTCACACACCTTTTTAAGATACTTATCCCATTTTTTTGGTTTGTCATTTTCTGGGTACTATCTCTTCCTTCTACATGAAAATAGTCATGGGTCCCTGGCACTTTTTTTTTTCTTTTTTAAGATTCATTGATTAATTGATTTTGAGAGAAAAAGAGAACAGGAAGAGGGACAGAGGAAGATGGAGAGAATCCTCAAACAGAATCTCTCCTGAGCCAGAGCCTGACATGCGGCTCTATCCCAGGACCCTGACAACATGATCTGAGCCAAAACTAACAACCAAACACTTAACTGACACAGACACACACACATCCCCCCCTGACCTCCCGGCCCCCAGCATCTGTTCTATACAATGAATCCTCGATGGCCAGAGTTGCTTGGATTGGTGGCTGGTATATAGGTAACCTAGGTAAATAAGATGCTTCCCTGAGAATTTGAAATTGAGAGGGAGGTTGGATGACAGAGAAAGAAAGATTTGTTGGTTTCTATGTGGCTTACCGATATGAGGCAAATTTAGGCCAAGCTTGCCACCACATAAAGGAAAAAGTGCTTCTTTTGCAAAAAGACTGAAGATACACGGAGAAAAACAGATTAGAGAAGGTCAGAGGGCTTCCTAGTTCCTGATTTCCAGCCTTTCTACATTTCACTTTTACGACCTACCAACATACCCTTTACAATAAATGTGTTTGTTTGGGGATACTTTGTTTTCTGTTATGTACAAGTAAAATAAGTTCTAACTAAGTGTGAGATAAAATTCTATTGTCCACTTAGCTAAATTGGTCCTATGCTTCCCAGAATCTCCTTCATTTACGGTTGTGGGTTAGAGCTGGCTAAAAATGGTACTTGCATTGAGATTTCGTGGTAGAAAGATAACAGTGTCCAGTGCTGTCTGAAGGTTGTAATGGTTAGTTGTGGTGACAGACTAAGTGAGGACAGGTGGTAAGTTCCAGATCCAGCTCTCTTGCCAACTGCTGGCTTTACTGACCAGTAGGGACCTCAGGCTCATACCCAAATATTTGTTAGAAACTTCTCTATCAGTTTCCCCTATTGAGTTCCACTTACATTTCTGGACATGCTTGGGTTTCTCAGACTAACTGGTTTGCAGCTTGTTTGATTGCTTATTTCTCCCTTTTAGGCATTAATTTTCCTACTCCTTCCACAATTATGGGAGGTATAATTTCTATAATAAATCTCTTGTCCCATAGTTCATAGTCATTTTGTTTCTCTGATTGAACTCTGACTGATAAACTGATACAAATTATGTCAAAATATTGCCTCAGAAGTGTGATTTCTAGCCAATTTTGCTCAACACTATTGCTCACTAAAGGACTATTTCCCATGCCTTCTGTAATGCTCCTTTAGGTAGTTTTCTGCACTAATAAAGAAATTTTCATTATAAATATTATTAAATACAGTGTAACATATTTAAAATCAAAAAACATATTTTATATAGTATCTGTTGAACACTTACTATGTGCTAGGCAAAGCTCAAGTACTGGGGATGCAATATTAATCAAGATAAAAATAGCCATGGAGCAACTAGGTTGCCTAGTCGGTTAAGTGTATGACTCTTGATCTTGGCTCAGGTCATGATCTCAGAGCCCTGAGATCGACCCCTGCCTCAGGCTCCAGGCTGGGTGTGGAGTGGGCTTAATATTCTCTCTCTCTCCCTTTCCCTCTGCCCCCACGCCTCCAAAAGATGAAAATATCCCTGATTTTATATGTTTTTGCATTCTCGTCAGAGGTGAAGAGATAACAAAAGACAAATAAATGAGTAAGATTTCTCAAATAGTTGTTATACTGTGAAGGAAGATCTGAGATTGAATAACTGGTTGTAGCAGTTTTTTTTTTTTAAGACTGAGAGGTCAAAGGAAGCCACTCTGAGAAGTCTTTCAGAGACCAAATGACATGGAAGACTAACTATATGGAGATTTTAGGAGTATTCCAGGCAGATGGAGACACCATAGGCCAAGGCCTAACTGGAAAAAGAGTGTAGCTAATTCTAAGAAAGGAGGAGAGGGGAAAGTTATGTAGGGGTGAAATAATGTGGGACCGTACAGGCCACAGAAGAGTTTGAACTTTATTCTAAGTGCAATGAAATGCCAACGCCAGAATTAAGTTTCTTGTGGTGTGTTTTCAGTTCTAAATCTCACTCTTATAACTGGGTGGAGGATGGGTGGTAGCAGGGCAGGACTGGAAGCAGAGACTACTGTACCTCGTATTTGGGAGAAACAGGACTCAAGGTGTGCAATCACATAGCACCTTTCTTATTTTCTTTCCTCGTCTCTTTATTATTTATTTCAGTAAGGAAAATTCCAAAAGAATTTGAGTCTTTAGTGTCTTTTTTTTTTTAATTTATTTATTTGACAGAGAGAGAGGGAGAGAGAGAATACACAGCAGGGGGGAGGGACAGAAGGAGAGGGAGAAGCAGGCTCCCCACTGAGCAGGGAGCCTTCGGAGGGGCTTGATCCCAGGACCCCAGGATTATGAACTTAGACAAAGTCAGAGACTTAACCAACTGAGCCACCCAGGCACCCCCTTTTATTGTCTTTTTAAAGTACTAGTAGATAACATGTTTTAGAGTCACTTTAGTTCGTAAATTAGAGTGTTCATTTCCATGGAATAATGAAGACTTCAGTTTTCATTCAAAGCTCAAGCCCACTGCACATGGGAAGCCTGCGTTCTGGGCAGGGTTGTGATTCGCTTCCTTCTCACCTCCCATTCTGTGGTTTTTGTGTCCTGGAAAGCAAGTTGGGGGGAAGAAGATAAGAGGATCTAAGGCAGGAACGTTCTGACTTGCCTGGCACTTTCGTTCTCTCTGTGTCTGTCTAATGTTTAGAGCTTATGCTTGCTCTCCTGAGTACTTTTGTGGATTAATCAGAGCGCTCACCTCCACCCCCAGTTCTGTGAACCACTCACTTGTAATCTCATTGATGAATGATGTTCTCTGCCTCTTCTTTCAACTACTTTTGGAGTCCCTTTGGGTGATCCTGTGGGGTTTGATGTAGGTCAGCCTGACCTCAGCTCTCTTGGATCATGTGGACATCATTTGATAATACGAGAAACATTTAGGCATAATGTCCCTGAAAAGCTCCAAGAGAATATTCTGACCAATTTAGCCACCTCTCCTTCATTCCTTTACTCCCTTCTCTTCTCTTTTGAATTTTTCAGGCAGGAATCAAACACCAGTTGATTGTTTGCTCCTCACTGACACAAACCAGTCTTCTTCCCATCATGCTAAATATACCCAGTTTTATATCTCATATCATCAAATATTCCACCTGCTACCACCCTTTTACAGTCTAACACAACACATGAGTCATTCCTCACTTGTTCTGTGAAGCTAGAGCAGAGTGGTTAAGAATATAATTAGGGATCTAGACAGCTTGGGATCAAATATGAGTTCAACTTATTAGCTGTGTGACTTTCAGTGAATTGCTTAAGTTGTTTGCACTCGAATTTCTTAGTTTGAAAAATAATAATAATAGTAGTAGCTCACAGAGTTATGTAAGGCTAAAAGAGTCACTGTTTTAATTTTATTTTTATTTTTAATTTAATTTAATTTTTTGTGTATGTTCCAAAATTCATTGTTTATGCACCACACCCAGTGTTCCATGCAATATGTGACCTGCTTAATACCCACCATCAGGCTCACCCAACCCTCTACCTTCATCCCCTCCAAAACCCTCAGTTTGTTTCTCAGAGTCCACAGTCTTTCATGGTTTCTCTCCCCCTTCGATTTCCCCCAAAAGAGTCAGTATTTTTATAGATGTAAGCACTCAATAACTGTTTCCTGTTACTCTCTGAAGATTTCAGTTCCTAGATCACTCTTTCTACCTCTCTCTCTACAACACTGCTGAGCTTTTAATTCTTGATCTAAGAGAATTTAAATATATTACTTGAGTATATTATTCTTATGCCTTGGCTTCTCTCTTCCTAAATTGTGTCTTCTCCAGTGCAGTTGTCTTCTGCCTTACCTCAGGAATTTTCTTCCTGTATCCCAGACTTTTGATTAAAATAGGTGTAATCTTCTCATAATCTTAATTTTAGTTATCTCACTCTCTGATTACAACCTTCTATGTTCCCTCTGGTATCTCAGCTGCATTAATCCTTCAACCCCATCCAGAACCCATAATCCATTGCTCTTACCATATTTGCATTGTCTTTCAACCCTCATCTTATGTATTGCAGACCTAATATTTTTCTTACATATTCTGATTTTCAAAATGGATGGTTAGACTCAATCTTTTGTCCATAATCTTTATCTTTCATGATCCTCCTGCTTTATTGTATACTCTTGACAATACACAGTTATGGTTAAATTCATCTTTTTCACTACTCAGCTTCTGCATATCTAGCTGATTGTAGCTAGACAAAATCCTATCATTGCTGACTATTCTCACATCAAATTCATGACCACTGACTTCAAATGGGCCCTAAATGGTGTCCATCAAATTCTGTCACTTGCTCTCCCATTCTCTGGAGGACAGTTTTGTACCTTCACAACTGTTCTCAAACTTCTTCCTTTGCCTATATCTCAGCTGATGATTTTCAGCAAGAAAATGGAAGCAATGAGAAGGATTGGGTGTAAGCTCTCTTGACTACATTTACCTGCCTACTAGAGTATATATATACTTTTTCTTTCCTCTGTGATTATGCGGGACTAAGCCCCCATGTGCATTATCCCATTTTCTTTCAGTGACTCAATTCTTTCTCATTCTTATATCTGGTTTCCTCAACTATTGAATTATGTTCATTAGTATAAAATATGCCCTACCTCCCAATTAATTGAAAAAAAAAATCCTTGACTCTAAATTTACCTCCATCTAATGCTCCCTTTGTAGCAGAACTCCTTGACAGATTTTTATAATTGCTGTCTCCAATTATTCTTCTCCACAACAACTAGCTAGTGCCTCTTAATATCATTTGGACTTACGACTTTAAATTCTATCTATATATTAGCAACTCCCAAGTTCAATTTCCAATGTGTCCTTTTAGATATTGACCAGATCATAAAATTAGCCTTTTCCCAGCTTCTACACCCCATCACCCAATTCCTCACTGCTATTATCTTCAGTCTTTCCCAGTTGACTAATATCATCCTTCCACATACTGAGACAAATAACCTTGGATCATGACTGACTTTTTTCTTTCTAACATACTGTCTATCCAGGGTCAAGAATGGCTTCTTTATTTCTAAAATACTGCCTGTCCAGTTAGTGAAACCTATCAGCTCTATCGTTTAAATGTATCTCAAATTCAGGTTCATCTGACCACCTCCGTTGCTTTCATCCTGGTCCATGTCACTATCATCTCTGATCCAGCATTTTGCAGTAACTTCTTATTTCAATCCTGACTCCTTCTCCCCAGATGTCCTATAGTCAGTTCTCAATGCAGTAGTGGGAGCAAATCCCAATAAACTCTATGCCATGATGACTAACTCAGGAGGAATTTAAAAACAAAATAGAACTGAAATACTAGACATCAATAACATGATATAGAAGAGAAATGATAGGAATTAAAGCATCCTAAGTTCCTTCTGTAACAGCTAATTAAATCCATGTATTGCTATGGGGGGAGGAGTTCTCTTTGCCATGAAACAGTGTTCGTTGAAACATTTTCTAGTATACATTTTCAATAAACCTGATGAAAGTGCTATATGCTAATTAGTCTTAAAATGGAAGGAGAATTTTTAAACTTAATTAACACTATGTTGTTTTCTGTGGCCTGTTGACAGAGACCAAGTTGTGTGGGAAACTTCCTTTAAGAATAGTACACTTACTATATATGTTAAGTGTGGTCTTTCACATTATGAACCCATATTTTCCACTGGGGAGGCCTATTGGGAATAGGATTTTCTTTTAATAAGAAAATATTGTTAGTGAGGAAAGAAGCAAAGTTAAATTTAGATTGGCTAGGCACAGTGGAAAAAAAGTAGGCATTCTTTTAAGTATATAAGAATCCTTTTGCAAAGTTACAGTTGTCAGTCTTATTGGTCACATGGTAAGTACGAAATGATATCCACTCTAGCTATGTTGGAAATGCAAAATTACATAAAATATGTGAAAGCAACCTGAAAAGTGTTTAACCATGATGTTTATTACTTATGTAGAGGGACATTTCAGTCTTGTCATTGGTGGGGCTATTGGCATCTCCTGCATACTTCATCACACCTTCATATTTTACAGCTCAACAGTCCTATTAATCCTATTCCCACTTTGTGTATTTGAGCTTTAGGAAGGAGGCAGAGAGGGTGTGAAGCTAATGGAGGCACCAGTCACACTATTCAAAAGAAGAGACTCAGTTGATTTCTCTTTCTACTGAGTCTTCTTAGTTTCTCTAACATTTCCCTGAAGCCCAGCTTCAGTAACTTAGGTTAAACCTCACATATGAAGCAATTTTAAATGGAAAGGCCAACAGTCTTGACTTCCCTCAACTGTAATATCTTCAAATTTTCAGTCAAGTTTCTTAGTGTTTAATCACTTCATCATTCATGTGGGGCTTTTGTTTGGCTAACCATTCCTTAGTTTATATTAGCTAATGCTTGCATAGAGCTATAGTTGTTTGTGTGTTTGTTTATTTCTTTTTTGTTTGGTTGTTTAACCATGTTTCTATAAGGAAATAAGAATGTGTCCATAAGTTATATGTTCACAGGAATCTTATCCTTCTATGGCATACCTTAATTGGAACTTTTTTTTTTTTTTAAAAAGATTTTATTTATTTATTTGACAGAGAGAGAGAGAGATCACAAGTAGGCGGAGAGGCAGGCAGAGAGAGAGGAGGAAGCAGGCTCCCTGCTGAGCAGAGAGCCTGATGCGGGGCTCGATCCCAGGACCCTGGGATCATGACCTGAGCCGAAGGCAGAGGCTTTAACCCACTGAGCCACCCAGGCGCCCCTAATTGGAACTTTTTATTAATGGACTGCTGCCGATCCAGAATCCCCTACTAAGATAGAAGCTTCGTTTTCTATATTCCCCCAACCAACTTTCAGTTATAAAATGTTATAATAGTAAATCCCTCCCCCCCAAAAAAACTTTCAGTTTGGTCTAAATGCTTGATCTTGCTAATTTTTGACAGGTTGCAAATTGTTTAATTCAGATTCTTCATTTTCTTGTTAGTTGGATTGACAGAAGAGCGGGACCTGGATTCTCTTCTTTTTGCTGACATGGTCTCATAGATGATAGGGGTTAATATACACTCCATTCCTTAAATTCCAGTAATCATTCATTAGTTTAAAAATTTTGCAGGCTGACCAGCTCAATATTTCTTTTGCTTACTAGTGCACTAACAACACAAAGGAGTAAATTGAATAAAAGTATTGGCACTTTTAGAAGCGAACAATATCTCAAAAATATTTATTGGAATGTATACAGACTCTGGAAGAAATGAGAGATTGTGCCCACCTGCTAATATTAACTCACGCCATCATATTTTAACTGAGTATGTGTAATTGCACCTGGAATCATGAAGAAAGTGCAGAGGTTGGGAAATGGCATCCATTCAACTTTCCTTTGGACACTTTTTAGTGAACAGGTATGCAAATATTTTGTTTTCTTGGGGAATGACAGAAAATTTCCAATTCACGTAATCTCAATTCCTCTGTCATCTACACACTAAAATATCCATATTTCTGCACGATTTGCTACATAGATTAAAGTGAAATCACTAGAAGCAGCACAGTATATATTGTAATAGAAGGAACAAACGTAGCCATGAACGCTGGGCAAAGACTCTTGGCAGCGCTTCCCTGGAAGCTGTGGAGGACCTGCTGTGCGGAGCCCGAAGGCATTCTGACAGCGAAAAAGCACACGGATGAATAATGTTTTAAAACATTTCATTAATAACTAAGGCCACAGTGTGTATCCCGTCTAGCTCAGACACGAGAGTGTGTTGTTGTTGTTGTTTTACTCTGCAATATTAGCAACTTTCCCAAGAGGTAATATACACAAGATGTTGGGAAATGCCAGTGTCGTCTTCATTTGTATTTCTGAAGAGAAATGTTTCATAAACTTTCCAAAGTGAATTGTAGTGAGATAAAGTGACGACTCACCTAATAACGATGATAAAAATTAGAATATGATACTACTGCTTTAGAGACTAAAGAGTATTTCAAAGCTCAGACTCCTAAGTCATATAGATCTGGGGCCAAATATAACTTTGCCAATGATTGACCCTGAAAAGGTTCTATAACCCTTCCATGTTTCTCATAAAACAAAGATGGTAATAGGATCTATGTACAGTGTTATTAGGGCTAAAATGGATAAGATATATAAAGTACTTAGTGCCTGGCATATATTAAACACTCAGCGTATCCTATTAATTGTGAGTATTGTTGTTCTACGTAATTCTGAAAGAGTGGCAGTGTGTGCTGTGCGCTAGTGCAAGGAATGTTTCAGGTTCTGAGCTGTTAGATCTCTCTGGGGCAGAAAAAAATAGAGAACTCTGTAGATCTGGTGTCCATAGAAGAACTTAAAGGAAATTCATGGTGCTCATATCTCTTCATAGTTTCCTCACTAATCCCTTTGGGATTGTTAAGAGTTAGAGAGAGGGAGAAGGAGAGGAGAGGGAGACAGACACTTTGCAAATCCCACCACAAAGTAGGAAACCAAATGTTCTTAAGTCTTGCTTATACGTTAAACATGCCTATGTGCCCATGAATTCCACACTAGGGGCCATCTTTCTTGTTCCTTTAGATAGTGATTTCTTTTCACCTGTTCACCTATTCTTTCCAGGATGGGTTAGTGCGGACCTTTTTTTTTTTTTTTTTTTTTAAGTGGGTTCTACACCCAACATGGGGCTTGGACTCGTGACCCCAAGATCAAGTCATATGCTTATTGACTGACCCAGCCAGGTGTCCCTAGTGTGGACTTTTAAATCCAGTCACTCTCCTCAAGAAAGCTTTTCTGACCACCAAAGTCCAGGCATGGTGTCCGTCATGTGCTCCTGGAGCACCTTATACTTACTTCTGTCCTGGTACCACACCCTATGGCAATTGCTCTGTTTTCTTGTCTTGCTTCCCCTGCTAATCTGTAAGTCTGAAAAGATAGGCAACATGGTTTGCCCAGTGCCTAGCGCAATGCTTGGTACAGAATGACCACTGAATAATTTCATGTGAATGTTGTTAATGGTCGAGGGAGCAGGCTAGTTGTGCAAGTAGCTATATTTCAGTGCTTGTGTTTTGAAGAACATATGTTCTCCTCTGGTAGAAATATAGGCTTAAGGACTATGAAGTGAAAGATTACACATATGGTAATGAGAGTAAAGTAAATAAAATGGATGGGGTACAGACCTTATCCACTGCTTACCCTCTTTCATTTGCACAAAGACAAAAAGTATTTCCATTTGTTCAGGAAACACAAGAAGATATGAATATAAGAGTCTTGTCCACACACCCTCTTTAACTTAAAATTTGCTTAATTGTTGTACACTTGGAAATGATTAAGTTATCCTTTAACATAACGTAGTATGGTAATAAAAAGATTGTAATGTTTATTGTTCATATAGTAAAGTAACTGGAAGTAAAATCTGTGCATGGTTTTATATTTTACAGAGTAGTTTCATATCAATTGTTTTTACAATAACTGAAGTCTTAATATTTATTTGTTATTAATTTTCCCTTGGTTTATCAGTTCCTTAGCCCAATGAATTCTGATGAATGACTTCAAGATTCAGAGCTCTATGTAACCTGCCCTTATGACCTTGACTCTAAGGACATAACCAAAATTCTTTTGTTTCTAACCAAAGAGCAAATCAAAGCTATTTTGATATTTTCTACACATTTGACCCCACCTACTTTCCAACAGTGGCAACAAGTTTTGTTTTGTTTTGTTTTGTTTTGTTTTTAAAATTCAAGGTCCAGTCACATATCTGAACATACTCTCACATCTTTCTGTCTTACTAATTATCAGTCTTCAAATGATTTTCTTTTCCTCTTTAATCTTCTACTAATTTGGCAAGAAGTGCCTGATACATCTAGGTTTTTCACCCTATTTCAATATCCTTGCATTGTGATTGGAAGGCTAATTTGTTCAGGACTTGTACAATGATGAGCTTTTCTCAAAACAGAAGCAGCAAGCTGCTTCACACCAACGTATACTTGGCCCCTCTCCTGTCAATCCATATGTAGCAGATGCAGATAGAATCTGTTGGTTGGCACAAGAAGCTCTGTGCACATGGCTCCTATTTTTAAGCCTCTGTTGGTATCCATGTGCAGAGAATGTGGCTTGTTACTGACGGACTCTGAATCACTCCAAAGGGAACCAGACTCAGAAATCCATGCAAGCAACCTTAAAATGAAGAACTTCCTAATGCGTGTGTGCCTATGTGTGTGTGTGTGTGTGTGTGTGTGTGTGTGTGTGTATTGACCAGGAAAGCATGAATAATTCAACCCTCTCATACCCAGCCACTGAGATCATAGCACTCTAAATAGAATTGCAATGATTCCATATAAATCATATCAGTCTGGAAAGGTTCAATGATTTTATTGACAGATTTTCTCTCACTCTCCACCTTTTAAAATAGTACTATTACAGATGCACAGATATATGAATTAATGGCTTTTTTATTTTAAATAATTGATGAAAAGGCCGTAAGGGCGGCTTGCTATAATATGTCATTGTATGGACAATAAAGACCCCAAAGATAATTTCAAAAACATGTTGTGTCCTGTCGTTAATGATAAAAGGGCATTAATTGATTTGGCTATCATCAGGACTAGAGATAAGTTAGATATGAGATTTTCAAACTGATTCCTAGGAGGTGGGAAAGTGATATTTGATTTTTATTTTGGCCAGTGATTATCGTAATTCCTTATTATAAATTAGCTTTTTTAAAATCGTGAGATAACTTTCAAAACACACTAAAATGCCTAACAAGAATTTTTAGTGGAAAAAAGATTGTTATTCAAAAAATGTTCCATTTTTTAAAAAATTTTCCCTTCCCATATCTGAGTTGACACTTTGACCTTTCATCTTTATCCCATTCTTATCCATTCAAACAGTACCCACCCTTCATATTTTACACTCCCTACTGTCCTCTAATACCTGGGCTACATTAAAGAGGACCCAAGGTATTTCAGAACTAGTGAGTGATACAATGAAACAGAAACATATTTTGGGAATAAGAGACTTAAGAAAGGCAAGAGAGAGGCAAACATGATAGAGGAGGGTCTTCAAACTCTTTCTGTTCCCTTTCTATTTCACAAAAGATACATCCTGGAGGGGCCCAGCACCTGTTGTGTTATCCTTAATCTCAGATACACTCTCTTGTCTCAGACTTTGATTTACAGTTTATACCTCAGTTTAGGAAGATACCATCCAATAACCTTGACTTCAGCATCCATCTGTCAACCACCAGTCCTTCCCTAAAACCAATGATGCCCAGATGGAATTTGTCATCTGGGTTGTAAAGCAATATTTTCCAAATTATGAGAGGCTCATAATATCAAATTAATGAATCTTGACCAGTATTTTTTAATAAAATAGAATAAAATAGAAAACATCAGCTTGTATATACAAAATAAGGAAGAGTATCAATTTTGTGAAACATTTGGCTTTAGTACATGTGTGCATACATGCGTGTGTGTTTTGGGGTGTGTTTGTTGTTTACTGGGTCATGATTCAAATATAGTTACTACTATGGGTAATTGTCAAACATGTTTGAAAGACACTGTAATGGCCTCTTTTATTCATAAGGTTGATGTGGCTAGTCCTCCCATCAAGCTACTTGGGCAATGGCAAATAACAACCAACCTAATCTCCCATCCAGAACCTTGCTCCTTCCCGGACTTCCCAGTAGTAGAAGCACCCTGAGCAAGGGTGCAAGATCAATGACTATTTAAGTGGAGTCTTTTGACATCACCTCCATTGTACCAGGGGGTGATTAAAAAAAAAAAATGTTCCAGATGTTCCTACCTCAGGATGTCTGAGAGGATGAGGAATGATGACAGCATGCTTTCTTCTCAGTCTGTGCATAGCCCTCACGTTAGGGGAAACAAGAGCGTGCCTCCTACCAGAACCTCCTACCCAGAACCACCTGTTGAAGGTAACTTATAATAAATCCTGTCTCTGCATAAATCTACTCTCACCCCTTTCACGTGCAATTGAGGATAAAAGTTTGGGCACAACCACATATATTCTAAATCAGGAACAATAGAATATGCTACAGTGTTTGGCTAAGTGACCATGAAAAAAACCTGGCTCTGTGTCACTCTGGAGAAGGGGCTTTCTACAAATCCATCTCATGTATCCATACCACAGAGGATGAGGGATATATAAAAACCCATTATCTCCCCTGACTCAGTTTTTTTCAGATCATCTTTAGTTCACCTTTACTGAATTATTATTACTCCTTTCTGTAGTCTCAGGCTGTGTGACTGACCTTAGCGCTGCTCTTTGGCTGCTAGTTCTTATGTCAGATCCTATCATTAAGCATCTTATTTGGACATGTTTCTCTGACCTGACCCTTAGTCCTCCCTTTAGGACAGAACTTTGTATTTAATGCCTGTCTCCCTGTGCTTTCTTCCTTCACACTGCATCACCTAGGTCAGTTAGATTACCCACCACAGCTGTTCTGGAAGGGGAAAGGGAATTAGAATAACTTTTCTGCCACTAAATTACCACCGCATATCCTAACTCTCTTACCCTCTGCCTCTTACTACCTGTGCACTGGTGAAAGTTTTGCAAGGAAAAAGAAATCAACTATACAAAATAGGAATAAAAGACAGAATTAATGGACTGATGACTCTGTAGTCTTTGCTTTTCCCAAGTTGGAATATATATTATCTTCTCTCCTTCTTGTCATTTTTCTCTCAAGATAATTTCTAATTAAGCCTGTCTGAGATCACGTTCTTCTAGCAGGTGATCCTGAGCCAGAGCTTGAGGTGCAAGTCATTTTATTTCTCTAGAGAAACCATTAAGGAAATAGGGGCAGCAGGATAGAAAAGGAAAGAAGCCAAACCAGGTGCAGTTTCCCCCCCCCCCCCCCGCCCAGTCCTGGAGTATAAAGTATGCCTCAGAGTTTGAGAGTATGTCCCCTACAAGGCAAAGGCGCAAGACTTTTGTACTTTCACATCAGTTGGTCTGTTGGGAAGTTCATGGTGCAGGGAAGAGCCTGGAAGCAGGGAGTACTAACCTCTAGGCATCACGCTCCTCTTCTGTGCCCGGGCAGTCCTCTGAAGTAAAGGTGGTGTTGGGCGAGGGGCTGAGGGAACTTGTAAAAGGGATCCTAGGGCAGCTGGGCAAGGCACCATGAGTGTGTAGTAAATTTTTTAATACCCCTGGGTGCTTATTCTGGCCTATGCACCATTTTGAGTCTGGAATATATATTACTTATTTTTAATGCATTTAATTGTCTCACCAACCCAATACAATACATATTAGTATGTGGTTGAGCCAGACAATCTGACACTGGGGCATGTGTTTCCCTTCAAAAATAAGCTAATGTGGGTTCTGCAAAATTAGAAAGAAGAAACTCATGATTCCTAAGCCCAATTTCTGCAAATAACACCTCTCCTCCACCCCCACCCCCTAAATTAGAAGAAGGGGGAAGAAAAGAATTGCAGGTTAATATAATGAGAGAGCCCTAAGACTGACCTCATTAAGCTAGATTCTTCCAAATGTGTATAATCCATGACAATGCACACAGTATTGCACTGGGGTTGTCAAAGTCAGAGAATGATCCCCATTATGCTGGGATGCTTTTGTACCCTAAGGAAAAATCTTATATTCCATGGGGCTTCAGAGCCAAGGTATAGACCGATGAAGGTCTCGAGGCTTAATAAAGCTATGACATATATTCAGTGTGGAATTTACAATAAAAACAATACCAAGCTATAAATAAATATAATAAAGCCCAACAGTTCCTGGCATTTTGCCATCATGATTACTTCTTTCCTTATTTGAAATATATCCAATTCATTCAGAAGTTTATTTTCTCTTCCCTTTATTTGGTGGTGGTGGTGGAGTGCCCCAGCTTTCTCGGTATTTCTGTTGAATAATCAACTCTGTCTTTCTTCTCTCCTCCCCACCCCACACTTTAGTATGTGCACACGCACACAGACGCACACACACCCAACCAACTTCATACCCACCCGCCAGGCACACCAACTTCACACCAAAGTTAGTCAACTTTTTCAGAATGTGGTTCATGGTATTCACTAATTGCACATTGTAAGAAATAATATTTCCTCTTAGAAAGAACAGAACTTAGCTCTTAGGAATAGGATTTAAAGCACATAGATTTTTCTCTCACCCAGCTGTCATTCTTTACAAACGGTAGGAAGCATGCCCTCTTTCCCCTTACTGTGCACTTGTTCTTTCTGTGTATGATGCTCTTTGGTATTGCTACAATCCCTACTACAAACGGAATTTTCCCCCTGTTACTGCTGGTTTATATTGTTCTCCCCTGCAGAGTTCCTTACCTGGTTTACTTCCATCCAACAGCAGTTTGTGAGTCTCAGATGCTTTGCTGTTTATATTAAACTGAGTTTGTGTCAAAGAAGCTGTGAATTCACTACCAGAAGGCTATGATTCTGTCCTGAAATTTTGTCTTAGTTATCTAGTTTGTCCTCCATTATTAGTCAGCTACTTTTCATTTGGAATTTTATTATATTAACTGTTTTATTGAGCTGTTATCTTAAGTATCATTTTAGAACAGAACGTAGTATAATTTTTTAACCAAAAATACATGTGCGGTTGTAATTCTTTATCATTCTATTTCAAAAACTGTTTTCCAAATGAAGAATACATATTTTCTCCAGATCTGCATCTTCGGTATGCTTGTTTCTGAATTAATGAATTCCCCAGGTTTTAGATAACTATTGGTAATATTTTTATATCTGCTCTCTTTACTAACATAAATTAATTTTGTTCAATACCATCTAGTAATATTATAATGGAAATTGAGATAGCACTTTATCTCTGGCATTGACATTTTGCTGCATGATGGGCAAATCTATTTAAGTCACACTATCTTTGTCTTTCTAAACCTTAGTTTCCCCAAGTGCTCAGTGAGAAATAACATAAAAGGCCCCCTTAGTACTGTGTAGACTAATGACAAAAATTATTGGATTAATGTTTGCAAAGTGTTTCAGAATTCTCTCAAGAAAGCTATTATGTAAGTAGCAAGTACTATTATTATTTTGCTATTTCAGCTTCCTTATTTTTCATCTCTCAAAGTCATTTGGGTCATTTACTATGGAATTTTCTGATTCCTTGACAATTTTTAATGGCTCTTTGGAGAGCCTTTTGAGGGCTGTTTAATCCCCTTGTTGATGATCCATCTGCTTGTGGAGTTCATGCTTTTTTCACAACACATTAATATTCAGGATTAAAAAAATAGTTGTAGCTATTTTGTACCTAGATGAAAATGGCTTATCTTTTGGAAGTGAAATTTATGATCTTGCTTTTCAAATTGGATTTTTTTTTTTGTGGGGAAGTAGAAATGGAGCTCAGCAATGCCAATTATTAATGACACCATTTGGAAGAAATATAATTGAGGCATGGTCCCCAAATTATTCTCTGAAACCTCTCAAATGCTTTCTTTCTGTACTATGGCAATCTTTATGCTTTCTAGATTAGAGTCACAAATTAACAATGCCAATTCTTTGAGTATGGAGCGCATGCTATGAATTCCTATACATATATTATAAAATTTACATTTTCTCACAATTCTTACAATGGAAGAAAAGAAAAGGCCAGCATATTTTCTGGTTTTCATATCCTCTAAGCTCATGTGAACAGGAGGTGGGACCAGAGGCTGATTTCTTCAATGGATCATATCATTGTTAAAGTTCTAGAGTGGGAGAGAATGATAAAGCTGGTGATTAGGAATGTATTGCTGGTTAGTGACAAAATCATATCTATGAGATGCCTTAAAATTTTATTCAGAGTTTATTTCCACATGTAATTCCACTAAATCTGGTTCGGAGCAAGTTTAACAGACATAAATTTTACCTTTAGGGGTGTTAAATACAGAAAGGGAAAACAGTCAACCTCAAGTTTCCTGTTCACATAGTATTCTGAGGGAAAAAAATATATATGTGTGTGTGTATATGTATGTGTATATATATGCATATATATATGTGTGTGTATATATATGTGTATATATATACACATGTATATATATACACATGTATATATATACACACATATATATGCATATATATATAAATATATATGTGTGTGTATAAAAATATATACATATACACACATATATATGTATGTATATATATGTATATGTATATATTTTTATACACACACATATATTTATATATATATGCATATATATGTGTGTGTATATACATATATACATATATACACACACACACATATATATGCATATATATATACATACATATACACACACACATATATATTTTTTTCCTGAATGAACAATGTCAAGTGATTCTCTTTTTTTTTAAGTGATTCTCTTTTTAAAAAGTAAGTAGTACTAAGTTCTTATTCTGATAATTCGTGGTTGATAATTAAGCACTACTCTACTTTTACCCTACTAACTATATTTTTGGGTAAGCAAATAGCTCCAGCTGATGATAATTATTTTTTTCTTACTCCAGAAGAATGCCAGTGAACAAATGTGAGAAGAATTAGAAATCATAAAACTTGGAACCTCCAATGAAATAATTCTTTGGGACAGTAGTCTCCAGTGGAATAGACAATTAAATGAAATGTTGCTGGGGAGCTTGACAGTGAGAGTTCAGCTGTTAACACCTGAATGACTGAATGACACCTGAATGTCACCTGTATGGAAGGACCAGTCAGTGTGTATCTACTGAGGAATAGCACCACTGAGGGACTGTTCTTACCACAGAATAAGTTCACTCTGCATTTAATCAAACTTCCAGAACTAACTTCCATTTACAAGAAAAATAGAAAATAAAAATAAAAACATAAATAACATGACAAAAATGTATAGATAAATCCAAAATGTGAGCCATTCTACAGGGTAAATAACCAAGTTTTTGTAATAAAGCAATAAGGGGGTTAGATAATTATGAGAGACCAGGGACTGCTTTATTTTAAAGCAAAGAAAGGTAACCGGTACCTCTTGTTTGAATCTTGATTCAGTTAACCAATGGCTAGGACAATTTTTTGAAACACTCAGGGAAATTTAATTATGAAGTGTACATTAAATGATGACATTTTCATCAGTGATGAACTGATGAATTTTTCAGGTGTGATAATGGCATCATAATTGTTAAGGAAATGTCATATTTTTAAAGAGTTTTACACTGAACTACATAGGTGAAATGAAAGGAGGTCTAGAATTTAGAATACTCAGCAAAAATTAAAAAAAAAAAACAGCTGCATCCAATGGAGCAAAATTTTGAGGCTTACAAATGGAGAATGATTATACTTTCTTCTTTTGTATATGTTTGAAAAGTTTCAGGGTAAAATAATTTCTAGATGAATAAAAGTCATGTGTTTGAGAAATTATTTTTCCTATTGTTTCCTTTCCTTCAACGTCATTGAATTCTTATGCATTGTCATTGCTAATTGGTTTCAGGAAAAGCTGAGTGATTGGGATAATCTTTTTTACCCCCTTGGGACCATCAAAGCCACAGAATAGGGTTCTATCTATCTATCTTAATTTTAGTTTTATATTGATTTTTACTGCAAAGTCACATTAAAACTTTTAATAATTATAAAGCAGGAAGCACTCAGTAGTTGGACTAAAATGATAAGTGTTCCTTTTCTTCACACCATCAAAGGTTTGGTCCTCTGCCTGTTTTCCCATCGTTCTGAATTCCAGTCTTCCTTACCTGTTCTGGGACTGGCCAGGCAGCCTCTTCCTTCTGTACTTTGGTACATGTTAGTCCCTTTGGCTAAGATGCAGTCTCACTTCTCAGCGACTAAGCAGATTTCTGCTAATACTTAAAAGCCTCTGTACAGGTACTGTATCATCTATGAATGTCCACTTAACTCCTTCAATTTCCTCAGTCTTCCGTGTTCCTTGCCACGTTGCCTTTTCTTACTTTTTTTGTGTAACAATTTCCCTGTTGAAGGATAAGATCCTTGAAGACAGAGCAGATTCCCTATCTTTTTATCTTCATGTCTTCACCCAGCACAGGGATTCACATGTATTAGAAATGGTCCGTGTTTGTTGAATGAATAAGTTAAAGGACAGTTTGTTCATGTAAACCAGCTTCATATGTGGGAAGTCATACCATTAAGATGTCCTTATTGTGAGAAATGTTTTTCAGTTTCTTTTCTTGCAGTCCCCAGGCTCTATACCTGTGGCATCTTGGGCAAAATACACTAGAACTTGGCCAGCTCAGATGTCTGGGGACTGGCTTGGGATGCTTTTAAAATTGTGGCTCTTCTTCTTTTAAAACCTGACAACTTTGACTTAGGAAGGGAGACATATTCCCATTGTTTCCATTTCATTGCAGTCACCTTCTTTTCCTTCTAGTTTTCACGGCCAACCAGAGCATCACTTCCTGACAACCTTCCTTCCCTGTGGACTTTCCAAAACTCATTTCTGTTTATTGTTTATTGTTGCATTATGTTAGTCTGGAATGGAAGGTGGACTTCATATTATTTCTCTCACCATGCCATGTTATGCACATATCAAAGGCAACTTTCCCTGAAGCTGTGTCTGGCATCTGGGGACCATGCTTTGTAGAATCTTTCTTTGCAGAGTCAGAGATCTGAGCCCACTGCCTATTCAGACTATTCCATTGCTGCTGAATTCCTATAGGGAAAACAGTAGAGATATTGAAACCTATTGGCAATTTCTTAAGGCTGTCAGTTTCCCAACCCTCTTGGCTTGTTTCTGTTTACCCAAAATGTGCTATATATCTTTTCGAAATGCAAGCAGGAGGCTCAATCTCCCTTTGGGGAGGAGCATAAACTTTTGCGACTTTTTTTCTCCCTTTAGATTAACAGATGTCCTCTGCTTACCTGAGAAACTCAATTCATTCACATGGGTTAACTTAAAACTCATAAAATCCACAAACTTTGAGAAGTCTGAGAATAGTTCCTTACTGAAAATGAGAGTCAGATAATTCTATGATTTTGAGCTGTTCTTTTCCCTTTATAGGTCAAGAAGAGCAGCATAAAGGTTATACAGGGGAGGATTCAGAGGCAGAGGATTTGACTGAAAAGCCATAGAAATTATTTAAGGAGCCACCAAGCAGTGGTTTATGCCTCACGATCAATTCAATCCCATTCTCATTCTTCTTACAAAACAATTTAGGATTATATTCAATTAGAAACTAAGAGGAATGTCTTCAGGATGAGGTAGAAATGATGAGAAGGTGTAATAAATTAAAACGGGCTCCAAACAGCATGAGAGTAAGTAGAGGTTGTGAGATGGGAGAAAGGATTGTGTCCAGTGTCCTCTATGTTAGGGAGGCCAACATAGCTTCACCAATTTGTCCCCAGTACAAATACTGGGAAGTGAGCCCAGTAGGTTAAGCACTTGTTACGTGGCTTTTGGAAGTGTTGCCAGCACCCTTTCAAACTAAAACCTGGATCCCTGCAGATGACCATGGAAACATTTCGAACAATAGAAGAATTATTTTCTGAAAGCACCTTAGTCTTATAATTCACAAGAACAAAGAAATAATCTCAGAAACAAAAAGCGACGGTCACAGCATGAAGGCAAAGGAAAGAACAAACATGAAGGACACACTCCCAGCACCCCATGGTGATTAACAGGGTTTTGTTTGTTTGTTTTGTTTTGTTTTGTTTTGCATCATCTAACCACTTTTGAACCACACAGCCATATTTTCTACTTGAAAAGTGGAGTAGAAGAGTAAAATTCTAAGTAGTCTGACTTCCCATTGTATGTAAAATATCAAGTTCATCCTGGAGAGAAAGAAGAAATATCTCAAGTTGCTCCAGAAACAGCAGTCAGTAAAGGTGAAAAGATGCTGCCCAGGATGTTGCCCACTGGGTTTCTTCTTAATACACATGCTAAGAACAGCCCACCAAGGAATGTCTCCATGGTTATACTTACAGTGATATACTGGAGAGTTTTCTTCAACTACCTTTTCCCGTAGTAATCTGACTATTAGAGATCTCACTAATCACTTTGTCAGTGCTGTGGGAGATCCTTACTTCTAGTGAGACACGGAGAATTTAAAGTTCTTGTAAGCAATAGCGAGTAGGAAGGAGTGTAAAAATAAAATATATTCTAAAAAAAGGAAATGTAAATTATGGAAAGATTTTTGGCAAAGGCCATAAAGGCACCTGGGAATTTTTTTTTTTTTTAAAGATTTTATTTATTTGAGAGAGAGAGAGAGAGACAGGGAGAGAGAATCTGAGGCAGACTCTGCACTGAGCACAGAGCATGGCAGGGACATGACCGTGAGATTATGATCTGAGCTGAATCAAGGTTTGAGTGATCAACTGACTGAGCCACCCACTCACTCCAGGGCACCTGGGAATTTTGGATTGGTTTAATGATAAATGACTTTTGAGATAGATGACTCTTTTTTTTTTTTTTAAGATTTTATTTATTTTTTTGTCAGAGAGAGAGAGATCACAAGTAGGCAGAGTGGCAGGCAGAGGCAGAGAGAGAAGCAGGCTCCCCGCTGAGCAAGGAGCCCAATGCGGCGCCAGATCCCAGGATCCTGGGATCATGACCTGAGCTGAAGGCAGCCGCTTAATCGACTGAGCTACCCAGGCATCCTGAGGTAGATGATGCTTTTTTTGTTGTTGTTGTTTTGAGGTAGATGATTCTTAAGAATAGAGTAGTAGTTATGATTGTGCTTGAATTAAAGTTTTGGTGGTACTAGTTACTAGCTCTGTGATGCTGAGCACACCATCTAACCTTCTATATATCTATTTCCATATATGTGAAATGGGAGTAATGGTACCTTTCTCCCAGGGTAGTTATGAGAATTACATGAATTAATATTTGAAAGCTTTAGAATGGTACTCAACACATAGTATGATATTTGGGTTTCTTAACCAAATAACACCTAAAATTAAGTAAAAGTAGTCTCTGTTCATGAATATGTAGAGAAAATAATAAATTTTAATTTATACAAAATTTTATTTCATCCTTTTTAAACTCCCTATTTTGTATTTAAATGTGCTTTTTAAGATGACAACTAATCTGTGTATGTAATGTATAAATTTTACAGGGGGGCTGTGCAATTAATTTTTGTGCTGGATCACAACAGTTTGACAACTGTTGTTCCAGATTAAGACTCTCTCTGTAAAACTGAAACAGATATTGTACAGGAATAAATTATGTATAGAAGGACATCACTGTTCTTTCAACATGATTAGTATTCTGGAGGTATTAGTGTGTCTTGTCCATTTTTAAGAGTGTGTTCTGGAGAATCTGAACTTCACAGAGTCTCTCCAAGGGGAAACCCTGATGTACCGTGTGATTGCTGTCAGTTACCTCTACTGGATAATAAAAGGGTTAACCACTTGACCAGCAAGAAGTCAGATTCTTCTCTTTCATGGGATGGAGAACTCAGAGGTAGACACTTTTGTCGGTCATAGGTTATATCCTTAGCTGAAGGGTGATAGAACATTAGGACCAGTGTCAGTATCACAGGTATATAAAATCACGTGCAAGTTAAAGTTGGGAAGGAACAAATATTAAATATTAGGGATTTTTTCACTATGACAAACCTTTTTACTGATCTTCCCAAGTTAACTTTTATGTTCTCTATTCCTTGAATATTCCTAATATTCCTAATATTTCCAGGTTAGACTATTTACTGTGGATTGGATGTTAGAAAGGAAAAAGTATTAATAAAAACAAATAAGACTAGGGATTAATAAAGGAGCAGCTGTGTTATTGAGGAGTGGGAAAACCACAGAAGACAAGCTGTCATGGTTTGTGTTTATATGAATTAGAATTATATATTGTGGTAACATATTTATTGTCACTTTGTGTTGAAATTAGATATCTCCAAATCTTTTCCTCAAAATTAATGATTGTTTCCATTATTTTTTAGATGATATCAGGAGACCCATAAAATTCCATAACCATTTTTAAGAAGTTATTTTGTGCTAAGTGGAATTTTCAAAATTCACATGTATTCTACTCAAATACAAAGAGAGGAGATTTATAGGGCTTCAGGAAGATTTCCACAAAATTGGGCAGATGCTCTCATATATTTGTGTGCACTTTTAAATGAATGTACCTTGTTGTACTCCATCTGTTTAGTACTTTAAACTCTTTCTAGAAATGACATCCCAAAAACTCAAGGAGCCTAGCATGCACACATACACAGTAATACTTCAGCCTTGTTTCACACTGAAATAAAAGCATAGTTGCTCAGTCAGTACAGCTTAAAATGTTTCTTTTATTAAGATTAAAACATTTTATAGAATAACACTATAATGTATTTAGGATCATATTTCTTGTATACATGTGTTGTTCTGTCTTTCTCAATGTCTTTGGTTATAAAAATGCCCTATTATGTTTTAAATATTGCAGACCATCAGAGGGGGAAATGGCAATGATTTGTGCTTATTACTGCACAAAGTCCAGTAAAGGTTAATGAACTTCTGCTACTAAAGGAATTAAATATTCAATTTAAACACAGGCCAGGTGAAGAATATAGTGATTCTTTTAAAATCTGCTATAATTGTATCTAGGCATCTCAACTTCAGTCTTCTCTTTTTTCTTTCTTTCTTTCCTTCCTTCTTTCTTTTTTTTTTTTTGTTCCTGCCCAAATCGAATATGCCAGACAAACAAGATGGTCTTGTTTGAACTATAGGCATTTAGTATTCATCCAGTAAATTTCATCCATCATCACTTTCAGAGAGTGAACAGGTTAGGATTTTGTGCACCATAAAGAAGAGCAAATAGCTTTTTGATGTTTAGCTGTTTGATGGAGACTATAGGATCACTAAAAATAAAATGATTTTCAGTTATGAAACTGAAATGTAGAGTAAAGGATTTGACTTCTGTAGTATATAGTATACTAGATTTTAAGCCACAAGACTAAGAGTTTGAAAAATAACACTGTCTCATGAAAATTACACTTTCCTTTACTAAATCATGCAACACAAAACTCAGTTTGTAAGAAATTCTTTATATAAAACCATAACAATTTACCTACTTAAAAGATGGGCATATATTGGGTTAGCATTTTAAATGAGATTCTAAATTAAGATGTCTCAGTTAAATTCCTCTAGATTAGAATAAGATTGACAGCCTTATTTTGTGTAAAAACTGCCAGTTTTGAGTTTCCTAGGAAAAATCTCCCATATTGAATTTTCTCCATAGAAAGCATGGACATCTGGAGAGGAAAGGATGCTCCCTGGGGAAAAAATTCACAGATCATTCTTCATGATTCTATTTTAAATAGAGTAGACATCAAACCAGTACATGTATTCATTGATTTATTCACTTAATAAATATTTATTGGCTAAACATCTCCTATGTGTCAGACACTTCAAGAATCTTGTCGTACAGTTGTGAGTAAAATAGATCAAGTGCTTGCCCTCCTGGAACTTATATTCTCATAGAAATAAGTAGAGACTGAATTTGTAATCTTGGCATAGTTATGAATAGAGCCCCTTTCAGTCTCAGTGTCCCAGTGGAGGTGGTAACTTATAGGGTCCTCCTTTGTAAACATCAGGTGATGATAAGTACTGTTGAAAATAATGAACAGGGGGCACCTGGGTGGCTCAGTGGGTTGAAGCCTCTGCCTTCTGCTCAGGTCATGATCTCAGGGTCCTGGGATCGAGTCCCACATTGGGCTCTCTGTTCAGCAGGGAGCCTGCTTCCCTGCCCCCCCCCCCATGTCTCTCTGCCTGCCTCTCTGCCTACTTGTGATCTCTCTTTGTCAAATAAATAAATAAAATCTTTAAAAAAAAAAAAGAAAATAATGAACAGGTTAAAGAAAAAGAGAGTGTGGTGGAAGGAAGACTGTTACTTTTAATACAGAATGTCAGGGAAGGGCTGTTATTTATTTATCTCTTCATTTATTTTTAAAGATTTATTTATTTAGAGAGAGTGAGAGTGTGTGTGGTGGGGGGAGTGCAGAGGGAGAGAGTCTCAAGCCAAGTCCCATGCTGAGTGTGGAGCCCAGTGAGGGGCTTGATCCCACACATGGTGCTGAGATCACTACTCGAGCCGACACCAAGAGTCAGACACTCAACTGACTGTGCCACCCAGGTGCCTGAGGGAAAGATCTTTAATGAGAAATGGGGGTAGCGAGGACTGTAGGTACCCCACGGAAGAGTGACCCAGGCAAATGCAATAGGAAGTCCAAAGGTTTTCAGGCAGAAGTACGTTTGGACCATTCAAAGACTAGCAATGAGGCCATTGTGGGTTAAGTAGAGAGGTGGGGGCTAGAGGGGTAGAAGATAGATGGAACTTTCAAAGACTTGGGCTATTACTTTGAAAATAGAATTCACTACAGAAAGTCGAAAAGAGAATTAATACTATTTGACTTATGTTGTCAATGGATTACTTATGTAATAAGCTGAAGGAGGACAGGGATGTAAGTAAGGAGAACAGCTAGAGGGCTACTTGGTTAATCTAAGCAGAGAGGAGAGGGTGCTAAGAAGAGGTTCGTAGTGGTATTATGTGGAAAGAAGTGGTTCAATTTTGAACATACAGGCACTTCCTATACAAAATCTCTCTAATAAATATTTTCCCACTAGAACATCTTCTGATTTTTAATACCCACATTTCATACTCTACACATATCTCCTAATACATTTCTAAGACTCTGCTAACATAGGAAAAATTAATATTTATGTCCACCAAACTCAATAAAACATTTTTCTTAGAAACATAATATGCATTAGAAATCTCAACTTGAAACTCAAAAACAGTTGCTAGAGCATTGAAATCATGTGTAGGTATTAGAATAACAACCAAATATCAAAAAGAGGATGTTCATCTCTGATGTTGCTGATACTAAGGGGCATTATAGAATCATATTTAGAAGGAATGATAAACATTATCCTTAACCATGAGGATAATAGGATGAGAAGCTTTACTTCTTTGAAGTGGTCCATCCTTTATAGCTTTGTTCAAAAAACATTGTAAATGTAAGTAATACTCCCATCTTACATTTTTTATCCAAACACATCAAAAAAATTTTAAAGTCTTAACTCTTGAAAAGTCTCTGCAAATACCCTAATGATGGAGAATCTGTATCCATCACTCTTAGTTTCATAACTTGCTTAAAATTGCCCATTCATCACCCAAAGTGTTAATACCATCACTTTACACACCAAGTGATAAAGATAGCAAAGATAGCTTTAACCTCTTTCCCTTCCTCCTTCTCAACCTTTATCAAGTTTCAAGTGTCTACTTTACTTGGTAAATAAAGGTATTATAGGGAATTGCCTGATTTTTATTATGAATTTTTGCCTGCATTTTTTTGACCAATGTTATTTACTGTGAAATATTCTAAAGCATTTTACAACCCAATAACTTTTACTGTGATATAGATACATTTTAGAAATTTAGTTGGGGTCTTTGGGTTTTACATAATTCATTATAGCTTTTTTTCCCACTGAAAAAATATGAAATAGACTCCTGGTTAGGTTTTTTGTTTGTGTGTTTGTTTGTTTGTTTCAGTGCAGAACACCTGATGCTTAGAAACACTGATGTTAAGTGGAAAATACCTGTCTTTTGAAGGTAGGGTCTATAGGAAGGGATAGGTCAAGGATGATTACAAGGTTTTTAGCCTGAGCTAACAGAAGCAGATTTATAGTTATTATAGTATGTATCATTGCAGGAGGATTGGGTCATGGAGGAAAATCAGATATTCTGTTCTGGACATTTTGAGTTTGAGATGCCTGTTAAATATCTTAGTTGAAATGTGAAGTAGGTAATTGAATATATGTATCTCTTGTTCAGGAGAGAGAGCCAGGCTAGAGGTATTATGTTGCGAGTTACCAGTATGAAGTTTTACAGTCCTGAGACTGGGACTGATCATGTAAGAAGTGAGTGTAGATAGAGAATAGGTTTTTAAAAGAAAGAAAGAAAGAAAGAAAGACAAAAAAAGAGCCCTGGGAACTTTAATCATTTAGACCAGAAAGATTTAAAAAAAAAAAAAAAAAGAAAGAAAGCCAGAGAAAGAGGTGAATACTAGTAGCCAGTGAGTAAGAGGAGATCCAAAGTAAAGGGGTTTGAAAAGCTGTGCATACACAGTTCCCTCCCCTTTCTTTCCTTCTAGAAAGAGAAGGTAATTAACTTTATCAAATGCTGCCCATTGATGAGGGCCAAGAATTGATCATTGATTGAATTCAGCAACCTGGAGGTCACAGGTGATTTGGTAAGGGCTATTTCAGAAGATTTTTTAAAAAGATTTTATTTATTTATTTGACAAATACAGGTCACAAGTAGGCAGAGAGGAAGGCAGAGAGAGGAAGAGGAGGAAGCAGGCTCCCTGCTGAGCAGAGAGCCCGATGAGGGATGCGGGGCTCCATCCCAGGACCCTGGAATCATGACCCGAGCCAAAGGCAGAGGGTTTAACTCACTGAGCCACCCAGGCTCCCCTATTTCAGAAGATTGAAGGGGACAAAAAGCTGGAGCCAAGGCAGAATGTGAGGAGAAGAATCAGCAACAATGAGTATAGACAACTCTTGAAGAGTTTCACTAAAAAGAGGAACAAAGAAATTAAATTGTAGCTAAAAAGTCGTAAGGGGGCAAAAAGGGTTTTTGTTTTATAACATGGTAGATTCAGTATCATGTCTGCAGTGCTAGAAGAAATAGAAAAATGGTTGATGTGAGAAAATATTGGTGATATCCTTGAGTGGGTGAAGGATAGGATCCTCTGTGTGTGTGTGTGTATGTGTGTGTGAGTTGGGAAGGGGGGGAATTGGCCTTAATAAGAACATTAACAATTCATTTATAGTAAACAGAAGGAAAGGCAGAGCATCTGGGTACAGAAGTAGGTAAATAGGTAGATGTAGTAGTGGGAGCTTATTGAAAGGCTTTTCCAATTGCTTTAATTTTTCTTAGTGCACAAAGGAAGTGAGTGCTGAAATAGTGGAATGGGTTTGAGGTTATAAAGAAAATGTGTTATCTGTAGGTTGGGAACTATTGGTGATGCCAAGATCCAAGAAAGATGGAGGTGATGTGAAAACAGAAGTCTTTGAGAACAAGGAGGTAAGATAAGTATGAGGCAAAGGTGTTGCAAAAGATGTAAAAATAGAAACTCGTGTTTTTACAGAGACTTCCCGTAGTAAGCAGAAGAGTACTTTTTTAACCAGGATGCCATGGAGAAACCTTCCAAAATGTGCTACCAAATGGTTATCAGTGTATATAATGTTTTTATATCAAACAAAATGGTAAAATTGGACTCTTTCTCTCTCTATTTTAGGAGGTCCTAAAGACTGAGAAAGGTACGAAAGGTACCAGGTTACCCTCTGTCCTAATCAAAAGAGCTAGTCCACCGAATTAAGATATGATAAAAGGTTGTGAGGCTAGTTTAGACAACCTTAATCTCCCACCTCTAGTCTCTATAATAGTAGAGGTTGGAGGGGCGCCTGGGTGACTCAGTGGGTTAAGTCTCTGCCTTTGGCTCAGGTTCTGGTCTCAGGGTCCTGGGATCAAGCCCTGTGTCGGGCTCTCTGCTCAGAAGGGAGCCTGCTTCTCCCTTTCTTTCTCTGCCTGCCTCTCTGTCTACTTGTGATCTCTCTCTCTGTCAAATAAATAAATAATCTAAAATTTAAAAAATAAATAGAAGAGGTTGGAGAGGAATGGGAATGTTGTACAAACTTTTTATAGTGCCATAGAGTTTCACTTCCTCCCTCAGGTGAAATAAGCTTCAAGGGGCCCTCCTCAGGGGGTTGAAATGTGTTCCGCAGAGTTTTGGCCCGAGATAGAAGGGCACAGAAAAAGAAGACTGCTCTGGGAGCAAACTACACTTCCATCCCAGCAGCACAAGAGTGCATTAACTTCCCATAGGTTGAGTGATCCTTGGGAGAAGGTTGACCCAGTGTAATTTTAAAAGGGACCCCTGGGGGCGCCTGGGTGGTTCAGTGGGTTAAGTCTCTGCCTTCACCTCCAGTCGTGATCTCAGGGTCCTGGGATCACACCCAGCATTGGGCTCTTTGTTCAGAGGGAAGCCTGCTTCCCCTCTCTCTCTCTGCAAACTTGTGATCTCTGTTTGTCAAATAAATGAGTGAAATCTTTAAAAAAATAAAAATAAAAAAATGAAAGGGACCCCTGAAGTCTTCCAGCCTAGAGCAAGATAACCTGAAGAGAAAAAACAAATAAACAGAAAGCTACAGGTAAATTGGAGGATGTGGCAACTCCTAATGGCAGGAGTGGGTGGCAGAATGGTTAGTGTGTAGTGAAAGGAATGGCATTACCTATAGTTTGCCGGAGGTCTGGACAGAGGTTTCCAGGAGGAGATTCTCAGAAAGAACATACAAGAACCTGCTTAGGGAAAGAAAGAGTTGCATCCAGAGAGCCCTAACACCCCTACATCAAGTAAGACTGTATAATCCTTTCCCCCCCTGGGCTGGAGCCAAAGGGGTCTGCAATTCTTAATACTAGAGTAAGCCAGGCAATGAAACAGGAAAGAGACTACCGTATTCTATATTATCATCTCTCTGATTATCACCAAACCACTCTACATATATATGGTGATAGTTCCTACTTCATAATTGTAATTTATATATTTAATTATAATATGTAATAATGATATATATTATATATACAGTACATGTATTTATATATAATGTCTAATGATTTTATATAATAATTATATAATTATTTACAATAATAGTAATACATATTATATAATTCTAATTGTAATGAAGATTAAATGAGGTAATGGGTATAAAGATCTAAGTCTCTTCCCTACCTTAAGAGCAGAAACTTTTTCATGTTTCCTATCCCAGGATATCAGAGTAGCTCTCAAGAAATAACATGTCGTCTATTCTCACTTCACATTCATGACCACTAACCTCAAGAAGACAATCCTAAGAATTTATTCCTCTAGTCTCACTGGAGCCATTTATACCCTTTCCTAACTCCTTAAGGATCTAACAGTTTCTCCTCCTGCTGCTCTGTGAATGTTCCTACAACTTTGGCACTCCTCCTTCCTCATTATGAGGAAAATTTGCCCATGAATTCATTCCTACCTCAGACACCAAGCTATTGTTCTTTGGAGAGGTTTTTGGCAACATAGCCCCATGGGTTTTTACCTGATGAAATCTTACATGGAACACAAAAGGAAAAGTGTTCTAGTTCAGACATAGGGTAGAGTTGGAATATGTTCAGGTCTCAGAGCTCTGAATGCATAGCCATACCCTCCTTGTCCCCTCTGCCCCCCATCCCAATGGCTGCCAAACCAGGAGATATTTCTAAGAAGAGTCAGAGAGAGTTCTCACTTCTTGATACTCTGTTTCCCATGCTTTCCAAACCAATCCATTATCCATATGTTGATACATGTAAAAGAGATAGACTCATGCCTAGAATATATTACAGGCTTGAGAAGTGTTAAGCATCATTATCTTGTAGCTCCTTCCTTCTTTGTCCTAGCATAGGCTTTCCATAAGGTTTTTGATCTCAGGCCCTTTATTAATTTATTTCACACTCCTGCCCTAGTGAGCCTGTCCTCCCGTATTAGTGCCACCTATCACTTCACAGATGAGTCTCGCCTCTGCACCTTTAGTCTCATCTCTCAGATCATTGATTGACCTCTTCTCCCAGGAAGTTGTTGCCACATACTCTAACCCAACTTTCTCCTCTTGCGTAGTTCCTCTTTCCCTGTTTCTATTCATGGTCATATCATCTTTTCTCCAGACATAAAACATGATGGTTATTTCTGAGTCCTTCATCTTCCTGATGCCAATCACTTGTCACATCATTAGACTCTGCCTCCCCTTCTTTCCATTTACAGCACCGCTGCCCTGGTTCATTTCCTCAATTTATCTTGTTTGAGTGAGTGCAGTAAACACTGAGCCAGTTCTACTATCTCCAGACTTCCTGGCACAAATCCATCACACTCACTGTTGCCAGACTGACCTTCCCAAAGCACTGCTCTACTTAGTACCCTATTCCAAATCCCTTTACTATTGAAGTAAGGACATACTCTTCTACCTAAGATTTCTGGTCCTCTGCAGTGTGTCCCTAACCTACTTTTTTTTTTTTTTTAAGCTTTTATCCTATTTAATGTTTCATGCAAAGCTCAAATTAGGATATTTGCTCTCTCCAAAAAATACCTGGAACTAGGAATGTATTCTTTTGTAATTCCTCTTCCTACATCTAGATATCATGCCTGTTCTATTATATTTCTAGATGTTCTTCAAGGCAATGTAATGCAGCAAGTTAGAGCGTGGACTTTGGAGTCAGAGAGTCTTGGGTTCTAGTGCTACCATTTAAAGGCTCTATGATTTTGGGTTAGGTGCTTAACATCTCTTGACCTAAGCTCTACATTTGTAAAGTGGGAATGAAAGCATTTATACATCATATTGTTACTGGGAGAATTACATGGAATAATATATTCTTAGTGTTTAAACCTATTAAGCAGTAGTACAACATAGTAAATACTGGTACGTTTTCTCTAACACATCAGGCAGAGTTCTGTTTCAGGCCTTCTTCACCTGCTGTCCCTCTGCCTGGAATGCTCTTCTCCTAGACATATGCCTGACTTATTCCCTTAAACTCCTACATAACATCACTTCTTCAAAAAAGTCTTCCCTAACCATCCTAAGAGTACTCAACATCTCTACTGTTCTCTATCCTTTACCTTACATCTTTTTCCTTAATGAAACTGATGTTATACTGTGTAGTTGTTTGTTTGCATACTGCCCACTGCGTTATTATATAAGCCACATGAAAATAAAGGCTTAGTCCATTCTTTTTATTGCCAAATTCAAGGCACCTCAAATAGTGCCTGGTATATGGGAGGCTATTAATGGATATTTATTGAATGAACAAATAACCAAATGAAATTAATAAATCTTAGCTTTAATAAAAGACAGTTCTAAATGCTACTGCTGTAATAATTTTTTTAATGATCAATTCTACTGGATTAGCTACCTCCTTCTATGAAACCTGTATATACTATTCTAGTGAAATATGTATTCTGACTTAAATATTTATGTACATTTAATACAGTGTGCCAGATCATAAACTGCTCTAAGATAAGAATACTGTAACTTAGAGGTTGCCAAACATTTTCTGTAAAGGGCTATATAATAAATGCTTTAGGTTATAGGCCATATAGTCTGTCATAATGACTCAGCAACTATAGACAGTACATAAAGAGTAGGTGTGACTATGTTCTAATAAAGTTGTACCATAGCTTTTACACAGATGTCACTCAATAATATGAAATTATTATTCAACAATTATGTTATGCCATGTGTATTATGTCAGTTATTATGACATATTAAGTCATAATTATGGCATGTTATGTCATATACATCAAATGAGATAGTAGAGACACAAAGATAGTAAAGAAATTATAATAATATAATGGAAACAACCATAATTTGCTGAGCACCTAGTGATGCTTAAGGTTATCTCACTCAATTTTGATAATAGTCCTAAGAAATGGGTGTGTGAAGCTTCTAGGAAGTTAAGTAGCTTCTCTAGTTCATCAAAAGAGAGTAACAGCCATAACAATAATTGTAGCCAGCAGTTTTTGAACATGTATTAGGTATTGGGCTGTAAACTTTATATGTGTCAAAAATTCTGGTAACCAATTCCAATGTGTGCACCTGTGCAAGTGTATGTGTGTATGTGCGCGCATGCACATGCGTGCAGGGGGTGGTTTCCACATGTATCCAGGCAGTTCTTAGACACCAGCTGGGTGTCCAGAAATTCAACTCAATTCTGACACTATCTATGTGGAGATAATGTCAGATCATATCAGTTAAGGGTTTAGTCCTGTAAGACTGTCCTTATCTCTCATTTCAGATAACAGTGGAATGCTCAGGTTATCACCTGTGCTTCTGAACAAATTAGCTATGGATCCAAGGTTCCAAAACCCTCCTTGGGTTTGATTAATTTGTTAGAACAGCTCATAGAACTTGAACAAATATTTTACTTACTAGATCACTGGTTTGGTACAAAAGGCTATACCTCAGGAATAACCAGATGGAAGAGCTTCATAGGGCAAGGTATAGGGAAAGGACACTAAACTTTCATGCTCTAGTTGAGCACAAACTCTCCCCAAATCTCCACATGTTCACCAGTTTGGAAGCTCTCCAAACCCCCTCCTTTTGGGGTGTTTATGGAGCCCTCATTATATAAGCATGGTTGATTAAATTATTGACCATTGGTGATTGATTCCATTTCCAGCTCCTCTCCCCTTCCCAGAAATCAGAGAGTGGGGCTGAACGTCCCAAACCTCTATTTAAGATTGGTTCCTAGGCAACCCTAACCGGGGGCATTCCAAAAGCCACCTAATTAAGATAACAAAATACACCTTTATTAGGTGTCTTTTAGGCAATTCCAATGATTTTAGGAGGTCTTTGCTTGAAATAGACCAAACATGTATTTTTTGTTGTAAGTCACAGTATCATCTCATCATATAATTTGATGTTTATAACACCCTTTGAACTAGGTAATACAGTCCCCATTTTATAGATAAAATGAGATTCAGCAAGTTTAAGTAATTTGCCTAATATCGCATAAGTTGTAAAGTAGTAAAAAATAGAGCAAAGTCTGCCTGACTCCAAACCCTAGCAGAGTGATTGCTCTATTGTACTCTGAAGCATTTATAAGAGTTACCTCCAATGATAGTCTGATGGTGGAAGGATGGAATATTTATGCTAGGAGGTTGGGATTATTTGGTTTATTGAATAACATTTAAAATAAATCAATATTAGACATCCTTTATATTCTGGTCTCCGAGATCAACCTATCTGCTGTTGTTCCCATCAGACCTCCCAGATTCCCCAAGCTGAATAGGAACTCGTGACCTTCTGAGCAGGTTGTATGTATTTTTTCTTACTTTGCTTTTACTTCTCCACACATTTCTGACCCCCTCCAAACTCTCAGAATCCTCTAACCTTCTTTAACACTTATTCAGTGCTTGATCTGCTCAGATATCACCATGTTCATGAATTCTTGCTTTCATTGACTGGCTCACAATGAAATCTACATTCTATACTGATAAAAGTTCAGAAATAACAGAAGTAAAACCAATGAATCACTGAAGTAGTAATTAGTAAGAGTTTATTGTATACACACCAAAGACAGTTTGCCAGTTGGAGCACTGAAACGGAAACACTGAATGAGGCTCAGGGTTATATTGTTAAACAGCAGCTTACAGAGTGAGAAAGCAGTGACTGTTCTTCATAGTGATTCGTTAGAACATTAAAATTTGCTTAAATGATAGGGAACTGGTTAGTGGTTACCTCATATCAACCTTGGACAATAGTTTGTTTTGCTTATGGTTTTCAGAGGCATGAGCAAGAAATGACCCAGATCAAGTTAGCCTTGGAAAATAAGCTTAATTAAGCTTTGTTTGTATGACCAAATTGGTTTTGTCTACACAGGGAATATTCAGGGCTGGTCTCTGTTTGGTTTTGGTTGTAACAATTTCCCCCCTTTTGGCCATTCTCTCAGCAGACTGAGAGTATGACCAACGAGTATAATGTTATTCTCGGTTACCATTGTTGATTTGGTCAGGCTAAAGAATCACATATTCATTGTTTCCACAAGTGGAGTTGTCAGACTCAACTGTCTTCACTATTTCTGTGGTTATTGTTGATTTCACCCGGTAGTCCGATTCTGATGGGTGCCATTTGGTATGAGAGTAGCTGCCAAGGGATTTAAAAACCTTGAGAGTAGGGATGGGAGAGCTAAAATATCAGCATAGTAGGAGGACCCTAGGTTTGCCTTGTCTCTGGAACACAGCTAGATAACTATCAAATCATTCCGAATACCCGAGACATCAACCTGAGGACTGACAGAACAAACTGCACAACTAGAGGGAGAGAAGAAGACACATTGAGGAAGGTAGGAGGTGTGGGGACATGGTTTGGGAAAAAATGGATCATGGGAGCTGCGGAGGGGAAAGAGTCCTGGTCATGGAGAAAAGAGAGAGAGTAGAGCACAGGGGGTACACACAAGAACACTTCCCCAGAGCCATTGGCTGGGAAAATGAGAGGGGATGATTTTCCCAAGTTTTTACAATCATAGGAGCTCAAAGACTAGAGTTTTAGAGGTTTGATGGGCTTGGCTGGGAAAGAAACCTGAGGGTGCTGCCCTACTCCTAGAGAGAATGTGGGCAAACAACCCCAGGGCAGATGGCATGGTCTGAGGATTGCCTAAGGTGCACAGGGAGAGACTGTTCACTCTACGAGCATCTATGATAGGTGATGTTTACAGAGACACCTTTCCAGGGACAAAGGAGCAAGCGGGTGCCATTTTCCTCCCCCACCCAACACAGGTGCCAAGACACCTGTTGAAGTCAGTTAACCTGGACACTGACACTTTAGTCTGCTTGCTCCAAATCCAATGTCCCTGCACTCCAGCACAACCGCCTTTCTAGGTCAAACACGTAATTGTCCCAGAGTGGCAAGACCCTCCCCAAGAAGACCAGTGCATACACCCCTGTCACAGCATATCTCTAAAATGTAGAGTTTTAAAAGTCAGCTGGCTTGGCTGGGCTGACTTTTAGAGACAGGAACCAAAGGGTACTGTGTTACTCCAGGCAGGCAAGCAACCTGGAGACAGACTGTGATCTGAAAAATGCCTAGAATGCATGAGGGGAATTATCATTCTTCAGGGGTGCTTCCCTGAAAGCAACAAGCACAGAGACCCCTCTCTGGGCACAGTGGACCTGGCTGGTGCCATTTCCCTCCCTCACCCTGCAGCATAATTCAACTTCAATAAACAGCACAGTGCCAACACTAGCTGCCTACCCTGCTTATACCAAGTTGCACTTATCTGTGCTCTGCTGGTTCTGCTTTTCTCAGACAGGTGTGCCTAACGACCAGTGCAGCAGGTCCCTTCCCCAGAAGACTAGAAGAAACCCCTGCCCACACCACGTCTCCTGACAAGAGAGTTCTGCAAGGCTTCATTTCTATTGGAATAGCTTCAGGTCCCATTTAATAAGCAGACCAGAGAACACCTAGCTAAAACTTGCCACACTCTGACCAAGATCCAAACACTGCCCACTGCAGAAAAGGAGAAGTTCTGCAGATAACTGACTTGAGGCATAGAGCAGCCAAAATACCACAACAGAATACACACAGCACACACCAGAGACATTCCCTGAAGTGTTAGGCCCTGGATACTATAATGATCTCTTCTTCATAAAGTCCTTACTCTTAGGAGTAAAAGAAGATAGAGACCTAGACAAAAATGCCAAGATGGAGGAATTCATCCCCAAAAAAAGGACAAGAAAAGGTTATGGCCAAAGATTTAATCAAAAGAGGTATTCAGAATTTAAAGCAACAATCATAAGGTTACTTACTGGGCTTGAGAAAAGCACGGAAGACATCAGGGAGGCCCTTCCTCCAGAGATAAAAGAGTTTAAAAAAAATCAGGCAGAAATGAAAATGCCATAATTGAAATTCAAAACAGATTGGATGTAATGACCACAGAGTTGGAAGAAGTAGAGAAAGGAATGAGTGATACAGAAGATAGAATAATAGAAAATATTGAAGCTGAACAAAAGGCAGAAAGAATTAGGGATCATGAGAATAGACTTATGGAACTCACTGACTCCATCAGACATAATAACATCCCTATCATAGGAGTCACAGAAGAAGAAGAGAGGGAAAAGTAGGCAGAAGGTTTATTTGACGAAATTATAGCTGAAAACTTCGCTAATCTGGGGAAGAAAACAGACATCCAAATTCAGGAGACACAGAGAATTCCCAACAAAATCAACAAAAGCAGCCCAATACAAAGACATATTATAGTTAAATTTGCAAATTATAGGGATAAAGAAAAAATCCTAAAAGTAGCAAGACAAAAGAAATCCCTAACTTACAAGGGGAGATCCATAAGACTAGTTTCAGATCTCTCAGGTGAAACTTGGCAAGCCAGAAAAGAGTGGCATGAGATATTCAGTGTGCTGAAGGGGAAAAATCTGCAGCCAAGAGTGCTCTATCCAACAAGAATAGAAGGGGAGATAAAGAGTTTCCCGAACAAAATCTAAAGGAGTTTGTGACCACTAAACCAGCCCTACAAAAAATATTAGAAATAAACAACCTGCCCTTACATCTAAAGGAGCTAGAAAAAGAACAACAAATGAAGCCTAAAGCCAGCAGAAAAAGGGGAATAATGAAGATTAGAACAGACAAAAATATGTTACAGAAACTAAAAAGCCAGTAGGACCGATCAATGAAATAGGAGTTGGTTCTTTGAACAAATAAAATTGATAAACCCCTAGCCAGACTTATCAAAAAGAAAAGAAAAAGGACCCAAATAAATAAATTCATAAGAGAAGAGAGATAACACCAACACCACATAACACAAGCAATTATAAGAGAATATTATGAAAACGGCATGCCAACAAATTGGACAAGCTGGAAGAAATGAGTAAATTCCTAGAAACATATAAACTACCCAAACTGAAACAGGAAGAAACAGAAACCTTGAATAGACCAATAACCTGCAAAGAAATTGAAGTAGTAATAAAAAATCTCCCAACAAACAAAAGTCCAGGGCCAGCCTTCTTCAGAAAGGAATTCTACCAAACACTTAAAGAAGAGTTTTTCTCAAAGTTCTTCTCAAACTATTCCAAAAAATAGAAATGGAAGGAAAACTTTCAAACTCATTCTTTGAGGACAGCATTACCCCTGATTCTGAAACCAGACAAAACTCCACTAAAAAAGAGAACTACAGGCCAATATTCCTGATGAACATGGATGCAAAAATTCTCAACAAAATAACTAGCAAATCAAATTCAATGGTACATTAAAAGAATCATTCATCACGATCAAGTGAGATTTATTTCTGGGTTGCAAGGGTGGTACAATATTTGCAAATAAATCAAAGTGATACACCACATTAATAAAAGACAGGATAAGAGCCATCTGATCCTCTCAATAGATGCAGAAGCAGGATTTGGAAAAGTACAATACCCGGTTGTGATAAAAACTTATGTCAACAAAGTAGGGATAGGAGAACATACCTCAACATTTGTTGGTGGGAATTCAGACTGGTACAGGCATTATGGAAAACAGTATGGAGGTTCCTCAAAAAGTTAAAAATAGAACTACCCTATGACTCAGTAATTGCACTACTAGGTATTTACACAAAGGATACAAAACTACTGATTTGAAGGGATACATACACCCCAATATTTATAGCAGCATTGTGAATAATTGTCTAATTATGGAAACAGCCTAAGTGTCCATTGACTGATGAATGGATAAAGAAGATGTGGTATATGTATATACAATATAATATTACTCAGCCATTAAGAAGAATGAAATCTTGCCACTTGGAACGATGTGGATGGAACTGGAGTGTATTATGCTGAGTGAAATAAGTTAGTCAGAAAAAGACAAATACTATATGATTGCACTCATATGTGGAATTTAAGAAATGAAACAGATGAACATGGGGGGGGGGAGAAGAGAGGCAAACCATACAACAGACTCTTAATTATAGAGAACAAAGTGAGGGTTGTTGGAAGGTGGGCAGAGGGATGGGTAAAGTGGTGATGAGTATTAAGGAGGGCACTTGTGATGAGCACTTGGTATTATATATAAGTGGTGAATCTTTAAATTCTACACCTAAAACTAATATTACACTGTATGTTAACTAACTGGATTTTAAATAAAAACTTGAAGATAAATAAATAAATAAATAAATAAAGCAGACCCTCAAGAGTATATATTGCAGTAGAGAGTTGAACATGAGGACTACAAGGAGAAAAATAGCCAAGGACTGAAAAACTCTGCAGAGAAGATTCTCTGGAGCCCAAGGTTTAACCCCTTAAATAACTCCACTGCATTATAATCAGATTCAGCCTTTACCTTTTGTCAACCAAGAAAAGAAGGCAGAACTGAAAGAATAAAGACCTTTATTTGGGGTTCCAAAATTGCAATTCAGGGAGGACAGATTCTGGCAGCAACCAGAAAAGTGTCCTGCTTGTCAGGTGAAAGCAAGGGGTTTTTATGCAAAAGAAGAGGAACAATTACAGGACTTGGATAAAAGAGGAAAACAAATTGTAGATTGGTACTAGCAGGTTACAGGTTGATCAACTATTCTATCGATGCTAACAAAGGACATTATTCCTGGCACGCATTACTTAACTTCTGTCTTCATAAGGTCCAATTACCGTCTTGTGGTCTGGATTCCAGTTAGCCTGTTGATTTTAAAACCAATGGCTTATGAAATAATTGCCTCCTTTGGCCTAGTCCAAGGATCAGTCTGTGAGATCATTAGCCATTTGATTTAGAGAGGAAAATGGTGCTTTTCTCAAAATGGAGTCTACAATTTTTTTTGATAATGTATAACTGGGTTTTGATTTTTTCTGACTTATTTACATAGGCAAAATGTAGTGTATTAGCAAACACAATCCTTATGATTACTTGGACAGGATGAATATGAGGATGTTTTATTTCAGAAGGCAGTGTTGCCGGTAAGCCTCCACCCACATTAGGCTTCTATATATAATGTGAGTAGTCAGGTAACTTACTGAGGGGCATTTCTGTAGAAATGAAAGAAAAAGGTTAATAGTTCCAGCAAATTTTAAATTCAATTTCTGAGTTTGGAGAGCAGCCAGAGAGAATTTCTAGGTGTCAGGTTCTAAGCATCTTCAGACAGAGTGAGGGCAGGCAGTGGAAATTGGACAGATGTTCCTGGTTTGCAGTGTGAATGTCTCTGGTGGTTTTTCTGAGTGGTCACATAGCAACAGGCATGCAGATGGCCACACGTGAGCTGTCTTGATTTCTCAAAAGTTTGTATTAAGTCGTCCAGCTTTACCTTTCATGGCTCGGGGAAAAGGGCACTTTTAGTTATATAGTGACTCCAATCAGATTAGTGAGACAAAACTCGAAATGTTAGTTTGGAGAGCGTTCTAGCCAAATGTAGGAGGAAACGAAAAGAATTCAGGATCCAGTCCAGTTTACAGGTAGAAAAGAGATCCTAAAAGACAATTAATAGCACTAGATTCTGATGTCCAAAAAAGTATATCCTGAAACATAATTTTTCTCTCTGTTGTCCCCATTTCTGTCAAAGATAACCAAAAAGACTAATTTGTTTGCAAGTTAAGTCTAGTTCCAATAAATTTGACCTGATTATTTTCATAATTATAGCAAGAATAGCCATTGATGATTCAGGCTCTTTTAAATCTGCTTTGCTGAAACTTCTCTTAAGGAATCTCAGATTGGACTTTCAAAAGTCTCTTCAAGGCTAAGAAGCCAACCCAAGGACTTGTTCAGTTGTGTCTTGTTACAATAATGGATTTTTATGAAGTTATTATGCAAATACATATATTGTCATGAAAAATAAGATTAGTAAGAGTTTCTAAATTCTGGAGGGATCAAGTAGGGAGAAAGAGATGTGTGTTGCAACCTTTGTTGTAAAGACACCTTTTACCAAATTGCTGTAAGTTATAGATAGCTTTAAAGAGAGGAGGGGGGCACCTGGGTGTCCCAGTGGGTTAAAGCCTCTGCCTTCAGCTCAGGTCATGATCCCAGGGTCCTGGGATGGAGCCCACATCTGGCTCTGCTCAGCAGGGAGCCTGCTTCCCCCTCTCTCTCTGCCTGCCTCTCTACCTACTTGTGATCTCTGTCTGTCAAATAAATAAAATATTTTAAAAAAATAAAAAATAAAAAATAAGATAAAGAGAGGAGGGAAAAGGGCCCTTTAAATCCGAAAAACAAAACATTAAAAAACCAGCAATGTTTTAAACGAAGTATTAAAATTATAATCATGTCCATTAGTTCACCCAGTGTTATGTAATTAATTCTTGTTTAACTGAATCTTAAGTTAGCAGCTTTATGACTCGATCAGTTTTCTGCTAGAGGTTTTTTTTTTTTACTGTAATTCTTTTTTTTATTATGTTCAGTTAGCCAACATATAGTAATCATTAGTCTAATAAGAGTTTTATTAATTCTTACCTGATTCAGTGTTATGATCTTAAAGTTATCAGAAACCTTCATTTTAGGTGCGTGTACAGGTCTTTTTCATGAATGTGTTTGAAGATAAAACTTTGCAGGAACACTTTTGTAAAAGCATCAGAAATAAAACAATAACTGCAAAGGACAAAAGATTTAAAAATGGTCATGACTAAAGATATGATAAGAGTTCATTATAATGCAGTTGACATGGAAATTTAGTTATTTTTGTGGTATACAATTTAAAATTATGACTGATACCATTATGCCAGGACATCCTGTATCCTGAGTTTTAGGAATTTTGTACAAATAAACTCTATGGAAAACTTAGCATCATTTCTTATTTGATAATGCTGTCCATGAAATTTAACATATACAAAAAGTTACATAGTTGTAAGATTTTTAGTTCTAAAATAGGGAAGACTCAATTTTCTTAAGTAATCAAAACCTGACAAAGACAAAACATAGACTCTTTGTTATCTAGACAGATTACATTAAAGAAAAACCTTCATTTACAATGTCCCGTTAAGAGCAGACCAATAATCTAAGAAATCTGTCCATTTAATGTAGAGAAAACCAAATTCTAATTCTGCACTAGTTAACTTTTGATATTAAAATTCTCTTTTTTTAAGTTAAATAAATTCATTCCATTCTTAACTTGGCAGTCATAAAATTCCTTTCTCAAGATTTCTTTTCCACAAACCTTCTACAACTTTATGTGTCCATTCAGCTTATGTTCTTTTTCTTTTTTTTCCCCCTTATTTTGGAATAGTCATTTTACTTTAGGACATTTATGATTTAGTCAGCGAATATCCATTATATAGTTTAACTTAATATAAACTTTTATTTATATATATTTAAATTACTTGATTTTGCTTGGATTAGACATCAAACAGCCATTTATTATCCTAAATTATTTTTCTTGTTGACAAATTTTAAAGATATCCCTGCTTTTATTAAAACAACAAACTTGAACTAGCTTTTATTTATCAAAGATTATCCCAGATTATGTGAATTTGAAAAACATTTCAGTTAGTGTATATATTTCTGAGACTAAACTGATTTATATAATTGCTTGGTTTTCTTTAAACCAATTAAATACAGCTCTTTATAAATTAATTTTGGCAGTACCATCAGGAGGTAGAAAAATGTAACATATCATAATATACAGACCTAAACATACAGACAGACACAGAGATCTGATGACAATTGTTTAAAAAATTTTAGCCATGTCTCAGGTGTAAAACTGAAAAGAAGAGCTGCATCTAAATTGTGTTTCTGGCAGACATAATAAGTTAAGATTACCTGCTCAGATGGCCAAAGAGTTTTACTAAAGACTTTTTTTTTTTTTTTCCTGTCTGCCATAAAGATCCTTTTAGAACTATTTTTGGAGTCATTTTGTCCTTTTGAAGCTTCTGCTTAACAATCGAAGAGTGCATTCCATTGTCTCTGAGAGGTTTGGAATCCTTTTTTTAAAGGATGCCCTTTAAGGTGGATTTATTTAAGTTAAAACTTCTCCAGAGTGACTACTACACTTCTAAAAGTTCATCCATTTTCTCAAAAGGCACAGGATCCTAGTCAATAGTGGTAGATGTGTAGGAAGCCAGAGTTTTTAAGAGGAGTGGAGAGAGGTTTAGACCAGGTGCAGTCCATCCTTGCCTTGAGATCCCCTAAGATGTCTTAAGTATAAGGGGCCCTGTTTTTCAGCAGGTATTCCGCAACACAGGGAATTACATGTTTCCTTGTGCTCTTTTGCACAGAAGAGTGACTTACCAGGAAGCTTTAGCAGACAAATACAAGTATGCACAATAAAGTCAGAGAATTCAAGAAGTAAAGAGCAGAGCTGGGGTCCAAGAGAGGCTTACCCTCATACTCCAGGTTCAATGAGGAAGCAGTGAGCTCAGTAGGTGCTGTGGGTATCAGCACGCGGGGATCTTCTTTGGCTCCATGTCTGATGCCATGAACCGTTAAAAGTTCAGAAATAGCAGAAGTAAAACCAATTAATCATGGAAGTAGTAATTAGTACAAGCTTCTTGTGCACGTGCCAAAAGACAGTTTGCAAACCAGGAGCGCTAAAAACATGGTGTGGTTTTGTGCTCTTGGGGAATTTTCAGGTCTGGTCCCTGGTTGTTTTTTATTTTACTAATATAATCCTGGTTGAAGAGTCATTCTGGTGCTTTTTAAAATTGTTTGCATAGCACTTGATAATGATCTTTTAACTTTACTTTGAGTTTTTACAGGTCTTGTTTTCTCCTCACTGAAATTTTAAAAAACCAAATCCTGGCATGTTTTCTGTTTCTCCATCATAGTGACAAAATAATGACACGTAGTAGGTTCTAAAACACATATCTATTTAATTCAGTTGAAGATAGTAATAAAAATAATGTTTAAAAATACATGGTTACTTAAAAAAAAAAACAATGCTTTGTAAATTAATGTATTTCTGTGATCTCCCAAAGGCATAAATTTAATGAGATAGAAGCGTCCAAGAAAGTATAGTGGAACCAGGAATACAGGGTCAACTAAGTATTAAAAAACAAAATAAAACAAAACAAAACTCTGGGTCAGGTTCGTTTTCTGTTTTTTGTATGTTAAATGACAAAGCTCAGTACTAAAAGAAGTAATTGAGTTATATTACTGCTTTAAAGATCCAAACAGCGATGTATAAAGCATGCCTTCGTTGTTCACTCATGAAACTGTTATTTAGCACTCATCCCAGCCAGAACTGAACATCAATTAATATTAAGATCTCATCGCGCATATGGCACTGTGCTAGGCATTTAGAAGGAGGTACTTGTTTTTATTTAATCTCTGCTCTTACGAAGCTTCCAGTTAAGGTAAATGCCTTGTAAGGAGCATACATACCCATACATGTATTAATGAGAGGTCTAAATGATAGGATACAGAATATGGGGGAGGAGAAGTACAGAACATTTGAAAGGGTTTCCTTGGTATTCTGTGTTTTGATTCCACTTTGAACAGATTTGTAGAGAAGGGAGAAGATGAGTGGGGCTGGAAATGCTGAAAAGAGGAGAATAAAATGTCAGTGTCCTTAGTGGGAGGGCTCAAAGCTTGAACTACTTTTGTATTTTCTTGCATTACTAGCACATAACTGGAGGGATCAGGAGGTGCTTTGTAATACCCTTGTTTCCTTAAAATAAACCCACTGCTCACCAAAGCCTGTTCATCCTATTTCACTGATCCTGTCACCTCTTCAGACTCGCTCTGCTTTCACTTTTTTCTCCCTCTTCTGGAGAGACTTCATCTTCTGCAAATTTTCTCATTTCTCTTTCTAGGAACACCCCGATGACCTCACTAAACTGTTGAGATTTCATGCTGTTCCTTAGTCTTTTTGGCCCCTGAAAGCCCAGTTGCTTTTTCTCAACCTATAAAGAGGCACATAAAATCCAGCCAAGAGTCAACAAGCCAAGATTCCCAATCTGTCTTCCGGGCTAACCTAGCCTGACTTCCCCAGAGTGCTAGGGCCCTGCTCATGATCTACGGGACTTGGCACAGGCATCGATTTCCAAACCAACGCAAAGGCAAATCAATTCTGTTGGGAATTCTGCACTGAGGACTTATTTCTTCAACTTAGAAAACACTGCTGCATTTGTTTAAACTTGAAAGCAAGAAGGCTAATCAAAAGCCACAGAATTGGTGATTGAATCTAAATGGTTATTGTTAAGATGTGGAGAATGAAATGCTCTTGTGAAGCTACCTTAGAGATTCCACCAAGAGGTGAGAAGCCAAAGTTCAAGGACAAGCTACACGATTGCCTGTTTTCACTATCCATCTGTCCTGTCAGTTAAATCCTCTTATATTTAAATTATCGCTCTTTCTCATTCTTTATATGAGATGAATAACAAAACCTGTTACTTTAATCTCAGAAATAACTATAAAGTCTCTTTTTCATCCGTGCTGACTTGGCTTACTTTAATTGTTCACTTAACAAATACTCATTCAAACTGACTTTACTAGCTCTCATAACTTCATTTAAGTCTATGCTGCACATCCCTACTGGAGTTCCTGTTATGGACTTTATTCTGTTGTTTCCCCCTACCTACCCAATTCATCTGTAGAAGCCCTGACTCCCCATGAGATATATTTGGAGATGGGGCCTTTGGAAGGTGATTAAATTTAGATTTAGATAAGTCATGAGGGTAGGGCTTTTTATGACAGGATTATCACTTTTAGAGACATCAGAGACCACATCTCTCTCTCTCTCTTTCTTTGTTGAGGGGACACAGCAAGAAGGTGACCCTTTGCAAACCAGGAAGAGAACTATCATCAGACCCAACCAAACTGGCACCATGATCTGGGACTTCTAGACTCCAGACCTGGGAGGAAATAAATTTCTGTTGTTTAAGCTACCCAGTGGATGGCATTTTGTTTTGGCAGGCTGAGCGGACTAAGAGTTACTTTACTAAAAAATACATTTTATTATGTTCCTTACTTGATTATAAACCTTTCTTTGGTTAGGGTATGGTTCATATGGCTAGACACTGAGTACAAAGCTCATAACAATTCAATCTCATTGTACTTTATGGGTATCAACAGTGCCTTTGTGTCTATTTGCTCAATGCTCCATTCATGTTGAACATTTTACCACTCCTCAGATAACACTTGTTCTGTTACTACTCAAAGTAGCATGGACTATACTGATAGCTTGCCTTACCCCATGTCTTAGCTAAACAAAACTCTTTACAGATCAGATTTCATCATCTTAATGACATATATGGTCATTGTGTTCCCACAGAGTTTTCTTTTTTTTTAAATTTTATTTCTTTTCTTTTCAGTGTTCGAGAATTCACTGTTTATGCACCACACCCAGTGCTCCATGCAATACGTGCCCTCCATAATACCCACCACCAGGCTCACCCAATCCCCACTCCCCTCCCCTCCAAAACCCTCAGTTTGTTTCTCAGAGTCCACAGTCTTTCATAGGTTTGTCTCCCCCTCCTGTTTCCCCTAACTCACTTCTCCTCTCCAACTCCCAGTGTCCTCCTTGTTATTCCATATGCTCCAGAAGTAAGCGAAACCATATGATAATTGACTTTCTCTGCTTGACTTACTTCACTCAGCAATAATCTCCTCCAGTCCCGTCCATGTTGATACAAAAGTTGGGCATTCATCCTTTCTGATGGAGGCATAATACTCCATTGTATATATGGACCATATCTTCTTTATCCATTCGTCTGCTGAAGGTGACTGTAGCCCTTGCTGCTATGAACATTGGGGTACAGATGGCCCTTCTTTTCACTACATCAGTATCTTTGGGGTAAATACCCAGTAGTGCAATTGCAGGGTCATAGGGAATCTCTCTTTTTAATTTCTTAAGGACATGTGTTGGAGAGGATGTGGAGAAAGGGGAACCCTCTTACACTGTTGGTGGGAATGCAAGTTGGTGCAGCAACTTTGGAAAACAGTGTGGAGATCCCACAGTGTGTTTTCTTCACACCTCAATTGTAGCAGTTGTTAGACTTCTGAAGCTGCATCATCACTGTCCATGGTTAGAACTGTTTGCTTTGCTGGACTAAGAGAGCTGAAAAGCCGGGTGTACTTTCTTACTCATCTTCAGTTTTACAATCCCCAGGAAAATTCCTGGTGCATATTAGGGTACTCAATAAATAGGTAGCTGGAAGGAAGGAAGAAAAGAAGGAGGAAGGAAGGAAAGAGGGAAGGAGCAAAGGAAAGGATTTGGGATGGGCAGGTCAAGTCAGTAAGCTTTGTTAATAGATTTTTCTTCTCTCTCTCCTAGAAAACCCCAGACAATGTTTCTTTCTAAATCAGAAGAAGAAAATACTTTATTACCTTGGTGGATAATTAAGATATAGGTCTCCAAACCATTGTTTTCCTCAATCCCACCCTCCTTTTGCATAATCTTGGATGCTGTTGACAAAATGATTTTTTTCACTCCTACTGTTTTCTACACATTGAGAAAGTAGGAAATATGGAGGAACATAGGAAAGACATAGGAAAAAATGTATTCTTAGCTGGAAACAAGTCCAGTGAACAATTATTAGAGGAAAGAGATACTAATACATAGTAATCATTCTCTCACCTTGGCCTTTTGGGGCTCTTTAGTCAAAATAGAACTTGGATATTGTTATGAACAAAAGAGCCAAGTCCATGTGTTGGGAAAAGATGAAGGAAGGATAAAATGACATTTTTCTTCTAATATGTTTTGACAAACTTCTTCCCACATCATGTATAATAAGGTTGTCTATAAGATTTTTCTGTCTATTTGAAGATAAAATGTAAGAGGAAGGAAAAGTGATCTTTAAAACTCGAACCCCCTCTATCTATGTCTACCTTCTAACAGATATGGTGTAACTTGTACCAGCAGGGAGATAGAATGGTCTCTCTCCTCAGCAGAAACTGGTGAAGGAAGTAAGTGGTGTGAGATCCTTACTGCAAGACTCATTAAAGTTTACCAGAGAATTTGGTCTTTAGAAATGTGAGGAAGCCCCAGGGCTCAGGGGAGGGACTAAAGAAAGCAGAACTTCTTGGCACAGAAAAGAAAGAGGCTTCCTTTCTTATTTCTTTTCTTTCCCTTTCCTTTCTCCCTTTTTCCCTTTCTCCCTTTCCCTCTCTCCCTCTCCCTCCCTTCCTTCTTTTTTCTTTTCTTTTTCCTTTTCTCGTTTTCCCCCTTGTTCTCCTCCTACTACCCCTCCCCCTCCTCCCACCCCTCCCCTCCTCCTCCTCCTCCTCCTCCTCCTCCTCCTCCTCCTCCTCTTCTTCTTCTTCTTCTTCTCTCTCTCTCTCTTTTGGTGATAATCAGTGAAGAGAAAAAGAAGCTAGGTAAATGTCTAGGTGGGGGAGGCTGAGGCCCAATCTGGTAGAAATCTCTAACAGAACATTTTAAGAACAGAAGACTGGCTCTGAAATGACAACTTGAACATGCGGATCTACTACTCCTTCTCCCTCAAGTTTTGATAGAATGAAAGAAAATATCCATATACATGTGATTGATACCATAATACTGCTGGAAAAAGAGAAAACTAGCAGTACTTGAGGATTTCAAGGAGATCTTTGAAGACTGAGAGTGATGAAGAAAAGTGAGAAGAGTGATCCACTGGCCCAGAACAGCAGAATAAGATCAGTCACATGAGCAGGACCCCCAGAGAATCCTGGAGTCAAATCAGAAAGAGCCTGAGTAGGCAGGGGTGGGTAGCAATCAGAAAGGGTTGGGCCCAGGTGACACCATCATCATCCTGGACATTGACAATCATGATAATTTTTTCCTGCAGAAAGTTTCACCAGGTGGAGAGTATTCTGTGTAGTGTAGGAAAGGAAGAAGTCAAATCAAGATGGAAGTAATGCTATATCCCTAAGTAAATGCTGAGTGAATTACGAAGGAAGGGCAGTTCTCCCTAGCACTGGAATATATTAAAATTCTCCACTGCCAGAGAACCTCGAGCCTTCCTATCAACTTTGTACTCACATACCTGAAAGCCTACATAGCTTTCCATCTGCCTTTTCATTTAAGAAAGAATCTTGTTGGGATAAAAGACCTGAAACAACTACAGAAGGAAAACTGAATAAAAGAAAGAAAATAAAAAAAAATAAAATAGGATTAGCAGCTACATAATCTACAATCATCAGCTAATAACCAAGCATTCTCAGTATGGAATAAAACCAATAATAGGAAGGAGAGGATAATAATAAAACTTGGAATAACTGACACCCAAGGAGACAGGTAATTGAAAACAAATAAACAAAAAAAGGATTCTGTGGAAACCAGCAGAAAAGTATTGGGAGGACACTGAGGAGGAGGTTTGTCAATGTGATTAGGGCATCTGTGTTTGCTAATTGGTGTTTATGGAAGTTAGGTTCCTACCCTTGCATAGAGACTGGGAGATAAGGCACTATTTCCTTTGGTGATTACATTTCAAAAGGGTAGGACCCAGGTCTTTGAGAAAGACATCTTTGTGTTAGAAAACTGATAGGAGGCTGGGAGAAGATTTACTTGTCCAAGAGGCAGAGAAAGTGTTTACGGTGGCAAATTCTGTAAAGTAAATGCTTTTAAAAACTGGGTCGTCAGGAAGAAACCTGTCTAAAGCAGCTGAATGGAACATTAAAGCCATTTTGGTCCCCACTATGTATAGAAAGTGGGCACTGGGTAAGGGTTTCTTGACAGAATGTAAGATGCTTCTTTTTAAATTGCTATGAAATATCTGTACAAATTTATCTTACAGTTCTGAAGATCAGGTAACTCACTGGTGAGATGTTAGCAGCGCTGAATCTTTCTGAAAGCTCTCGTAGATAATCATTTCTTTGCCTTTTCCAGATTCTAGAGGCAACATACATTCCTTGGCTTGTGATTCCTTCTTCCATTTTTGAAGTTAGCAATATAGTGTCTTCTCTGCAATCTCTTTCCATGGTCACATCTCCTTCTCTGACCTGACCCTTGTACCTCCTTTTAGGGAACTATTGATTGGGCCTACGCAGAAAATCCGGGATAGTCTCTCCATCTTAATTATATTTGCAAAGTCCTTTTCTACCATTTAAGGAAACATATTCACAGGTTTTAGGGGTTAGGATATGGACATTTTTAGGTTGCCATTATTCTGCTTCCCACTACTTTGTAGCATGCTGCTTGCTTGCTGGTGTCCATTCAGGATGATTGATCTAATACTCTGCACCTGTTTCTACCCTATCTATAGGCTAGGAAAAAGGCCTGGGGAAAAGGATCTACATACATACGTGCATATGAGCACACACTGCAGAATCCCTAACACAGCCCCTTTCACCCGTACTGACTGTTCTCTTATACTGTGTCCATGGGTCCATGTCTACAGCCCCAGAAAACACGACTTCCCCTCAGGCCGGGAACATCGTGGCCTCTCTTCTCCTCCGTAAATGAAGTGTTATCTAATAGTCTTACCTATCCAGATGTGTTCCTGATGATGATGCTGGTTTCACTTGCAAATTCCCATGTAATGCTGAGCCCTCTGGTTTGGGATTTTAATTTCACTGGATAATGATCATGGTGATTTTAAACATTTCCTGTTGCTTGTTAAACTGCCTGCCCGATTCAGCTCCAAATAACAGCTTTAAGTACACAAGTGAAAATTTAGCTCCTAGTATTTAACAACTACTATAATTTTAAAATCTACTTTCAATTAAGTAACCTTGTAATTCTAAAAAGTGGCTGTGTTCCACATAAGTGCTGAAATGCCAACTGAATACAAGTCCACTTTATGCCTGGCAGAAACTGCAGAGTTGTCATGTGGCCTAGCATTGAAAAGCTCATTCGGCGGTGGTACTAACGTGACTAGTAAAGTGTGGCATGTACTGTTTGTCTTTACACATCTCCCCGTGATGTCAGAATAATCTCCAGTAGTCAAAAGAAAGGAAAAAAGCTAGAATAAAATATTTGTTAAATCTAAATACACAGAATTGACCTTTTCAAGGAAATGTACAGAAGAAAAGCATTGGGGCGCTTGGGTGGCTCAGTTGGTTAAGCCACTGCCTTGGGCTCAGGTCATGCTCCCAGAGTCCCGGGATTGAGTCCCGCATCAGGCACCCAGCTTCATGGGGAGTCTGCTTCTCCCTCTGACCTCCACTCTCATGCTCTGTTTCTCTCAAATAAATAAATAAAATCTTTAATTAAAAAAAAAGGAAGATATTGATTTGAGAGATGAAGATCATTTAGGATTCTGGAAGCAGGGTAGCTTTTGGGAATATGACAATGATCAATTATGTTGCCAAAACTCTATATGGATGGACTCCATTTTTCAAAGAGAAGGATAATCTTTTTTTTTTTTTTAAGAATTTATTTATTTATTTGACAGACAGAGATCACAAGTAGGCAGAAAGACAGGTGGAGAGAGGGGAAGGGAAGCAGGCTCCTGGCCAAGCAGAGAGCCCCATGCGGGGCTCAATCCCAGGACCCTGGGATCATCACCCAAGCTGAAGGCAGAGGCTTTAACCCACTGAGCCACCCAGGCGCCCCGAGAAGAATAATCTTTAAGGCAGTATCCCTTTTAGAGAGTTAGCCTAATAGGACTCGGTCACTAAAGAAATCAAGTCAAGTTTCATATCAAATTTCCTTCATATTTAAAAAATTAAAGTTAAAATTAGTACAGGTAGTTAACCTTAGAAATGAGATGAAGAACTTTGTAGAGTACTTGGAGATCCTCTTTGCTTCTAAATATGCTTGAAATCCATCAGCTGAGCACTTACTTCCTGGACTCCGGGTGTGTACAGATGCAAGAAAATGCAGAATTGCTGTAAAAAGAATAGAATCTGTCACAGTTTAATATATAAAGATAAGACTGTATCAATGTTTTAAAATGAAATAAGGAGCAGTTTATCATGAATGCTGTAGCTTTTGTTCCTCTGGAAATGTTTTTCCCATAATATCCCATAATCCCAAATGTCTTTCTTTTCTTTCTTTCTTTTTTTTTTTTTTAAGTAAACATCACTGAAAACATTTTATCAGAATTTCGTATTTTTTGTTTATTTTTAAGACATTATATTTCAACGGATGCAGGTCAAAAACGTGTACGTTTAGGGTTTGTTTTTTTTTTTTTCTCTTTGTTATTTTATCTTAGCTTTTTTTCAGACCATCGTTCAGCCTTGGAGAATTGTTTTGATTAGAGAGAGGTCTTGGAGAGGGTTTGCCGTGCTTCCTGGCTTGTGCAGGCAGGCAGGCAGTTTTCTTTTTGTCTTTTTATCTGGCCAAGGACATCTACATATTATGTCAATTGTAGACTGGGGTTGAGCACAAATCTCTTTCTCTCCATAGACACAGAACTAAAAATACCAAATTAAACACATTTATACGTGAGAGGGCGCAGGATTCGTCCTTAGTGTGCTTTGGTGTATATTCTCCTTTTCAGTATGTACTTTTTTAAATGCCAGTAGAAATTTGAACAATGTTAAAGCATAAATGAATTGATGATATGCATTTATTTTACTTCAATCCCTCAAGTTCTGCAATGGACAGAACTGTGGTTTACATCTATCCCATGAAGCCTGATTTATGGCCACTAAGCCTCCTGCTGGATGCCTGGTAATTTTATTTTTCATCAGCGTTACGGCTCTATTGCCCCCAATGAAAGATAGATGTGTAATTCAAATACTTGAAGAGGCTGTGAAAACATATGTTTAAATATGTTTATCACATATCACACAGAACTTTTGAGGTAGTCAAAAAAGGGTTTCAAATGAAAGCAAAAAGCCTTTTTTTTTTCATTGTTTATAGTGATGCCCGATGGCATTGTTTTGATTGATATAGAATAGTGTGATAAAGGATGTTAGCTGACTAGATGGGATCTATCAATTTGAATTTATATGTGGAATAATTAACTTGATACTGAGCAAGAGCAAGCCTCCAGATTCCACCATCAAGTTGTAACACCAAGCCTGGAATGGGGGCGTTCAATCAAACTCGTTGCAGCAAATAGGTTTCTGAGTGTGGCTTCTCCTTTCATGCAGAGAATGGACTCTTTATTTTCCCAAACAATAAACATTTTGGGGGGTTTTTGAAACTGATTACTCTGTTGTCTCCATTACTCATGGATCAGCTGGCTATATTCGGCAACAAAAGTAGGAGCTAAACTCATCTTAGTTGTTGCCCACAATTTATGAAGAGATAATCCAGTTCATAGGAAATGAGGTACTTCAAGTATTCGACAAATAGAAAGTATTTCTCTGTCAGCATGGATTCGGGTTCAAATATGTCTCACACTGATCTCTGGACTATTGCTCTATGCCACGTTGATCCATGCAGGAATAATTGTAAAGAGTTTCCAGGATTTCTTTTACTATCAGAAAAAACACCCTTGAATGACTTTGCCCATGGTTTATACTGAAAAACACGAGTCTGAGCATTTTGAGCTTACAACCGTGGATAAGGTATGTCATTTGTTTGGTGCCGAGTTCTGTGACACAAAAAGTAAATTACTGTTGGGAGGGATATGGCAGGGGAGATCCAATTATTAAAAAAATAAATTAAAAAAAAAAGGTTTTTGTTTTGTTTTTATTTTTGTTTTTGTTTTGTTTTTAGTAGCAAGGGTTTTTAAGGTTCAAATTTTTATTTTTAAATTTCCTGGCTTGAATATACCGGTCAGCCTCATTGCCATCCCATAAAAGTATATGGTTTTGGGCGCCTGGGTGGCTCAGTTGGTTAAGCAACTGCCTTCGGCTCAGGTCACAGTCCCGGAGTCCCGGGATCGAGTCCCGCATCAGGCTCCCAGCTCCATGGGGAGTCTGCTTCTCCCTCTGACCTTCTCGCCTCTCATGCTCTCTCTCACTGTCTCTCTCTCAAATAAATAAATAAAATCTTTAAAAAAAAAAAAAAAGTATATGGTTTTTAAATTGATGGAACAAGTGAACCCAGTTATGCCTTTTTCCTCTATCAATATTATAAAAATATCCTGGTGTGCTAGAATTGCCAACAAATTAAAATGAATATGATGTCATAATTTTTAGTCAAATTGAATAACAAATGCATATAAAACATATAAATATATGTAAATGCATATAAATGCATATAAAACATATATGTGTGTGTGTGTGTGTGTATAACACATTTCTTTGACCCAGAGAAGTTAAGAATGGAAAAATAATCATGTGTGAGCCAACATTTTGCCATATAACTATAGCAGATTAAAATAGGTAAAATTAGGTAAAAAACTTGACTGTCTAGTTATGGTCTGAATAAACATACTGAGGTATATGGGGGTGCCTGGGTGGCTCAAGCATCCGACTCTTGATCTCAGCTCAGGGTCTTGAACTCAGGGTCATGGGTTTTTAAAAAACAAAAAACCAACGTATTGAAGTATATGTAATCTAACAAAGATTTAAGTAAGGTAAACTCATACTTTACAGCAATGATAAACTGTTATATTCAGTAAAAATAGCACCTACTGTATGTCAGACATAACTCTAGATAGTGAGTAAAAAGCAATAAAGAAGATAAATAGGGTTGTGATCTTACTGAATTTCCATTATACATAGAAGGATTGACAGTGATAGAAAAGCGTGTTTAACATATATTTTGAGGGGGAAAATGAGGTGTGTTAAGTTGGGTTCCCTGGAAGCAGATCCAACAGCATATGATTTATGTGCTGTTATTTTGCTAGGGAGTGTCATCCCAGGAAGCAGAAGTGATGAACAGGGAGAGTGAGGCAGGGAAGAAGAGAGAGTCGGCAGTTGGAGAAGTCATTAGTGATAAGCTCACTGCTAAGTGAAACCAATGATGAGACCAAAGAGACTGAGCCCTTCTCAAGAAGCCATATATAGTATGTATCTGGACTCTAAGATGGGAGTTAAGAATAAGAAGGGGGAAGAATCTATCTACTGGCATCAGTCAGTCACTTATCCCCTATAGGGAGTTCACATTCCCATACTTTCTGGTTACTCATTAGTGAGGGTAGGCACTGAGTGGGTTCATCTGTGAACATCGCAAGGCATGTCAGTTGTGCCTGTGTGAAGCAGGTCAGAGCCTACCCAGGAGAAAGAAGCCTGAACATCCTATGCATGTAGAACGTTGACTGAATAGGTTACAGAGTAGTACGAATATGAAAATGGAGTGTGAAATAGAGAAGGGGAATATGGGTGAAATTTTATTTTTTTAATTTTTTAAATATTTTATTTATTTATTTGACAGACCGAGATCACAAGTAAGCAGAGAGGCAGGCAGAGAGAGAGGAGGAAGCAGGCTCCCCGCAGAGCAGAGAGCCCGATGCGGGGCTCGATCCCAGGACCCTGGGATCATGACCTGAGCCGAAGGCAGAGGCTTTAACCCACTGAGCCACCCAGGCGCCCCATAGGTGCAATTTTAGACAAGGTGGTCAAGAATGTCTCACTGTGAGGTTGACATTGGAGAAGGAGGTAAGGGAAGTGAGGAAGTGATCCTAGAGGTCATTTGGGATTAGAATAACATTCCCAGAGAGGAAACAGTGCAAACCTTTGAGATGGAAGTGTGCCTGGCATGTTCAAGCAACAGCAAGGAGGCTGGAGTGGGGAAGTTGGGTGAGAAGAAAAATAGAACTACAGTGCTTTATATAGCAGGTGCTCAATAAACATTAGCTGAATTGCAGTAAATCTAGTTTTGAAATTGTGAGATCCACAGCCTATATATTATATATAGTTGTAAGTCTTAGTATAACGTCTGGCAGAGAGTAGATTTGCAGAATTAATTAATTCTCTTATCCTTGCATTCTCCAAGATGCTAATTTATATTTTAGAAATATGTTATAATTTCACAGTTTTATGTATTGGTGTTTGCTGTGCTTTATTTGACTTCCTATTGGATGATAAGTTTTATAAGGGCAGGACTATATGTATTGTATTCACCAGTGTAGTTTCAGCCTGGCACGCTTAAAAAAAAATAATTTGCCACCCTTCCAGTAGGAATTTCAGGGACAAATAAGTTCAAGGTGTAAATGAGGTAGTTAGCTAGACTTAAATTCACTTAAAAAAATTAACCCCATCTTGCCCTTCTAAGCAGAAATATTCTGAGATATATTGTGGAGGGGTTAGGGTCCACCATGTCAAAACTGGCAACATGGCAGCATGATGGAGTCTCTCCAGATCAGATTCACTGAGCTGGCAACAGTGGTCAGTTTATAAGAAAGTGGACCATGTTCTTTCTTCATAGCTTCCTTCACTCTGGTGTATTTTCCTCAAATATGTAGACTGAAAATAAACACATTTTTAAAGTAACACAAAGTGCCAGGCTGATCTTCTTCCATATTAATACTTGGTGCCTCAAAGCTTTCAAGGAGAATTGTTCCTTGTCCTCTGAATGTTTTTCTTATCCCCTCTCCTTTTGTCAGCTAGCTTCCTCAGTTTCAGGACAAATGCCATTTCCTCTGAAAAGCCTTGCTTGTCTTCAAGACTAGTTCAGATCTGCCTTTTTGCATGCTCTCTTAGCACGATATTTTCTCCAGGATACCTTTCAACTATCCTGTAATTAAATAACCACTAGGAAATTCAGCTTTGTCATCCCCATGGAAGTATGTAAGGTCTGTAGGACAAGGGCCATGTCTTTCTTGGTCATCTCCCTGTCTCTGATGCTTGGCTAGTCTTTGAAACATAGAACGTACGAAACTTAAGAGAGGCAGAAAATTATTGTTCAGATAAGCATAATTTTAACTAAGATCATAGGAAAGATCCAGTCCCAGCTGCTTTTCTAAAGAGTCTTAATTCTGAGAAACAAACTGAGGGTTTTGGAGGGGAGGGTCATGGGGCATTGGGTGAGCCTGGTGGTGGGTATTATGGAGGGCACGTATTGCATGGAGTGCTGGGTGTGGTGCATAAACAATGAATTTTGGAATACTGAAAAAATAATAAAATAAAATAAAATTTTAAAAAATATATAAATTGAATCAGGTAATACAGAAATAATGTACCTATAAATGGGAAGAAAACAAGTTAAAGCTCTGGCTGCTGATGGGACTTCTAGTTACACTAAAAATAACACCTAGTATCTTATTAATACCCTGTCATGCAGATATGATCAAGTTAACTTACCTCACAGAAATAATGAAAATCTGTCATATATCAGCTTCTGCTTCAAGTTATACTCTGATGCCAACTATGTGTCTCTTTTTAAAGATTGTAATACTTTATTTTTGATATTGGTTCAGCATGAAGTTATAGCAAACTACAGAATTCTGCTACAATTACCAAACACTGCATAATTTCTGTCTAATTATACAGAACTAATGTGCAACCTCTCTGTATTAATAATAAAGCAATTAACCTAAAATACCAAATTGGTGTGAGTTCCTTGACTATTTTCTCATTACCACAGTCTGTTCCTAGTTTTGAACAATTGTACATTGTACTTTATAAATGTTAGCTCCAGATAAAGTTTATTTTTACATCTATCACAATAGCCTTAACACTCATCACCTCCAATTTTCTCACCTTTCCCTTTCCCCAAATTTGTATGTATGAAAAAGGTGATGTCTGCAATAGGAGTTCAGTATAAATCAGATGCATTTATGGACAATTAGAAATGTTAAGAGACGTAATATTATATTATCATAACCTTCTGCATTTATTTTTCTCCTTCTTTTTTTTAATACCAATAGATCTTGTAGGAGACACTTCCATTGTGTCTGACACTTCTGATGTTATGGTGTCAATGTAAGTATGTGTGAAAACCATTACCTTGTCAATTCTGTGATGTCAATGGCAACTTGATGTCAATGAAAATGTATAAGGTTCTTCCATTATCATTGTAACAGCTTCTGTAGTCTTTTCAATATATCAAAAGACACTAGCTTGTAAGAAAGACTAACTACCCAAAATTGCTCCCTGCATTTCTTAAAATTAAACCTGGAGCATTGTATTATGATTTCTCTTCACACCCAGCAGTAGAAAAAATATGTAGAATCACAAATAAATAAAATAATAAGCAGTTATTTTTGTTTTGTGTTTAGGAACGTAAAATGACTTACTGTTTTGAATTTTTAGAATTCAAATGGCTGGCACACATAACAGGGAAAATTCTTATTTATAAGTAGAAATATTGAAGAGAACTTCAGCTGTAGACAATGATATGTTGAAAATACACTAGGAAACACTCAAAAAAGTAGGAAGGTCACTGGAAGCAATTACCTTACCTAAAATTATGCCCATCAAAAGCAGCAATGTCCCTGTTGTGATATTGAACTGTTTCGTAGTGATTTCTTAGGCAGAGAGTAATCATGGCATATCACTAATCTTAGGTAAATAACAGTTAGGTCCTTGTGTAATAAAATAAGTATGGATTGCATTATGCTTTCACACCATTTATGTTTTCTTTTTCCCATATGTATGGTGTGGTTTAGCAAGGCTCACTCACTTTTTAAATGACACTTTAAGCATAAATTTTGCCCTAATTTGCTTTGGCAGATGTTGAGTACTTCTATAAGTACCTGAGTGGGGTACTTTTGCCATGCAAAATGCACACACACATGTAAATAGTGGCATTGTTTGCTTTAGGTTCTAATCATTGGAGATGATAGGATTTGTGAACTTATAAAACATTAGGAATTTGTTTGATTATTTTTAACAGTTTGCCTGTTGGTTTGGCACATAAAGTTCTTAGAATGAGAAGACATTTTTTAAAATTTGGGAATATATACCCTGTGCATGTGTGGTCCTACCTTCAAAAACCTGACATTGTGAAGGGGCACAGAAATAAGTGTACAGGTAGGTTATAATTCCAAGATGAACTTTTTTTTTTTTTTTAAGTGCTCCATCCTGAAGTCTTGAGAGACTTTGCAAAAGACACCTATGTCATTTGAACTGTCTCAATGTAAGTATAAGGTTTTCTAGGTAAATTGTGTATCGAATGTGATTATTGACAGAGAAATGAGTTGATACATAATAAAAATTCTGTCACAATCGTGTAAATGATGTGTATTTGTGTATGTATGTATATAATCATGTAGCCATGTTATAATTTGATGCATAGCCATAAAAAGTACTTTTTTGGCAGTTTTATTCTTTTATTTGGTAATCCGCAGTTAGTTCTTAATTACGTTAATTGTAGGTTTTTTTAAAGTGGTGACAGGTATATAGGTAACCGCCATGTAGAGCTTCATGCTTGTTAAGTTTTCTGGACAACCATACATGGATATGGTATGGAACATTCCTTATTCCTTTGGTGGAGACAGCTTTGTTGAGCTTGGTGGCAATGTGCACAGCCAGAGTTCCCATCTCCTTCATGGCAAATTTCTGGATTTCTCCGAGTGCCCAAGGGGCACACTTCTTGAAACCCACTCCATGGATGAGCTTGCAAATGTCGATGGTATATTCTCTGGTCACTAGCTCGTTGATGGCAGAACGATTCTTCTTCTCACCACCCTTCTTTGTAGGCACCATTCTGCTGGGTCTTAGTTTAAAAAGCACATCTTGTTTTTAATTTGGGGTTCAAAATATGTTCTATCTGTATTATCTGGGTCTAAATTTAGCATTTCCCCCTAATCCTTTACTGATTATTTTGGGGGAGGGGCACTTCAGCATTTGCAAAAAGAGTCAGAAAATGATCAAAGCTTTTGGACTTCAAATGAATTCACTTGCTATTTTGAGCAATTTAATGAAAATTTGAGAGGAAAGTTAGTGATTGACTAAGAAAGACTTTATTTATTTTTAAGATTTTATTTATTTATTGGAGAGCGAGATAGAGACAGAACCCATGTACAAGCCAGGGAAGGGGCAAAGGGAGAGGGAGAAGCAGACTTCCCACTGAGCAGGGAGCCTGACATGGGGCTTGATCCCAGGATCCTGGGATAATGAGCTGAGCTAAAAGCAGATGCTTAACTGACTTGATAAGACTTTTAAAAATTATTTATGGATTTTAATGAATGTATTGAAATATATAATGTGTATATTCCATGATTTCCCATTTGCAAAATAATCGAGAGTAGGCCACATGTTATTTTTTTAAGACTTATTTCTTTTTTTTAGAGAGAGGAAGGGGCGAGGGGCACAGGAAGAGGGGAGAGATCATCTCAGGCAGGCTCCCCACTTAGCACAGAGCCCAACGTGGGGCAGAATCTGACAACCCTGAGACCATGATGTGAGCCAAAATCAAGAGTCAGACACTCAACTGACTGAGCCACCAAGGCACCCCAAGAGTTGAATACATTTTAAAACAGATTCGTGTGTATGTGTGTGTGTGTGTTATTGCAGATTATGGAAACTTTTCTGAAAATGCCATTTTCTATCTTAAGGTATAAACTAAAAGACGATACCATTAAAAATGAAACCATCAAGCTTAATGGTCCCTTTATTATTATTTTTTTTAAGATTTTATTTATTTATTTGACAGACAGAGATCACAAGTAGGCAGAGAGGTGGGGGGGGGGGAAGCAGGCTTCCCGCTGAGCAGAGAGCCCAATGCGGGGCTTGATCCCAGGATCCTAGGAACATGACCTGAGCTGAAGGCAGAGGCTTTAACCCACTGAGCCACCCAGGCGCCCTGCTTAATGGTCCCTTTCAGAGTTAGAAGACCTACTAGATGAACTCTGATGGATATATAATGTACTTCTTTATTTTCACCCATACACAAGTTTGGGGAGGTGGGAAGAGGGGATGAGAACAAGAGAGTGAAAGAGAGAGGATGAGAATGTAGTTTGTATGTATCTATCATCTATCTAGAGATGGAAGGGAAAAAAAAACAAACAAACAGTTAATAGAAGGGACAGAGGAGAGCAAGAAACTGTTGCAGCCTGGAGGAAATAATAAATATTAGGCTGAAAAGTTCTGCTCTCAACCATGAGATTTGGCATTTCTCCAACCCGAGAAGACCCTTTTAAGAAAACATGCTCTCTTAGTCACAGTGTTCTATTTTCCCATTTGTGAGAGTGAAAAGAGAAGGCACCACTAAGAAAGATGTTCTCCAAACTTATTTTAACAGTTTTCCAATTCTGAATCAGGTACATCCTTACACAGCATGAATCACATGCCAGCAGCATACTTCATACCCCAAATCTAGACATTGTAGGAAATTCAGAATGTATTTTCATTCTAAAGACAATAGTGACATTGAAAAGAAACCAGAGCTGCTTACCTCAAAATGTGAATCAAACTGCAGGGAGGTGGTGGTTAAAAATATTCCCCAAGCCTGGCTTGATTTTCTTTAGGGTGGATGATTGTCATTCTTCCCCAGCATGAGCAGTTTAGGTAAAGCTGGGTACCTTTTCTTGCATTAACTCATTGTATGCTCTCCTAATCTTTCTGTTTTATTGTTGTCAAAAGCCAGAGACACCGAAAGACAACACAACTAAAAGTTGGCTTCCTCAGCTAAGGCAAGTGTTACCCCTGAGGTCAAGGACTGTCTGAATCAATAGCCACCATTCTATATATTTGAATTTAAATGGTGAGTCAGTTCACGTAATCCAAATTCTTGTCAGCTGCTAAAGAACTCTTTAAAAATACCTTGCTGTCATCCATTTCTTAAAACTGATTAGCAGCAAATTACTAGGGACCATTCTATCAATGCATCAATATATCTTGATGCACTAGTGATTTGGGCAGGGTGGTGGTTTTTCTTCATATTTAGCTGCTTATCAAGTACTTTTTGATACATACATATTTATTTTCAAGCATCATTTAGAAAATATTAACTAGAGTTGCTGCATCCACAGAAATTTTAAGCCACTTATTTTGTTTCCAATTAACAAATGTATTTCAAAGGCGGTGAAAGCTGATTAAAAAACCTGCCACACAGCCACTTTATAATACAAAATAATTTATCTCAAATGAAATTCAAAATTTAAAAATAGACTCTTTGCCAAGCATAGAACAGTTAATAATGCCTTGATTTTTTTTTCTTTTTTAAAAAAGCATTTACTTAAACTTTGACACACTTAGCACACTAAATTCCAACTTGAAAATAATTTTATATAATACTGAGTAATTCCATTGAGCTGAATGTATCTATTCATTATTTCTCAACATTTATCAAGAATTTATAGTAACTCAGGGACTATTTTATGTTATTTTATTCAGGTTTCACAAAAATCCTATGAAGTAGGTTGCTGTTATCTCCATTCTATGGATGAGAAGACTGATGTGACATTGAATAACTTGTCCTAACATCTGCCTAGCTATTGAAAACTATAATTGGAATTCACACCCAGTTCTGTATAATTATGCAGCCAGTGATGTTCAACCATGCCATTCTTTTTTTTTTTTTTTTAAAGATTTTATTTATTTATTTGACAGACAGAGATCACAAGTAGGCAGAGAGGCAGGCAGAGAGAGGAGGAAGCAGGCTCCCTGCCAAGCAGAAAGCCCGATGATGGACTCGATTCCAGGACTCTGGGATCATGACCTGAGCTGAAGGCAGAGGCTTAAACCACTGAGCCACCCAGGTGTCCTGCCATTCTTTCTTACAGTAGAAAAAATATAGAATCAAAGAATACTCCTTAAGGTATTGTATGTAAGTGTGATTCATCCCTGGTTGCATTGGGTGTTTTGTTGTTTTTTTTTTTAATTTTTAATGTAAGCAGAATAGTAAAAATGTGGGAATCTAAGAGATGTGGAAAATAGAAAGTGGAGAAGGAGGTCAGTTAGTAGCATAAGTGTAATTACATTTTTATGAGTATAGAGGATACTCTTGGTCCTTGTTTCTCAAAGTGTGGTCCAGGACTTTTAGCTTAGAAATGCAGAATCCCATCCCCACCCCAGGGTCACCCAATGAGAATCTGCATTCTAACCAGATCCTCAGGTGATTCATCACATTAAATTTTCAGCAGCACAGGTCTAGTCACTGATTTGACCGAATAGAAACTGAGTTGATATTTTCACTCACTTTGGAGAGCTTGCATTGACCTGCAGTGCTGTCTGTAAACCTGGGTTCAGGATTCTAATGAAGAGGGAGATTGCTCAGGAGGGGTTACCATGGGATTTGCAATGGCTAAGCCACCAGCAATCTTTCTAGCCTGACTCAGGGGAAATCATATCAAAATAGTAGAGACTTGGCAAGCTGCCAGCATTATCACACTAGCTTCTTTTTCGTTTTCTCTCCAGACCTGTGTCTTATGTCCATATATGTTTTCACTTCAGCTCCAGTTTGGGCATGAAGAAAACACAGTTGGATAATGTCAAAAGAGTACATGAGGAAAGATAAATAACTGGTGAGGGAAAATTTTTAAAATAAGCACCCTTGGTGAAGCAGTAAACAAGTATTTGAGAGAGGAAGAGAGAAGGAAAATGCAAGGGTGAAAATTTTGAAGGAGTTACTTAAGACCTCTCAGAATTAATATGTTTGGAATCTAAATTTAATACCTAGTTTGTCACTCAAGCCATGGGGTTATTTTTTTCTGAGCATATAATTTTCATATCATCAAGAGAAAGCAAATCTTGGCTAGATGTAAACCTTTACTAGTAAAAGATTTCTAAAGTATTAATAACTTTTATTGAATTAAAAGGGTGTAACATTAAATTATAACCTTAACTGTCATAATAATATGGCATAATAGCATAATTATGATTAAATTATTATCACTATTACATCTGTCACAGATGAGTCTCCTAGATAGATGAAAAAAATCTCACTTGTTCATTATTTTACCTTCCCAGCAAGTGTCCTCCTGTCATGTCACAAATTCATATAATGTCCTTGAGAGCTGGATTTTCTGTTAGAAATTCAGAGTTAACACTGAAGTATGTGAAACCCACAGATGGCAGAGTGAAATTCCTACTGAATATACATTTGATGACATTATGTGTCTCATTTATTCTAGCCACAAAAGAAATATTTCGTCCTTATGAACTGTGCTGCAGTTAAACTTGTTTTGGTGATAGTATGCGAATAGGAGGACCTGGGTTGAAAACTTTAAAGCTCAGGGAAGTCTTGTCTTTTTTACCCTGGGAACAGAGATATTCTACTGCCCCTTGAAGCACACTGCTCTTGATGGGTGCTATCTCTTTTTCTTTTTCCTTTTAAGTTTAAAGAATACATGGTGTGATCAGGTATATGCCAAGGTTATCATTAATGATTTAAAGAAAGAAAAGAAAAGAAAGCTTACAATTTTATAGCATACACACAGCAAAACTTGCCTCTATATGTCTTATCCTCTATATAATCTTTATAATAGGCTTCTGAGCTGTGTATTATTATGACTTGCAGATAGGGTAGTCAGAGTGGTTAAATGATTTGCTCAAGGTAATGCAGTTAGTAAGTGGCAGAGCTAGGTAAGACTTAACTAGATGTATGTTCAGACTATTTTTAATTTGTTTACTCATTCATAAAATATTTATGAAACACCTGTTATGTTCCAAGTATTGTACTACATACTGGCATACAATAACAAGTAAAGGGAAACACTATCTGTCATTTCTTAAAGCTTACAGTCTAATGGCAGGGAAGGAGGGCACACAGGGGCAGACAGTCAATTTAAGCGTGGGAAACTGAGTAAGTGCTCTAAGGGAGGGTTCAGGGCAGAGGATCTCCATGTACCGACGGTCAGCAATATCTACCCCCGAGGTAAGTCCTGCGGCTGGGGTTTTAAGAAGAAGGAGATACTTTCATGAGACAGAAGATACGTGTGTCAAAGGGATGTGATAACTGGGGTGGGGTAATATTTTGAAACAATAGGGGCAGCAAATATCAAAGCCTCAGTGTAGCAGTAAGTTTAGTATTTTTCAGATTAATATATGGTCAGTGCAGCTGAAGCACAGATGCAAGGGAATGGGTGGAGTTGTAAGTGATGAGAGGCAAGGACTTGACTATGCATGGCCTTTCAACACCCTGTGAAAGATTTGAGTGTAAGGTAATGGGAGCCCTTGGAGAGCTCTGTGTGTGTCTTAGGAGTTGGGTGAAAATGGCAAGATGCACATTTTGAAAACTCACCAGAACTGACGTTTGGTGAGTAGATTAAGAGGGAAATAGGCAGTGGTAGAGATCAAGAAAAGTGAGATTGGAGATAGAGCTCTATGAGCTCTAGATGCCCACAACTCTTTTTATATATTTATTTAAATTTACTGCTAGAATTCTAAATAATATACAAATCAATATAATCAATAATACACAAATCAATATAAATTGATATATCAATTTCAGGTATTAATTTCCTGTTATATTTGTGAACATTTTATACTTCTCATTTTATTTCCCACAATTTCCACATTTACATTTTTACTTACTATTATTATTATTATCATTATCGAGTATAGTTGACATGCAATGTTACATTAGTTTCAGGTGTACAACATAGTGATTTGACAATATTTGACATATTATGAACTACTCAGTACAAGTGTAGCTACCCTCTGTCACCATATGATGTTATTACACCATTGACTCTATTCTTTATGCTGTGCCTTTCCTTCCGTAACTGGAAGCCTATATATCCCATTCCTCTTCACCCTTTTTGTCCATTCTCCCACTCCTCTCCTCAGGCACCATCAGTTTGTTCTATATATTTAAAGGTCTGGTTTTGCTTTTTGTTTGTTCATTCGTTGGTTTCAGTTTTGGTTTTTTGTTTGTTTGTTTGTTTAGATTCCACATATAAGAGAAATTGTATGGCATTTGTCTTTCTCAATCCGCCTTATTTCACTTACCATAGTACCCTCTAGGTTCACCCATGTTGCCTCAAATGGCATGATCTCATCTTTTTATGGCTGTGTGTGTGGAGTTATTGTATCATATGGTAGTTCTGTTTAAAATTTTTTGAGAAAACTGCATACTCTTTTTCACAGTGGCTGCACCAGTTTACATTCCCACCAACAGTCTATGAGCGTTGGTTTTTCTCAACGTCATCACCGACAATTGTTATATTGTGTACTTTCAATTTTAGCCATTCTGACAGTTATAAGGTGGTATCTTATTGTGGTTTTGATTTACATTTGCCTGGTTATAAGTGATGCTGAACAACTTTTCACGTATCTGTTAGCCATCTGTATGTCTTCTTTGGAGAAATGTCTATTTAGGTCCTCTGTCCATTTTAAAAATCAGATTGGGGTGTGTGTGTGTGTGTGTGTGTGTGTTGATTATGTAAGTTCTTTATATATTTTGGATATTAACCTCTTATCAGATATATTATTTGCAAGTATTTTCTCCCATTCCGTTGGTGTCCTTTTTGGTTTTTTATGTTTTCCTTTGCTACATAAAAACTTTTTATTTGATGTACTCTCAATAATTTGTTTTTGCTTTTCTTGCCCTTACCATAGGAGATATATCTATTGCTGATATCAGGGTTACTCTCTGTACTCTCTTTTGGGTTTTTAATGGTTTCAGGTCTCACATTCAGGTCTTTAATCCATTTTGAATTTATTCTCGTGTACAGCATTAATATGTGGTCCAGTTTTCTTCATTTGCATTAAATTGTCCAGTTTTCTCAATACCATTTATTGAAGGGACTACCTTTTGTCCATTGTATATTCTTGCCACATTTGTCATAGTTTAATTAACCATATAATTGTGTTTTTTTCCTGCACTCTCTATTCTGTTCTATTGATCTATGTATCTGTTTTTGTGCCAGCACCACACTGTTTTGATTACTACAGCTTTGTAACTTTGTGATATATCTTGAAATATGGAATCGTAATACCTCCAGTTTGTTTTTTTGTTTTTTTCTTCTTCTCAAGATTCCTTTGACTATTTGGGGTCTTTTGTGGTTCCATACAAATTTTAGTATTATTCATTCTAGTTTAGTGAAAAATGCTGTTGGTATCTTGGTAGGGATTGCATTGAATCTGTAGACTGCTTTGGGTAATATGGATATTTTAACAATATTAATTCTCTCAGTCCATGAGCATGGAATTTCATTGTGATATCTTCAGTTTCTTTCATCAGTGTTTTACAGTTTTCACCGCTTTAGTATTCCTAGGTATTTTATTTTTTTTGGTGCATGTAAGTGGTATTGTTTTCTTAATTTCTCTTTCTGTTACTTCATTATTAGGGTATAGAAACACTGTGTATTTCTGGGTGTTAATTTTGTATCCTGCAACTTTACTGAATTTATTTATTACTTCTAGTAGTTATTTGGTGGAGTCTTTAGGATTTTCTATATATTGTATCATGTCTTTTGCGCATTTTGGCAGTTTAACCTCTACTTTAACAAAATGGATGCCTCTTACTTCTTTTTCTTGTCTGATTGCTGTGGTTAGGGCTTCCATTACGATGTTGAATAAAATCGGTGAGAATGAACATTTTTGTCTTGTTCCTGATCTTAGAGGAAAAGTTTTCCACCATTGAGTATAATGTTAGCTGTCAGTTTTTCATATATGGCCTTTGTTATGTTTGCGATATGTTCTCTCTAAATCCACTTTTTCAAGAGTTTCTTCATAAATGGATGTTGAATTTTGTCAAATGCTTTTTTTGCATCTTTTGAGATTATTGTATGATTTTTTATGCTTTGTTTTGTTGATGTGGTATATCAGGTAGATTGATTTGTCAATATCCTTGCATCCCTGGAGTAAATCCCACTTGATCATGGTGAATGATCATTTTAATGTATTGTTGTATGTGGTTTGCTAACAGTTTTGATTTGCATCTGTGTTTATCAGGGACATTGGCTTGTAGTTTTCTATTTTTGTGATATGTTTGATTTTGGTATCAGGATAATGCTAACCTCATAGAATGTGTTTGGAAGCTTTTCTTCCTCTTCTATTTTTTGAAGTAGTTTGAGAAGAATAGGTACTGACTGTCTTTTTTTTTTTTTTAAGATTTTATTAATTTATTTGACAGAGATCACTAAGTAGGCAGAGAGGCAGGCAGAGAGAGGAGAAGGGAAGCAGGCTCCCTGCTGAGCAGAGAGCCCGATGCGGGGCTCAATCCCAGGACCCTGAGATCATGACCTGAGCCTAAGGTAGAGGCTTTAACCCACTGAGCCACCCAGGCGCCCCTAACTCTCTTTAAAAGTTTGGTAGAATTCACCTATGAATCCATCTGACCCTAGTTTTTTATTTTTTTATTTTTTTTAGTTTTCTGATTAGTGATTATTGACTTGATGTTGTTACCAGTAATTGGTGTGTTCAGATTTCCTTTTTTCCCCCTGATTCAGTTTCAGAAAATTGTATGTTTCTAGAAATTTACCCATTTCTTCTAGGTTGTCCAATTTGTTGGCATATAATTTTTTGTTGTATTCTCTTATAATCCTTTATATTTTTGTGGTATCACTTGTTACTTCTAAACTTAATTTAATTAATTAATTTAATTACTACTTAAATTTTATTTAATTGGATCCTTTGTCTTTTTTTCTTGATGAGTTTGGCCAAGGAATTACTTTTATCTTTTCAAAAACTAGCTCTTGATTTCATTGGGTTTTTTTTTTTTTTCTACTGCTTTTTAAGCCTCCATGTCATTTATTTCTTCTCTAATTTTTGTTATTACCTTCCTTATACTCACTTGGGCTTCATTTTTTTCTTTTTTAGTTCCTTTATATATAAGATTTGATTTTTATTTGAGCTTTTTCTTGTTTCTTGAGATAGGCCTGTAGCACTATATATTTAACTCTTAGAACTACTTTCACTGTGTCCCAAACATTTTGGGCCATTATGTTTCATTTTCATTTGTTTCCATGTATTTTTTTTTATTTCTTCTTTGATTGCTTTGTTGACCCATTGGTTGTTTAGTATCATATTCTTTAGCCTCCACCTGTTGGTGTTTCTTCCAGTTTTTTTTTCCTTGTAATTTATTTCTAGTGCCATATTGTTGTGATCAGAAAAGATGCATGCTATCACTTGAATATTATTAAATTCATTGAGGCATATTTGGGGGCCTAACATGTGACCTATCCTGGAGAATGTTCTTTATGCACGAGAAGAATGTGTATTCTGTTGTTTGTGGATGGAATCTTCTGTATATATCTCTAAAAAGTCCATCTGGTCTAATGTGTCATTCACAGATACTATTTCCATGTTGATTTTCTGCCTGGATGTTCTATCCATTCATGTAAGTGGAGTGTTAAGGTCTTGTACTATTATTGTATTACCATCAATTTCTCTTACATCTGTTAATATTTGCTTTATATATTTATGTGATCCAGAGTTGGATGCATAGATATTTATATCCCCTTGTTAAATTAATCCCTTTAACATTATGTAATGCCCTTCTTTGTCTTGTTACAGTGTTTGTTTTAAAGCCTGTCTTGTCTTATATAAATAGTGCTTTCCTTGCTTTTTATTTTCTTCCATTTATATAGTAAATGCTTTTTTATCCCTTCACTTTCTTTTCCTTTTTTTTTAAGATTTTATTTATTTGACAGAGAGAGATATCACAAGTAGCCAGAGAGGCAGGCAGAGAGAGGGAAGCAGGCTCCCTGCTGAGCAGAAAGCCTGATGCAGGGCTCGATCCCAGGACCCTGAGATCATGACCTAAGCCGAGGGCAGAGGCTTAACCCACTGAGCCACGCAGGTGCCCCATCCCTTCATTTTCATTCTGTATGTCTTTTCTTTTCTTTCTTTCTTTTTTTTTTTTTTTTCAATTAAGTAATCTCCATACCCAACATGTGGCTCAAACTCATGACCCCAAGATCAAGAGTTGCATGTTCTACCTTTCTACCTACAGAGCCAGCCAGGTGCCCCATCAGTTTATATGTGTCTTTAGGTCTGATGTAGGTCTGTTGTAGCCAGCATATAGATGGGTATTGTTTTTTTATCCATTCCACCACCCTAGGTCTTTTGATTGGAGCATTTAGGCCATTTGCATTTAAAGTAATTATTGATAGGTATGTACTTATTGCTGTTTTGTTATTTGCTTTCTGGTTGTTGTTGGTGGTGTTTAGTTCTTGTCTACTCTCTCTCTCTCTCTTTTTTTTTTTTTTTACTTCTTGCTCTCTTTTTCTGTGACTGATGTGTTTCTATAGTGTTATGTCTGGCATTCTTTATTTTTTTGTATGTACCTAGTAGGATTTTGGGTTTGTAGTTACCATGAGGTCTATATATATAATCCTAAATAAATAGGAGTTTATATTAATCTATTAGTCATATAAGTTCAAACACATTCCCAAAAAAGATAGGAAAAGAAAAAAGAATTTTCTTTTTCACTTTCTCTTTTTTTTTTTCCTTTTTCTCCCCCCTCCACATTTTATGTATATGCTGACATATTTTACATCTTTTTATTCGTAATTTTCTTAGGCTTACTTATGGCCATTTCTTTCCCACTTAAAGAAGTCCAAGCAACATTCCTTGTAAGGTTGGTTTAGTGATGATAAACTCCTTTATCTTTTGTCTGGGAAACTCTTATCTTTCCTCTAAATCTGAATTTGAACATTCCCAGGTATTCTTGCTGTAGTTACTTATTTATTTTTCTGTCAGTCCTTTGAATATATCATGCCACTCTCTTCTGGCCTGTAAAATTTCTGCTCACAATTAGCTTACAGTCTTACAGGTTTTTCCTTGTAGGTAACTTTTTGTTTTCTTGCTGATGCTTTTAAAATTCTTTCTTTATCCATAACATTTGACATTTTAATTATGTGTCATGATGTGGACTTCCTTGGGTTCATCTTGTTTGGAACTCCGTTTCTTGGGCCTGGATGTCTATTTCCTTCCCTAGGTCAGGGAAGTTTGAGCGATTATTGCTTCAGATATGTTTTCTTCACCTTCTCTCTTCTTCTGGGAACCCTATAATGCAAATGTTTGTTATGTTGATGTTATCCAGGAGATCCCTTAAACAGTCTCATTTTTTACATTTATTTTTATTCTTCCTCTTTTTGCTGTTTAGTTTGGGTGTTTTCCATTACCCTGTCTTCCAGGTCACCAATATGTTCTTCTGCATCTGCTAATCTACTGTTCATTCCCTTTAGTGTGTTTTTCATTTCAGTTATTGTATTCTTCAACTCTGGTTGGTTCTTTTTAATATTTTCTCTCTTTATTGAAGTTTTTACTGAGTTCTTCCACTCTTCTCTGCAGCCTGGTGTGTATTTTTTACAGGACATTACTTTAAAATCTTTTCCAGACATATTATTTATACCTGTGGGTGCACGATGTGGAGGAGAGGCAGAGGGAGAGGGAGAAAGAGAATCTCAAGTAGACCCCCACTGAGTGCAGACCTGGATGTGGGGCTCAATCTCATGACCCTGAGATCTGACTTGAGCCAGAAGCAAGAGTTGGAGACTTCACTGACTGAGCTACCCAGGCACCCCCATTGGGAGGTTTTTGATTGCCCACTCTATCTCCTTATGGGTAAGAGTAAGACTGGTCTGTTCAGATTTTCTTTTTCCTATTGATTGTATTAGGAGACTGTTTCTAGAATTTTATTCTTTTCTTTTAGGTTGTCCAATTTGTTGGTGTATAATTGTTTACAGTAGTCTCTGATGATCCTTTGTATTTCTCTGGTATCAGTTATAACTTTTATTTTATTTCCAATTTTATTTATTTGAATTCTCTCTCTCTCTGTCTTTAATTTGTGAGTCTAGCTTGAAGTTTGTAAATTTTGTTTATCTTTTTTTTTTAAAAGATTTTATTTATTCATTTGACAGACAGAGATCACAAGTAGGCAGAGAGGCAGGCAGAGAGAAGGGAAAGCAGGCTCCGTGCCAAGCAGAGAGCCCGATGTGGGGCTCGATCCCGGGACCCTGGGATCATGACCTGAGCTGAAGGCAGAGGCTTTAACCCACTGAGCCACCCAGGTGCCCCAATTTTGTTTGTCTTTTTAAAGGTATTTTTTATTTATTTTTTGTCACTGTCATTTATTTCTCTTCTGATCTTTATTATTTTCTGCCTTCTACTAATTTTGGGCTTCATTTTTTCTGTGTTTAGCTTCTTTAGGTTTAAAGTTAGTTTGTTTATTTGAAATTTTTCTTGTTCCTTGTAGTAGACATGTATCTCTATGTACTGCACTCTTAGAACTGCTTTTGTTGCTTCCCATAGGTATTATAATATTGTATTTCCATTTCTTTTTTGTTTTTTAAAGATTTTTATTTATTTATTTGACAGTGAGAGAGAGAAAACACAAGTAGGGGGGACAGCAGGCAGAGGGAGAAACAGGCTCTCCACTGAGCAGGTTGCCCGATGTGAGGCTTCATCCCAGGACTGCGGGATCATGACCTAAGCCAAAGGCAGACGCTTAACAACTGAGCCATCAAGGCACCCATCCATTTCTTTTGTTTCAAAGTATTTTTTGATTTTCTCTTTGATTTCTCAGTTGGGCCATTTGTTTTTTCAGTAGCGTGCTGTTTAATTCCACCTATTTGTTATTTTTCCAGTTTTTTTTTCTTATTATTGACTCATACACCATTGTGGTCAGAAAATATCCTTGGCATAATTTTAGTCTCTTCAAACTTATTGAGACTTATACATGGCCTAACATGTGTCTATCTTGGAGAGTGTTCTATGTGGAATCGAGAATAATGTGTATTCTATTGCTTTTGAATTCAATGTTCTGTACCTAGTATGTCCATCTAGTTTAAGGTGTCATTTAAGGCCGATGTTTCCTTATCAATTTCTGCCTAGATGATTTATCCATTGGTGTAAGTGGGATATTTGGGTCTCTATTATTATTGCATTGATGTTGATTTCTCTCTTTAGGTCTGTGAATATTTGCTTTATACAGTTAGGTACTCCTATGTTAGGTGGACAAGTATTTACAAATGCTATATCCTTTTCTTGGATTGATCCCTTTATCATTATGGCCCATCTTTGTATTTTATTAAAGTCTTTGTCTTAAATCTATTTTGTCTAAGTATAGCTCTACCAGCTTTTCTTTCCTTTCCATTTGCTTCGATTATTTTTTTTCCCATCTTTTCACTTTCAGTCTTTGTGTATCCTCAGATCTGAAGTGAGTCATTTGTAATCAACATACAGACTGGTCTTTTTTTTGTTTGTTTGTTTGTTTGTTTTCTTTTATCACTTCATCCACTCTATATCTTTTGATTGAAGAATTAGTCCATTTGAATTTAAATAATTATTGATTATATTTATAGGTATGTATTTACTTCCATTTTGTTAATTTTTTTCTGGTTTTTGTAGTTCCTCTCTGTTACTTTCTTCTTTTCTTGATCTCTTCTGTCGTGGTTTGTTAACTTTCTTTAATATCATATTTAAATTCCTTTCTCATTATCTTTTGTGTATTTTCTATAGGGTTTGCTTTGAAGCTACCATGAGCCTTACATATAACAGCTTATATGTATAGTAGTCTATTTTAGGTTAATACTAATTTAAGTTTGAACACATTCTAAAAACTACATGTTCACTTTCTCCCTATTTTTTATGTTTTTAATGACTTTTTTACATATTTTTTTTACATTTTTAAAGTTTTGTATAATTATCCTTTATTGCAGTAATAGTTAATTTTACTACTTTTGTATTTTCACCTTCATAGTAGCTTTATAAGTGGCTAACCCACTACCTTTACCTTCACCTTTTCCAGTGATATTTTTAATTTCATGTTCCCTGTTACTAATGTATTTTTATTTCAGCTTGAAGTCCCTTTAATATTTCTTGTAAGGCTGCTTTAGTTGTGAGATGAACTCCTTTGGCTTTTGCTTTTGGGGGGAACTCTTTATTTCTTCTTCAATTCTGAATGATAGTTTTGTCAAGTAGGGTATTCCTGTTTGGATTTTTCTTTCTTTCTAGTGCATTGAGTATATCACACCACCCTCTTCTATCCTGCAAAGTCTCTGCTGAGAAATCAGCCTGTAGTGTTATGGAGATTCCTTTGTATATAACAAGTTTTTTTTCTGCCTTTAAGATTCTTTAATTTTTGACATTTTAGTTATGATGTGTCTTGGTGTGGTTCTCTTTGGGCTCAACTTGTTTAGAACTCTCTGGGCTTCTGGACCTGGATGTCTGTTTTTAATCCTCAGGTTAGGGAGGTTTTCAGCTATGAATTCCTCAAATCAATTTTTTGCCTCTTTCTTTTCCTTCTGTTGTCCAATAGGTCCCTTAAGATTTCTTTGCTTTTTAAAATCCTTTTTGTTGTTGTTGTTTTTGTTTTTGTTTTCCTGGTCTGTTTGAGTTCTCATGCCCTTTCTTCTTGACTGGTGATCAATTCTTCTACTTCATCTAGTGTGCTATTGAACTACTCTAGTTATTTTTCAGTTCAGTTATGATATTCTTAATTTCTGTGACTTTTGTTTGGTGTTCTTAAATTTTATGTATTTTTATTGAATTTCTTTCTTGTTCATCCATTCTTCTCCTGAGCTTGGCGAGCATCTTTGACCATTATTTTGAACTCCTTAACAGGTAAATTACTTAACTCCCACTTTATTAAGATTTTGTTTGTTAATTGTTGTTGTTGTCATCATCAATGCTGTTTTTTTTTCTTCTGGGGTTTTATCCTGTTCTTTCACCTGGAATCTGTTCCTCTGTTTCCTTATTTTGCTTTTCTCTCAGTTTGTTTCTAAGTGTTAGATGAACCAATCACCTCTCCCAGCTTTGAAGGAGTGGCCTTGTATAGGCAATGAACCTTATTATTCATCCTTGCCCTTCTTTTTGGTTCTCTTTTAAATTGTTATGATTGTCTAAGCAGTCTCATTTATTCTTAATAGGTTCCAGTTGTTGAATTGGTGCCAAATTCTATCAGTGTTGAAATGGAGGAATCTTAGTCAGCATATAGTTTCAGGCTGACTTGAAGCCAGACTATCAGGCAGCAGCTTTCAAAGTATGCAGATCCACACAGTCCTGTGGAACTCCAGTACTGGGATCTGCTGGCCCCCAGACCTGGTGATTTGGAAATGTCCCCTTGCAGCAATTGCAAAAATAGGACCTCCAGATGAGAGTATAAGCTTTTTTCAGGGAAGGAACAGGAAATGTCTCTTGAGACCAAGAGAGAGCACAAAACTGGTGTTTCCTGGTCTGCATTCTCTGAGTGCTCTTCCATAGCCTCTAGTAATCCTGAAGTATGCCTCTCAAGCTGAAGCTCCAATTTGAGTAAATAGACTGTTTTCATAGGAAGACTGGGAGTTTGTTTTGTCTGCTGTCTGTACTGTGCCATGGGGTTGGTAACCTTCCAAGAATTATATCTCCAACTCTTTCAGGCCCTCCTGGACACCTGAGCCAGGCATTCCAAAGGCTTCCCCTACTGTGAGCACCTACTGGCTTCAGCAGTGCTTTGGGAGAGCCTAGAGTTGGGGCAGGCCTTCTGGTTGCAAGGGCCACCTAGGAGTTCATGGCCAGGGTAGGCCTGCTGGGTTCAGCATGGGCACACAAGAACAGGACAAACCTTGGGGCTTAAGTAGGACCATGGAGAGTGCAGGGTTGGTACAAATTGAGGAAGAATGAGTGAGTAGGGCAAGCCTGGCAATGCTAGCAAGGTAAAAGGAATGCAAAATGGTGCCTGCCAGCATCTCCTTCCCTAGAGGAAATCCCAATACACACCTGCATCTCTGGCAGATGATGGAAGATAAGCTAATGGATCTCTTTCACATATGGTCAAGGTGCTTTTCATAGTAATTTGTGCTGTGTCCTGGGGTGAATGAAATTGTATGTGAGACCTTTAAGAGCAGACTTTTCATTCCCTACAGTCTTTTGGATCTCCTGGATGTAAGCTCTGTTGGTTTTCAGAGCAAGACATTTTGGAGACTCGTCTTTTCAGTGTAGATCCCTAGGGTTTGCGGTACCTGATGGGGGTACGAATCCTTTACTTCTCAGGGAAAAACTGTATTTGTGAGATCCCTCTCAGTTGCGGTTCACCATGCTGAGAGTGTGTGTGGGTTTTTTTTGTTTTGTTTTGTTTTGGCAAGACCCTTTTTAACCTCTCCTATGTATCGGGATGAGGTCCTTTTATTTTTTGTTGTGGAGGAGCTCTTCAGCCAATTTCTAAGTCTTTTTCAGGGGGAATTGATCTGTATGTAGATGGAGAGTTGGTATGTTCATGGGAGAAAATGGGATCAGGAACATCCTATGCTATTATCTTGAACCACTCCTATATTTTTTATTTTTTGTTCTTTCTGTGAGAGTTCTGATTTATCCATTTCCATTCTTGTATTAATTTGATCATCATGTTCTTGATTTCAAGGATCTTTTTCTTTTCTTCTATTTTCTTTGATTTATGTATTTTGCTATTTGCACATAATATCTCCTTCTCTCTTTATGTCACAGAGAAATAGATTATAGAGATTTAATTAAAGAATTGTCTGTTTTCTTATGTCCCCTTCCTCACTTTTGGTTATTTTTACCTCTAAATCTCATGCAAGAACCTTTCCTCAAGTATTTTTGATCTATGGATGTCCATTAACATTTCAGTGTTTCTGTACATGCAATGACAGCGTATGTGATTTGGATCAACCTTCATATTGAGAACATATGTAAGGATGGATATTTAAAAGTAATAAAAATTTCAACCGCAGGGAATTAGAGTAATTCTGAACATATATTGCCTCAAAATATATCAAGGAAAAATTAAAATAAAATAATTATAAGGAAAATAGATTAGTCCACAGTCATAGTAAAAAAAAATTTATACCTCTTTCAGTAATAAAAAGAAAAGGCAGACAAAAAAAAACCAATTGTTGGTTTTAAAAGATTTTTTTAGTGATATGTAGAATATGATTTCAAAAACATGATTAAAAATGGACACTTTCTATATACATATCATAAAAAACATAAGAAAAAATAAAATAACTAAGTTTTATATATGTTTAAATTTTATATAAATTATATATGTATATAATTGTACTCAATAGCTGCAAGATAAAATCTTTGTAAGTATATGTGGAATATTTATAAAACCTAACAACATAACTGGGCCATAATTGTAGTTTCAAAAATTGAAATCATATACAGAGTATATAATATTAGTATAATGAAATTAAACTAGAAATAACTAATAGGAAATTATTAGAAAAATCTCCTTCAAGAGAAAAAGAAAATGAAACAATAAAATAGGTTGAATTGAATGATAATGAATATGCTGAATATAAAATTTTAGGCAATCTACTTGAAATCATGGTTAAATCAATATGTACAGCCTTAAATTTATAAGATAGAAAAGAAGAAAGAGTAAAATAAGATATGAGCATGAAGTTCAAGAGGTTGGAAATTGAAGAGCAAATTTAACATAAAGGATTTGAAGAAAAAAACAAAAGAACAGATATTATAAAAATAGAAAATTTATAGTAGAGTGTCAATAAACTCAAAAGATAGTTTTTTTAAACAGATAAGCTAAATTAATATCCCTCAAGAATAATGAAGAAAAAATTGAGGGCACAAAAGTTAATATCAGGAATGACAAACATATCACACAGACAATAAAAAGATTACAGGGTTTATAAAAGATTTTATAACCTTAAATATGAAATATTAAATAAAGTGGACAGACATCTGCTTCTGCTTAAAAGGCCAGAATTTGTCTTCTCACCTTAAATAACTAGAAACCAGAAAAAAATCTATCAAACAACAGTTTGCAGGTACTGGAAAATAATGTGGAGATCATGATACCTGAGAGAAAAGAAACATATAAACCGATCCCTATACTAGAAACAGATTACTTCTTATAAGCAGGTTGCAGTGCAAAGGGAGGGAGTTCAAAGTTGTCAATGAATTGAGGTGGCAGATATTGAATTAGGGAGGTCAAAGAAACTAAAATTTATGAGACTGAGTATAGTGAGTAGAAATCTGCGGAGATTGTGATACGAAGAGAGTTCCATATGGGTTCTCTCAAGTCTTTGCCTAAGTACTGATTGGCACATGAATGCGAGAAAACTATCTGAGACTGGGGAATATCTGTCAGAGGAAAGAGGAGAATAATTTCTTGAGCTCAATTTATTTATTTATTTTTTTAAGATTTTATTTATTTATTTGACAGACAGAGATCACAAGTAGGCAGAGAGTCAGGCAGAGAGAGGGGGAAGCAGGTTCCCTGCTGAGCAGAGAGCCCAATGCAGGGCTCAATCCCAGGACCCTGGGATCATGACCTGAGCAGAAGGCAGAGGCTTAACCCACTGAGCCACCCAGGTGCCCCTCTTGAGCTCATTTTAGATTGAGAATGGTTTTAGTTCTCACTGACGAATGTGGAAAAACTCATAAACGCAACTACATAGGGGCGCCTGGGTGGCTCAGTGGGTTAAATCCTCTGCCTTCAGCTCAGGTCATGATCTCAGGGTCCTGGGATGGAGTCCTGCATCGGGTTCTCGGCTCAGCAGGGAGCCTGCTTCCCCCTTTCTCTGTCTCTCTCCACCTGCCTCTCTGCCTACTTGTGATCTCTGTCTGTTAAATAAATAAACAAAATCTTTAAAAAAAACCCACAACTACATAGAGATTTGGTTAAATGGTGAAAGATACTGCCTTAATAATGGGGCTAAAGTAATCCTAAATAACTCATTTCTCAGATCTTGATATAATCCAACTGACTCTAAATAACTAACTGGATACCAGGAAGAAATATGATATCATTTAAAGAAATACAACAAAATCCAGAAACTAAAAAGGTAAAATTGACAGTATTTGTGACCCAATAAAAAAATGACCAGGAATGGAAAGAAGCCAGAAAATAAGATGCATAATCAAGAGAAGAAACAACCAATAAGAACAAATTTAGAGATTGCAGAGACAATGGAACTACTAGAAGAAGAAATTAATACAGATTATAAATATTCTTCATTGTTCAGTAGACAGAAGAAAACATAAGCATGGTGTCATCAGAATTAGAAAATTTTAAAAAGACACAAATTAAACATCTAAATAAAAATTCACTGGATAGAACAAAGTGTATAAGTAGAAAAAAAGGTCAGCAAATGTGAAAGCATACTAATTGAAACTAAGATGAAGTACAGAGAGAATAAAGAATGAAAGAAGAGATGAACAGAGCATCAGTGACCACTAGAATAGTATCAAGTGATCTAGAGTCCCAAGAGGAGAGGAAAGAGTGGGAGACAAAAAAAAAAGGGGGTGAAAAAGTAATGTCCCCAAGTTTTCTAAATTTGAGGAAAATTATAAACTTACATAAATTAGTTTACTATTGTTTCTGTAACAAATTAACCACAGATCAGCTTCAGACAATAACTATATATTATCTTATAGTTTTGGAGGTCAGAAGTCTGAAATCTGTCTTACTGGGCTAAAATCAAGGTGCAGATAGGGCTGTGTTCCTTTCTAAAGAATCTAGAGGAGAACACATTTCTTGTGTTATTACATATATGTATTTATAACACAGAATATTATTACTCAGCTATTAAAAATGAAATATTGTCATTTGCAGCAACATGGATGGGTATTTTGGGTATTAAGTGAAATATGTCTGACAAAAATAAATACTGTATAATCTCAGTTATATGTGGAATCTTAAAAACAAAACAAAACAACAACAACAATAAGCTCATAGATTCAGAATATGATTAGTGGTTGCCAAAGGTGGGAGTTAGGGTTAGTGAAATGGATAAAGGAAGTCAGAAAGTACAAACTTCCTGTTATAAATAAGTTATGGGGAAGTAGTGTACAGCATGGTCACTATAGTTAACATACCGTATTACATATTTGGAAGTTGCTAAGAGTAAATCTGAAAAGTTCTTATCACAAGAAAAAAATATCTAACTATGTATGGTGATGGATGTTAACTGGACTTATCGTGGTTATCATTTCACAATACAAATATCAAATCAATATGTTGTTCAGCTGAAGTAATATAGTGTATGTCACTTATATCTCAAAAACAAAAGCAAAAACAAGTAATGTTTGATTCAGCAATTCCACTATTATGTATATACCTTAAAAAAGTGAAAGTAGGGATTCAAACAAATGTTCATAGCAGAATAATTCACAAAAGTCAAAAGATGGAAAGAAAGCATTTGTTAATGGATGAATGGATAAACAAATATGGTGTGTGTGTACAATGGAATATTATTCAGCTTTCAAATAGGAAGAAAATTCTGACATGCTACAGCATGGATGAACCTTAAAGACATTATGTCAAAAGAATTATACCAGACATAAAAAGAAGATCAATTCAGTAAAAGAAAGTCAAATTTATTGTAACTTACTATTTATTGATTAACCAAGCATACCTAAGATGATAGTACCATGGCTAAAAATAATTATTTTTGTCTATATCAGATAATAGTGCTTCAATCAAAGAGAATGGAACCCACTGTTCATTTGTTAAGTATATTGCAGAATTTAATATTGCAAAGGCCCAAAACTATTTTCTTTAGGTCTGCATTGGGCACTCTTATTTTGAATTAAGCATCCTTAGTACTGAGCAGTAATTTTGGGGGTATCATTTTGGGTGCATTTGTCAATAGTTCACTACCTCCTGCATTCCATTAGGTAATTTATTTGTCATCAGTTGCATTTGTAACACTTTGCAGTCAGCCTAATCAATGAGATTCATTAGGAACTTGTTTAATCCTCTTTTCAAATCATTAATAAAGTTGTTAAGTAAAACCAAGCTGAAAAAAGAACTTTTTGGCAGCCTATGAAACACCAAACCTGAGCTGAAAACAATTATTTACTGTTTCTCTACTCACAGACTTTTATCCAGCATTCAATCCATTTGATGATACTTTTAGGTAGAAAAACTGAAATTAATTTTGTTATTTGCATTTCATGATGTCTTAAGGTCCCATTACATTTAATACATTTTTTTTTTCAGAGTAGGGTTCTGGAAAGTAGCAGTGCAGTAGGAGAGGGAAATGATCCATTTTAGAAAGGCTATTATGTTTCAGTGTTAACTAAATCTATTATGGAGAAACCTTGAAGGAGTAGAAACATCTTACACAGACACTTGACTTCCTCAGGCCAAATATCACGATGAACAATTTCATGTGAAAATAAAGACATTGTAGAGGTAGGAATAGGAAGATGGGTAACAGCTGAGGAAGAGTATCATTATTTTAAGTAGGTACTTGAGGCTTGAGCAGGACTTGAGCTGAGATCAAGAGTTGGGGGCTTAACCAACTGAACCACCCAGGCGCCCCTTAAGTAGATACTTTTCGATGGGAAGTTATTGATTCTAGGTCAGTGGTGACCAATAGAACTGTCTGTGATGATGGAAACAGTCTACAATATACACTGTCCAATAGAGTAGGCACTTTACTTGTGGCTTTCGAGCACTAATACAGGCTAGTGCAACTGAAAAAGTAAAATTTTCATTTTACTTAACTTTAATTAATTTAAATTTAAATAGCCACATATGGTTATTGGCTACCATATTGGACAGTGTATTTCTAGAGCTGTAAGGCAGCTACAACGAAAACCAAAGAGGAAGAAGCAAGAACTTGATATTCAGGGATAGCTCTAATTTAGATCTTAAAATAAGGGCAGCTAGGTAAAGAGTTCTTTAGATTTCTTCTTGTATGGTCACCAAATGAAGTAAAAGCAAACACCTTGTCCACAGTGTAATTAAGTGCAACTTCTTTGTGTCAAACCCATCAGAAACTGGAACATGGCAAATGAACATCAGAGACTTGGGAGTTCTCTCCTCATGTAGTATTTTAAAATATATTCAACTCAGGGGTTTATCATGGTGTTTTTCATGTACCTACTTATATTTCAATATATTTGAAAAAAATTTGCCCACTATGCTATTTTTCTAGATTGTATTCATTCATGAGTATTTATTGAAAATTGTTATATAGTAGACATTAAATTGGTTGTGATTATCACTTTCAAGAAGTGTTTTTTTTAATCATTTATGAGTATCTTCTACTTTCTAATGATTTAAATCAGATTTTCGTTTCCCTTCTTGGCCCTGTTTCTTTCTTGATCAGCTTTTTCCTAATGCTGATACCATCTATAGCTTCTTAAAAATAGCAAGTTCTTTAAGTTTTTTATTTATTAATGGATTGTAGCAGGTGTAATATATATGAATTATGAAAGACTTCATCCTACTAAAAGTTTTATGAAAAAAATTATGAAAACTGATGCAGTTGTTGTATTAGAGAATCAGTCTTTTTCTGTAAGAAATAATCTCAGACTCAGTATTCTTAGTTATTTTTGTTTTGAGCTAGAAAAATAGAACTTACAAGACATTGATTAAGCTGGGTTTATTTCTGATTGTTTCTGCTATGTAGAGTTTATGACTTTATGCTTCTATAAATATGTCCATACAGGTTTTTGTATGTTTATAAGTTGTCTTTTCTTTTGGATAAGTATTTTGAAGTAGAATTACTGAGTCATTCGTCAGTGTGTGTTTAAATTTATAAGAAACCACCAAACTGTTTTTCCAAAATAGCCATATTAATTGTCATTCCCATGAGCAATGTATGAGAGTTCCAGTTCTGCATCCATGGCAGCACTTGGGGTTATCAACTTTTTATTTTAGTTAATAAATACTTTCTGATACCTCACTATGGATTTAATTTTCATTTCCATGTGACTAATGATGTTGAACATCTTTCATGTCATTATACACCATCAGAATTCCTTTAATTAACTGTCCTAATCTTTTAACAATTTTTTAAAAATAAGGTTTTTTCTTATTATTAGGTAGATGAGTTCTTCGTGTATTGTGGATACAAGCAAGTTATTCTTTAAATGTATGTTTTGCTAATATTTCCTTTCAGTCTGGTTTCTCTTTTTATTCTTTTAATAGTGTCTTTTGAAGGGCAGAAATTTTAATTTTAAGGATGTCCAATTTATCAATTTTTTTATGGATTGTGATTTTTCTCTCTTATCTAAAATATATTTGTCTAGGGCACCTGGGTGGCTCAGTTATTAAACGTCTGCCTTCAGCTCAGGTCATGATCCCAGGGTCCGGGGATCGAGTCCTACATCGAACACCCTGCTCAGCGGGAAGCCTGCTTCTCTCTCTCCCACTTCTGCTTGTGTTCCCTCTCTTGCTCTGTCTCTGTGTCAAATAAATAATTAAAATATTTTTTAAAAATAAAATAAAAATAAGATAAAATATCTTTGCCTAATCCAAAATCACAAAGATATTCTCCTGTGTCTCCTTTGAAAAGTTTGGGGGTTTTACATCAAGGTCTGTGATCCTTTTTAAGTTAATTTGTAAATTTATAATATTTATATAAAACTTAAATGAACTTAAAAGAACTTATGAAGAGCTAGGTTCTTTTATTTTTTAAATGTATGTTCAGGTGTTTCAGCACCATCTTTGAAAAGACTATTCTTTCTCCTTTGAATTACCTTGCCAACTTTGTTCAAAAATCAGTGACATATATGCATGGTTTTATCTATGTACTTTCTATTCTGTTCCATTTTTCTGTATACTAATACTTTACAGTTTTAGAATAAATCTAGAAATCCAGCATATAGAAATTCATCTATTTTTTTTCTTTATCAGATTGCTTCTCTTATTCTAGGTCTTCCATTTTTCCATCTGTTTTAGAATCAGCTTGTTGATTTCTACCCTTCCAACCCCCCAAGAAAGCGTATTTGGGGCTTTGATTGTAATTGCTTTGAATCTACAGGCAAAATCATGGGACAGTGAAATCTTAAGAATACTGAGTTTTCAGATCCATGAATGTGGTATACTTCATTTATTTAGGCCTTTGATTTCTCTAGTCAATATTTTGTAGTTTAAGTATATAAATCTTATATCTCTTCTGTTAGATTTATCCTCAGATTATCCCATTAAGTACCTAGGTATTTAATATTTTGATGCTATTATGTTTAGGTATTAATTTATATACAAATGTACATAAAATATAATGTTTTATGTAATACATTAAAAATATATAACATTTATTACATACTATGAGCTATGTAAATATTATAATAATATACATTATATATGTTTTTAAATTTCTCTTATATAGTGACTATTATCTAGTGATGTTTAGGAATGGTTTATCTTCTTTATGAATTTACCCATTTATCATTCTGCCATATCCCTCTTTATCTCTAGTAATTCAGAACCTGTTCTGAAGTTTATTTTATCTGATATGAATATAGCCAGCCTACCTTTTTTTTAAAATTAGAGTTTGCTGTATTTTTTAATCCTTTTACTTTTGACTTATCTTGGTCTTTATACTTAAAGTGAGTTTCTTAAACACAATACCTATTAGGTTTTTCTTTACTACCCAACTTTAAAAATCTCTGCCTTTTAGTTAGACAGTTCAACAATTGCTTGTCTAATCAGTTTACATTTTGCATAATTATTTATACCATTGATTAAACTTACTGTCTTGCTAGTTGTTTTCTGTTTCCCATCTTCTTTTAAATTAAATATCTTTTTAAAAAATTTCATTTATCACTACTAATAGCTAATAAGTTATACTGTTTTTTTTTTCTTTTTTAGTGTTTGTCCCAAGGGCTTAGCAGAGATTGCTTTCAAGTAATAATATATTATTTCATAAATGGCTTCAGATCTGTACAACAGTATACCTCCAGTGTTTTTTCCATCTTTTGTAATATTGTTGTCACATATGTTAATATTATGTGTACTTTAAACCCTTTAGTACATTTTTAAAATTTTTGCTTTAAACAGTCAAATATCTTTTAAAGCAATTAAAAATAAGAAAAATATATTTTACATTTATCTTTATTTGTATAATTAGAAGTATCTTCCTTTCTTTGTGTGGATCCATTTCCAATGTCATATAATACTTATTCTGCCTAAAGACTTCCCTTTAACATTTCTTGCAGTGCAGTTATACTGGAAATGAATTTTCTCCAGTTTTATTTGACTGGAAAAAAGTGTCCATTTTCCTTTAATTTTTGTAAAATATTTTTCCTGGTTGCAGAAGTATGAGTTGACATTTTTTTCTTTCAGTTCTTTAAAGATGTCACTCCAGTTACCTCTAACTAGAATAGTAGAGATATAGATCCTCCCTGTGTTTTTCTGGGATCTTGCATGTATGGGTGGATGTCTTTAAACATTTTTGGAGAAATATATAGCGATAATTCTTTTCCTCTAGGACTCCAATTTCACTTATATTAGAATATTTGGTATTTCCCCACAGTTCTTGAATTCTGCCCTTTATCTAGACCCAAACTTTTTTTTTTTTCTTTTCTCTCTGAGTTTTCTGGTCAAGAAAACAGTATATCTCTCTATTTATTTAAGTCCTTGATTTTCTTCATCAACATTTTGTAGTTTTTAGTATATACAACTTATGCCGCATTTATCAGATTTATCCTTAGATTATCTCATTAAATCCCTAGGTATTTAATATTTTTGATGCTACTATATATATATACACACACATATATATGTATATATACATATACATATATATATGCTCTCATTATCTTCCCTCTCCTAATTCTCTGCATCTCTCTATTTCTCTCCACCTTTTCTTATCCTTAAATTTTGATAATTTTTATTGACCTATCCTTAAGTTTACAGATTGATTCCTCATCTTTGTCATATCTGCTGATGAGCCCATCAAAGGAATACTTCATCTCTCATATTATATTCTTTATTTATAGGATTTTCATTTGACTTTTCACATATTTTCCATTTCTATGCTGGAATTCTTCCACTAGTCATTTGTGGTATCCTTTTCATTATATCCTTCAATTTATAATCATTGTTATCTTAAAGTCTCTCTTTCAAAATTTTTGACATCTGAGTCTGGTTCTTTTGACTGCTTTATCTCTTGACAATGATTTTCCTTTTCCGTGCCTCACAATTTTTATTGAATTCCAGACATCATGTGTATAACAGAAGATGCAGAGGGAAATAGTATTTACCCTAGGCAATAGCAATATGTACACCTTTTTTGTCAGGTCTTTATTTTGGGAGGTGGAGGGCTTGAATCAGAACTGGGTTTGAGTTGTTTGTGCTCATTACGTTCAGTTCATGATAGTCTCCAAATTGTTCAGCAGCAGGCTACTACTTCCTGCCTTGTACATAGAGTACCATAATGGTGGTGGTACTTCTCAGTATTTGTGCTCTACCTGCAACTTTCAGATATTTATCAGTTATAAATATATATACTCTTGCTTTTCCTCTACCAGTAGATTGCTGTTGCTTGTTAGTAAGTGCTCTCATCCACCCTCCAGGCTTAGATAGGCACTTTATACTTGAACATTATGAGTGACATTCTCTTTGCATTCCTGATCCTTAACTCACTCCTTAGTAGCCAAGCCCAGCCTTGTGTCTGTGATTGCTCTTGGGCAGAAGTTTCATGCTCTCCCTTAGAATTAGAAGACTTTTGCTTGTGTCATTATAGAAGCTTAGGACCAAGATTTTTTTTTTTTTTTTTTATTTACTCCAGACCGAGAGCATTTTTATTCTGGCTCTGATTGTTCCAGAATGAGATGTTACCCCAAACTTGGCTTTTCACAATTTGTTGAAGTTTAGGTGATTTATCTGTATTCATTTGTATGGTGGTTACCTCCTCCTATTCTCAGCCATGGGTAAGGCAGTTCTCTTGCCTTGTCTGCCTTTGAGGAGTCTGGTCTCTCTTTGGAATTCAGGTTTCCTATATGTGGATAAATGCGACTTCTTACAGTGGGATTTTAAGTTAATGCATTCATTATAAAACCTCAACTCTCTGATGGACTCAAAAACAATTGTGATATTGTAGCTTTCTGGATGTTTTATTGTTGTTGATGTGAGAATAATATTGTTTACAGATTTCCATATCCTAAATAGAAGTAAATGCTGTATGATTTAAATAGCTGAGTTTTTAGTTGAAACTGTTCAAGGCACATGAGAATTAAAGGGGATCTGATGGCAAAAGTAATAATAATAATAATAACAATAATAATAATTCCTGTAAACATATCTTTTAAAAATGCTTTATTCTCCATTGATAAGTAGAAATTTACTTAGCAAGTCTCTTCCTGTTTCTTCTTTATACAGGAAGTCTTAGTCTTAATGATAAATGTAACCCAGCCTGTTAGTTGAAAACTTATCCTTTTTGAGGAAATGATGATTCAATGAAATCAAATTCTTTATACCTCACATCTCCCAGAATGATATCTGTGTATATGTACATGGCACAATGAAGGAAGGTATGTCTGGCTCACTGCCACCCTCTGGTGTTTTCTATAATTGATTATGGTATACTATCCTTCAGTTGGCCCTTACCATCTTACACTGGCATGTGCTATTGTTCATAGTCCTCCCATGGCCTTGAACTGTCAGATACAACTACTCTGACTCCTTCTCCCTGCCTAGGCCTTTGTATGCCTGCCAGTCCCCCCTTAGCATTATTATATTTCCCTATTTACCATTTTTCGTGAAAGAGACTGGAGTGAGGCTCAGACCCATTAACCAATACCTCTTATTCAGCTTTGCTAGCATCACATGAAAGGGGAGGCTTTACTATAATCATTGCTACATTTCTCTGGCTATTCCATAGGAAGAAAAGCACATTTTTTTTTCTGCTCTGGATCACAAGACTAAACTGAGATTCCTACTTCCCTCTCTCTACCTCATCTTCATCAAGAATAATAAGGCCAGAGTTTGAGATCCTCAAAGGACATCTCCTGTGTTTCATATAACTGTTCTCTATCAGTTCTCTCATTCTCCCACACATCCTGTTGATTATGTGCTTTCTTTTGAAAAGAAAACTAGCTTTTAGCCCTTTCCTTTCTGTCTCATAGGTGCCATTAGCTCAATGGATGTGTTGTTGGCAGTACCACCAGCTCTCTGTGCTTCACAGAACCCCTGGCCCATCCTAGCCCAATAAAGCCTACAGACTGGGGTGCTAGACCAGTCAAGGTTACGTCATATATTGGATTCGTGTGCAATGTTGTAGCCGCAAATGCCCAGCTCTAAGGGTGCTACCTATGGGTGCCTGTCCATCATGGTATTAACCAGCTAAAGCTTGCCCAAAGCCTTTGGGTCTGTTGCAGTTGCTAGATGTCACTGTGGGGCTCTGAGAGTCTTGAATTCTTACTGGGTTGGTGAAGGTTCCATGTACAAATCCTTTGAGGTTATCCTCCCTGATGCATTCCATAAAACTTTCAGAAGAAATCCTGACACCAGTGGACACCAGACCGGTCCACAAGCACAGGGAGATGTGAGGGCTGACATCTGCAGGCTGTGGGTGCTGTGGTGTTGGGGTCACAAGTTCACCACACTATCGGTGGTTCTCACTATGCAGCATGGAGAAGACACAATACCTCCTAACTCTAACATTTCTGCTGGTATAAGTAATGTTTGTAAAATCCTTACCTAATAAATAATTTAGGACAGTCATGTCTGCTTAAAAATGTTCTTTAATTTTGTCTTAAAATGAGTTGTCTGCAGATTGTTCCATGAATGCATTGTCAAATTATGAAAGTTAAACTGTAATCATGTTTGAAGACTGTAAGTGATGGTGTATCTTGTTTCTAATAAGATAAATGCTTTTGTCTTTGCTTTCTCTTATTAGGGAGTTTATGTGTCAGTGTTTAAAATGCTGTTTGGTATAATAGGTACAACATAAATTGTACAAAAGTGGAATGCAGAAGTTAGCCATGTAGATTTGTTGGTGCATGTAATGAAACCTACAGCTTCATTGGGGAAATATAATGCTCTACTGGTTTACTCTCAAATGGCTGTTTTTAGAAGTTTGGTAAGAACAAGCTTTTTAAATTGGATTTTGTTTGGAAATGTGAAGAATATCTTAATCTTTTATCATGTTCATATGCAGAATAATGTTAACTAGGGCCCACATTTTTAGGTTGAATCCAATATTCTATTTATATAACTGCTGCTTCTGGAAGAATAGTTTGAAAGAATGCCAACATTTTTAGGGGAATTGATTCAACCTGTTGCAAGAGGGTTCTCTTACAAAGGAAAAGAAATCCTGCTTAAGCAACGCAAAAGTACCTTGGTCTTCACAGTACCACTGAAGTTCATATAAAAGGTGGAGGCTTCTGGTTCTATCCCACAACTACATGGGATCTGTTGAATAATGGATTTCATACAAAGCAGTCAATAATGGTATTTATGCTGGTCTATATTAAAACTGGTAGAAATTGAACATTAGGTAAATGAGAAGAATTTATCTTAAGATTTGTAAGCTAGTAACCAATGCTAGGATTGGGAAACTGGTGGCCATCAGATAACTTTTTAAGTGTGAAGATAAAAAATTAAAGTTAGTTTTGATCAGAATTTTAAAAAAAGAAAAGAAATTTTTTCATTATCATGTATTCTTATTTTAATGAATATGTGTGTGTGATTTTTAGAATTCAAAATTAAGAGGATAATAGTAATGGATACATGACAGTGCAGGGAATGCATTTGGAAGGAGACTATCCCAATATTTAGCATCAATCCTGCTAATAATTTCTAAGTATCAAACACTAATTCTTTGTATCTTGTAAAGATGATTTCTTTTCATTTTTACAAAAAACTCATGAAGCACTTTGTTGTTTTAGAAGTAGAATTAAGTAGTTTACCTAAGGGAGAAGTATACCAACATTTCTACTGACACATGACAACACTGAGATTTGGAGTATGAGATTAATTTGAATAAGAATTTGTTGCTCTTAGTGGCAGAATTAAGACTAGAACCTACAATTCCAGATGCTTTCTTTGCTATATATTGGTCAGATAGTTTGGTTCAGGTAGACCTACTCAAATTTGAATAAAGTTCGTAGTCACTTTGGAAATAGACATGTGATTCAGGGTGATTTTCCAAATTAGCTCTCTGATCCCCAAAAGATAGAATAAATACTCTGTACTAAATAATGTGATAAAAGTAAGTTATACATATGGGAAATAAATTACTAGACATTATTGCTTTGACTATATGCTTAAAACGAGTCAGCAAGAGTACTCCTATCCAAACTACTCACTTGGTTTGGGGATATATTAACAGTGAAATAACAAGAAACATTTAGAAAGTAATCCTCCCCAAATGTGCAAAACCTACTTAAATGCAACTTCTATTTTTTATGGCCTATACCATAAAGATTCGGAATGATAATAGCATGAGGTTGGTTCAGTGAAGAACAGAAAAACTGGAAGGGTTACGGAAGGTTGATGAAATTGATCCATTTTGATTGCAGAAAATGATGCTGGGGGAAAACTTAATCAGCTCTTTTGAAGCTAAGCATCATTTTAAAATGAGGACAGTAGATTTTAACAAGTTTTATTTTTTAATATTTGAAATATACAAAATAATGCATTAAAAACAGATGAAGGTTTTGATGCAGATATTAACATGAAAATATGTGAACACTACTTAAACATTAGAATGGTACCTTTTTAAAAATTAATTAATTTTTTATAGAGAGAGAGAGTGCGAGTGGGGAGAAGGGCAGAAGAAGAGAAAATCTCAAGCTGACTCTCTGCTGAGCACAGAGCCGTAGGTGGGGCTGCATCTTACATACCCTGAAGTAATTACCTGAGCTGAAATCGATAGTCTGATGTTTAACCAATGGATCCAGCCAGGTGCCCCTAGAACAGTACATTGTTTAGTTTGCTTTCTTTTGAGCTTGAGAAATCCTATCATACTGTATGTAATCTTGGGAGATTTGGTCAATCAGAGATTTTCTCTGATTCCTCCAGGTTATTACATATAGCTGTAGTTCATGATTTTTCATGATTGTATGATATTCTGAGGTAGAAATAAAGCACAGCTTTTCTGTGCCTTCTGTGGATGAACATTAACTTGTTTATAGTTTCACAAGTATGAACATTTTTGTACATGTATCCAAGCACACGTGTGCAAAAGTTCCCAGCAATGGGATTTCTGGATTGCAGGTTATGTGAATGTTGAGCTTCATGACATAGTACTAAATTGTTTTATGGTGATTGCATTAACTTGGAGTTTCACTATAAGAAGTTTCCTTTATTCACATCCTTTGTTTATGAAGACTTTTGCTAATCAATTTATTTTTTATTTCTCAAATTTATTAATTTTCTTCATTTAATGCTTTTGCATCTTGCTAAAATATTTGTCTTTCATATTTAAGTTTTTAACCAATTGTGAATTGATTTTTACATATGATGCAAAGTAGCAATTCTCTTTCAGCCCTTTCTTATGGTTATCCTATTGTCCAGGCTTATTATTTTCCCTGTAATGTCCCATACCAGTTTTCCCATACATTAAGTTTGCTTATTGTGTGGATCTATTTCAGGACTCTATAATTCAAGCAGTAGTGAAATTTTCAATCACTGCATTAGCAATATTATACAGTTTTAATTATTATGGCTGCATAATAAGTTTTAATAAATGAAAAGGAAAGTCATCTTTACCCTATTTACCAAGACTCTCCTCATTAACCTTTTACCTTTCTCTTCTACATAAATTTCAGCATCAGTTTGTCTAGTTCCTTGAAAAATTTTATTTGGGTTGTGAATAAAATTGATATGAAATTATATTATTTGAGAAAACCTGACACTTTAAAATATTGAATTAGCCTATTCATGTATCTGGTATCTCTTTATTAGGCATTCTGTCATGATTTTTCACAAATTTCCTATTTTTTTCCCAAATAGCTTATATAAAAGTTTTGTTATTCATTTACACTTATTCCTATGTATTTGTAAATACTATGTTTAAAAAATTATATTTTTAAAATTTATGCCAGGTGCATATACAAACATGTTTTTATCTGTTGATCATTTTTCCAAGCAACTTACTAAACTCTCAAATAATTTATTAATAAAAGCTCCATGTGTTTTTGAAAAAAAATACGTATTCTGCCGTTATTAGCAATAGGTTCTATAAACACCAATTAGGCCAAATGAGTTGATAGTCTTTTTCAAATCTTATATATCTATACAGATTTTTTTAATCTCCTTTTTTCTATCAGATATTGAGAGAAGAATATTGAAATATTTGACTTCCATTGGATTTGTCTACTTCATCTTGGGTAATTGCCTCCGTTTTTACTTCAGATGTTATGCAGCTTTGTTATTAGATATATGAACTCTTAGAATTGCTATGGTCTCTTATAGAATTGATCCCTTTTTGGTTATGAAATGATTTTTTTATCCCTAATAATACATTTTGCTTTGAAACCTGTTTTTTCATATTACTATACTCACTCCATCTTTCCTTGGATTAGGGTTGCCAGAATACATCTTTCCCATTATTTTACTTTTAATCTGCTTCTTTACTCTTAAAGTGGGATTCCTGTAGGCTGCATTAAACTGAGTCTTTTAATCCAACCTGACAAATTTTTATTTTAATTGTATTGTTTTGACCATTTACATTTAATATTTTTAATAAATTTGGTTGGGTTTAAGTCTGACATCTTACTAATGTTTCCTATTTGTCACATTTGTCCTCTGTTCTTCTTTTCTCCTTGTATGCTTTCTTTTGGATTGAGTACTTTTTTAAATGTTTTTATGATTCCACTTGGTCTCTTATATTTATTAGCTAGAAATATTTTTTAGTTTTTTGAAAGGTATTAAGTACACACCTTTAAGTACAAAACTGACCTTTACACAATATCATATAAAATTATATTCCAAATAAGGACTTTATAATAATTTATTGTTATTTTGTTTAAATATTCAATTATATTTTAAAGAGATTTTTAAATTTAAGATTTAAAAAATTTATACACTTATTTCCATTTCTAGTAGTCTTCATTTCTCTTTATAGATTCATATTTTTATCTGGTATTATTTTTCTTTTGCCTGCAGGACTTTCTTTAACATTTTTTCTGTTTGCTGGTGATTAATATTTTTGGCTTTTGTATATCTGAAAGTGTTTTTATTTTGCTTTAATATTTGGAATATTTTTGCTAATTTGACAGACTTTATATATTTCATTATCTAGAAGATGTTGATCCACAGCCTTCTGGTTTACATTGTTTCCAATAAGAAATCTGCTGTCTTTCCTGCTAGGATTCTATTCATCACAGGCATTAGCACTGGTCAAATTTGAGTAGGCATATAAAGAATAAGATATCATATATGGAAATCAGATGACTCAATAGACCAAAAAACAAAAACAAAAACAAAACCCCACAAAAAACCAAAAACACACATATATGAAAAAAGTTGACATATTAAATATAAACCAGATTGAAATGATAAGGCATCAGATTAAGAGTGAAAACAAATCCATGTTTGAAAATTCTGGCAGGAAAAAAAAAAAAAGAAAGAAAATTCTGGCAGGAAATGGAAACTTTATCGACTAAAATATCAGACTTGAAAAAGAACCAAACAGAAATTCTGGAAATAAAATGACAATAACCAAAATGAAGAAATCAGTGGATAGTTTCATCAGTAGCATAGTATAGCCAAATACAGCATTACTGAAGTGGACAATAGTTAAGAAATTATGAAGAATTTGGTTAGAAAGACAAAAAAGATGGAAAATAGTGAAGAGTATAAAAGATAGTTTTTCCCCCAGAAAAGTCACATTTTACAACACTAAGAATAAAAAGGAATAAGTAAAAAACCAATCACATATTAAAGAATTCACCACAGGGTGCATACCCAATTTTTTTCAATTAATTAAACCATCCAGGAGGAACCAACCCTCACAGATCTCAGTCTTTCCCTGCAGCATCTCATTTCTTAGCTGCGAGGAGTAAAAATTGATGACAGCTCTCTCCATGTTGTATGGGGTTCACAATAAAGGAAATGTCAAATTAGCCTCTGCATGATGACGACCAAGAGACTCAGATTAAACTCAACAAAGATGGATGTGAAAACCAGTGAAATGAGTATAGGTTGAAGATGAGTACCAATACTATTGAAGTAAGAACGTATTTAAAACCTGATATATCTGTGAACATTGTTGACATCCTTGGGAATGTTCACAGCTTGCCTCTTTTGTCTGGGGTGCATGCATGAGTGAGTTATGCAGTTTACTGACCAGAGAAGATGTCTTCCAAGGAAAACCAGGAGCAAAACTGGTTAAGATGCTAGATAATATTGAAGTTGTAAGACAAGCATTTAGAAATAATGTGTTGTGCCCATACAAAAATACCCCCATTACAGTATCAGTCTGTAATAAGAAAGGCTTGTTCTAGGCACAGGAAGTTTGAAAACAGTGATTAAATGGGAACTAGACATTTGTTTGCAGGAGCACCTGAAGTGTTTCTTAAATTTGGGATTATATAAAGAGAGTAGAAATGTTTAATTGAGAATGAATGAAGCCATACTACGGGAACTATACATATTATTATATAACAATCTATAATACATTCAAAATAGTGATTTGCTTTTAACTTTAACTTCTGAATTGAAAAATGGTAACCCCACTAGGAATTTTTTTTTATTCTGATTCTAACTAAATTTGTCTCCTTTGCTCATGGTTGTACCAAAATTCTTTTGGCATCCCTCAAAGACCTTTCCTATGATGGTTGTTTCATTATATTGGGACTATAATTTAATAATATTTATTTACTCAAACTTAGATATTTCTCAATCTTTTATGATTGTGTGGAAGTTCTGTTTTTGAATTGTAATTATCATCTGAACAGTCTCCATGCCCTTTATGCTGGTCTGTAGTTTGAAGCCCAAGAATGAAAAAATAAATTTAGATAGTTTATGAAATTACTTTATTATTGTCTGACCCATGTTAACTAGAATGTTAAATCATTTGAGATTACCATAAAAATGGATGCTGAGTGTTTTCTAGATCAAAACTCCTTGAAGGCAGGGATCAGCTCTAGCTCATTTTTTCGAATTTGTGGTACTAAGCCCAGTGTGGCACATAGAGAAGCTTCTCAGTCAATGTTGAATAAACAAGTAAATAAATGAAGTAGTGCCTTATCAACTTTAAAATGTATAATTAATATGCTTACACATGCTGTTTTTTAAGCTATGTATACAAAAGATGATTCTTTAGCCAGTATTTCCAAAAGCTGTGTTTTTATTAATATGTCCTGAATGAATGCTGAGATATTTAAATTCATACCATATATGTACATGCTGGGTCAAAGGCATTTTAGAAAGTCCTAGCAGCTCATTTTGATATGTCTCACTATCTCTTACACTGTGAGGGCTATAATTTTCAAAAATCTCGCATCTATTCTCATAGTCACTCAGATATGATGTGCATGGTGTCAGCCTAATTAACTGCTGCTTTTTGAACCTAAGTAATTCTTTTCTTGGATTTAGTTCAAAAAGAATTTCAACAAAATAGAAAAATACTGATTTGAATTTACTTTTTGATTTAAATTAAAACTACTCCAAATCAGACTTCTGTTCTGGGTTTGATTCAACTCCCAGCTCAAGAATAAGTATTAATTTTAGTTAGTAATTTTGAATTGAATCTCAGATAGAAAGCAATTTCAAAGTACTTGTGTGAGGATTTTTTTGTATGACTGTGCTTTTCCCTTTCTTCTTTCTTTTCCAATAGGCATAAGTAAAAATTCTCTATAGTCTCCAACATGCCTGGGTATTTCCATGAATTTTCTTCTGCTTAGAATATGTATTGATTCCTTTGGAATACAATTCTCAGCTTTTGTGTGAGCAATGAAGGAGATTCAACATTATATTGAATAAAGGATATTTGGGGGTTGTTAGAAAGGCCATATATTGAAGATATGTTCTTGTACTGTGATCTGGAGGGAATTAAATATACAGCCTCTGTAGATGTTCCTTTTTATGAAGACTATCTCTGAAATATCAAAAAATATTTTACAGAAATGGAATAAAATGGCAATCTGCATTGCTGAATAATTTCTATTATTCTCTAATACATTTTTCCTGAGAAATTTTATAGAACATTTTGTTACTTATTCTGTGGCTCTGTTATTATATTTTAACTTAGTTCTGTCATGTGAATGATAAGCAGTCAAGGCTGAAAATTTCCTGCTTTGCAATTCTCTGAATGTTAATAATTACACCAATTAGCAATTCACAACAAACAGGTCTCAGTCACATTGAATCATTTCTGCCACATTCGCCACAATTTTAACATCATGAGTAAATTTCAAGCTACTGTTGTTGTCTTGGTAATGTTCTTCCATGAAAAAAACTCCTCCCTGAAACCATTCAGGTCTAAAAGAAAGCACGGTTCACTGAAGATGTAAACAAAAACAAAAAATTACCTTCTCTTTAAGGAATACATTTCTATCCTCAATTCATATCCTTTAATTAAGTATCAAATGAGTTAAGCCTCTCATCTTCAGTTGTAACATAGATAATTCATTAATCTAAGTCAGTATGAAATAACTTTGCCTGAAAAATTCAACAGCACATATCATTCTGGGGAGATAATTCCCTATGGCTGGAAAGGCTGGAGAGCCAAGTGATTTAGTCTTCTGTTCAGTAAACACCTATTGGTTGAAAGAATAAATAAATGAGTGAATTTATGAATGAATGGACTGCTATTTAAGCTAGGTTCTGAACAAAAATGAGTTGAAGTAGCCAGGTAGAGAATGGGGCAGGGGTGTCTGTCCTCCGGATAGATGGAACAGCATATATGAAAGTCCTTGAAATGCCAGAAAGAGAATTGGTGATTTTTGAAGCAATTCCTAAAGATTGGAAGCCAAGGGGTAAAGAGGATGGGGGCACAAGATGACGGGGTACTCAGAACATGCCTCATCTTCCAGGGCCTTTTAAACCCTGGCATGGTGTTCATAGTATATGTATATGTACATACACACACATATGTAAAGTGTAATTATATGTATATGTGTATAAATGGTACTTTATTATTATACTATATTGTAGTCTTCCACAGAGGAGGAAAACTAAATATTTCTATATCCCCAAATTGTCAAGATGGGTACTTCTTAATTCAGTTGTTTTGAGTAGTGTTTTATTTATTTATTTATTTTTAAGATTTTATTTATTTATTTGACAGACAGAGATCACAAGTAGACAGAGAGGCAGGCAGAGAGAGGAGGAAGCAGGCTCCTTGCTGAGCAGAGAACCCGATTCGGGGCTTGATTCCAAGACCCTGAGATCATGACCTGAGCTGAAGGCAGAGGCTTTAACCCACTGAGCCACCCAGGCGCCCCTGGAGTAGTGTTTTAAAAAGCAGATTGTTACCAGAGACTATAGAGTAGAGTAGGCAAAATGATTTAGTGAAAAAGAAGCATGGTACATAGTGCATGCAAATTCAGTAAGACCCTCTGTGTGCCTGAAGAGTCTATTGGGAAATAGCTGAATAATGAGAGGCCGGCTGCTCCCACGCTTCCTCAAGTTTGCTTGAGAACTGTGGCTTCATGGTTTTGTGTGTATGTGTTTTCCCCTATGATTATCCAAAGTCAGGAATACTGTTAACAAATAGTAATAATAAACTGGAAATAGAACTTCCCACCTAACGCTTCACCTAACCAGTTGGCCTCTTTTTCAGAAGGCTTGAATGTACAGTCACATGCATAGTATATACAATTACTTTCAAATACAAATGAGATTTGAGATTACATTTTATTGTGTCCAGCCCCTGATGTTCAAACTCAGAAAATAATACTTTGGAGTCTAAGTGACTCAGTGAATCAATGATGTTTACAAACACAAACGCATTGGGAATTTGGCCTTAGGCAGGAAATATGCTGCATTTACACCATTAGCTGCAACTGTGAATGGAGAAATAAACAAAGAAAGGTGATACAAACAAAAGGACTGGCATTTTAGGTTTTCCTCTTTGTACAAGTCAGTTTATGAGTGAGTTCTCATAGGTCATTTTGTTAAGCTGTGAACTTTGTGTTTTTCCTCTTTAAGTCAGTAAGAGAATAGGAAGCCTTCTGTTTGGTGACCTCTTGCAAAGAAACAAACCCCTGGACATCTTGAAGTATCTCTCATTTCATTAGATATGGTCAGACAAAGGTATGTGTGCTCCCAGTGACCTCACTATCAAGGCTTTTGCCTCCTGGAGCAGTGTTAAAATACATTTTTTTCTGGAATGGGGTCTTGCAGAGAACAGACTCTCAGCACATTCACTGAGTATGTCAAAGATGTCTGATCCCAGGTCTTTTCAGGGCATTACCTTCTCAGTTGTAAATAGATATCACCCCTGAGGAAGGGTATTGGTTGTTTTGAGTCCCAGGAACACTCTCAACTTGTGGTATAATAATAGCTGATACCAGCTAGCATTCATAGACTTGTTTTGTCATAAGTACTTTTAATATATTAAATCATTTATTTATCATGAAAAACCTAAAAAGTAAATGTAGCTGAGGACACTGAGGCACAGACAGATTATCCACATTCGCAAAGCTGTGAATCATGGAGGAACTGGAGTCTGGACACCGGCAGTATGACTCAGGAGTTTTCTGTCTTAGTGTCTCTGTTGTGTTGCTACTTGCTACTGATGGGGTGTGATATAGCTTTTTACATGACATGCTGATGAACATTTTTTCTTTTAATACTCATGTTTATTTTAATTATATTAGAAAAATGCAATTTGTACATCAAAGTCATGATTTCATGGATCTTTACTGCTCAGAATAGAGTTACATTTTTAAAAGTAAATCAGTTTATATTGATTTAAATACAAATATTTTTATAGTACAACTAGCACAGAGATTTAAACAAATCTGTGACCAAAAAAAAAAAAAGACTAAAAATTGTGTAATATGACCCAAATCTACTGAAGTACAGAGACCCAGAGAGAATCTGTTTGATTAGGAACAGTACATACTACACAGAAAAATCCATGCTTTTCTACACTTTAGGGTGCTGGTATTTAACATACCCATGTCACTGGGCTTCTTGCTCTGTTCTTCCTCAACCTAATGGCAACTACAGAGGGAGGTACATATTTTACTAAATGCAAGAAATGTAAAAAGCTTTCTCAGATGATACAGCTTTCTGGTTTTCTATAAGACCATTCATCATTAGGTTTTTAGTGTTTGCAGTAACTTATTGCAATTTGATGAACAACTTACAAATTGAATTATATAGATTGTGATGACTGGCTACACATTTGGGGGTAAGGCTTGTAGCTTATAAATCTTTGTATATCACACCTCACAGAATGCCTACAGACTGAGTTGAATACAGGATTTCTGGCAGTACATAGAATTATTTCTTCCTAACTCAGTTACCATCCCGCCACATGAGATATTCAATTCCCTCAAATCTCTTTTCCTCCTTCTTCACTGTTTTCCTCCACCCTTTTATCAAAGTGTTCCTAATTGTGGCAACTCTTTCCCTCAGTATAGAGCTAATGCCAACTAGTAATAAAATAATAATTTCTTTCTCTATCCTGCTATAGTTTTGCATAGTGAGTAAATTAAATGATAAAAAAGAGTTATAAAAATTTACATTTCTATGCTTACTAAAAAGCAGAATGATCTTTTATGGCTAAAAGAACCAAATCTGATTTTGAATCTGCAATATGTCTTATCCGAAAAAGGCCTCCAACTCTACCACCTGCATTCATTGGCCAGCTCATGTTCCTATTACACTTCCAGAACTTTGCTTCACATTTTCTTCTCCATGAAGCTTAAACATTGGCTAAGATGAGTGACTCAGATTGGGCTATAAGAAAGATCTTTGGAGAAGTTTCTGGAAGCTCCTTTCAAAGATTCTCCCTAAGTGATGGTCAAGGCATCAGAAATCTCTCTGTTAGAGATTTATTTCTCCACTTTAAGCAATTGTATTTCCCGAAAATCTCTGTCAAAATAAAAGTGATGCAATAACTATACAACTATTCAGATAACACTATACTTGACTATGAAGACCTTGATATTTGTGTTCGCTGACAAATGTAAGCCCTTCAGGAAACTGTAAGTTCTTTTAAAAAATTATCTTTTCTTAACAAGTTTTATTTTGGATAGCTAAAAGTACTTTTAAATAAACAGAAGGATATCATTCATAATTTCATTGTCCTTAGTAATTTTCAATATTTGATATAAACCTTTCTAGATGTATATATACATTTATGTCTGTATTATAATTTTTTCACCTAACAATGTATTTTGAACATCTTTCCATGACATTAGTATTATGTTATATTAGTATTATTTTTCATTGAATATATACTTGTGTAATCACCTCCTGTTTTTGAAATTTGTGTCCTTATTTTTGCTACACTAAACAACATTGCATTAAATTCCTTATAATTAACTCTGAATATTATGACAGTTTCTTTAGAATAAATTAGAATTTATTATCTATCATTCCACTACCCTCCAAAATGCTGATAGGTGCTAGGTACAACAATTTTTGAAGAGTTGCAGGCCAGGTGGGACTTTAGAATGAATGGAGGAAGGGTCATTGGCAAAGATACGTGAAATGATGTAAATGATAAACTGCCTTTTTTTCTGGTTTATCAAAGAATTTATCATCCTTTATAGAGTGGTGTACCGAGTTGAAATTTGCTAAAACTCTGCTAGACAATGCTTTCTTTTTAGTGTTCTTTTGACTTGCCCACAGTCATTAGTCCACAGGCTCCCATTAGACTATAAGCAACTTATGACCAGAAGCTATTACCAAATAAAGACTTTATATTTCCAAAAAGGAAACGACATCAGATCTTTAAGTCAGAATGTTATCTTTACTAGTACTCTCAACCAGCAGCTTTTTAAAATTGCAAGGCTGCTGTATTTCAGGAAATCGAAGGATTTTTGTCTGCTATTGACCCTTCATTTGGCATGATGCTAAATATTTAATAATCATTATTATCCTAAAAGGAAGGCTAATGTTCTGTGATGGAAAAACACACACACAAATAAGTAACATGACTTACTTAAAAAAAAAAAAAAAGCCTTTACTCTGACAAATATTTCTGTGGACAGTTGTCGTCAGTATATATAATATTTCTGAAAATAATATAAATAGCCTAGAGACCAAAATTAGTGAATGCAAATAGCTCTTTCTTGTGCATTAACAGTAATTGAATAGAAATCTCAAGCCATGGTGCTCACTGATTCTTCGAAACCAAATTAGTAAAATACCTTATGTGCAATGGATTTTTAAACACTGTTGAAGTGTTCATCACAACTACACTGATGGATCAGTCTCAATTTAAGGGGTATGAAATTCCTGGGCGAATTGGGAATCTTAAAGGAATCTAAGATACTGGCTCAACATCTGCAAATGTATGCCATGTTCTTTAATGCAACTTGTTGGCATTGTCTATCTTTATTTTTGAGGAAAAGGAAATGCTGGGAAGCAATGTGTTTGCAACATAGTCCCAAGGTACAGGTTCAGTTCAATAATTCAAATCTATGAATGAAAAGCAGAGCTCTTTCTTGGTACATTAATTATACTTTCAATAGGCTTTAAAATGGAGGAGTTATGTAGACTTCTTTTCTTAATTCAACAATTTTCTAAGAGGTCACTGAGAGCTTTGTCTTTCCTACAGTATTTTTGAGGGAAAATGTGTTTTAATAAGTAAAATTATTTCTCAAGAGCATGAGGACTTGACACTGATAGACCAGAGCTGAAGATGCTCAGCACTGCCGGAACCTTTTGCATTAGTTCATATCCTCAGGAGTTTTGGACTGTCAGTGCTGAAGGGTTTGAAATTGGGAAATATATTACTCAAGTTTGCACATTAAAATACTGGAGGAAAAAAGTACCGAGTTGCAGTCGGCATGACATGCAGTATGTGACACTGGAAAAATGTTATGAATTTCAGGGGTTGTCTGAGCATAGAATCATGTGATGTGACAAGTGCAGGCAATACACACACACACACACACACACACACACACACACACACACACACAGCTGATTTAACAGGAAGAGAAAATTCCATGGAAAAGCATTAGTGCATAAATCGTTCCTTCTCTGAACTCATGAACTCCAGGCTATTAATTCTTTGATGCAAAGAGTCAAATTTTGTCAGAAACAGAATACACTCTGACACTCTCTGCCAAATGGATAGACACCAAAAAATGTCATTAAATGGTATTCATGTTCTAACCACCTTACTAAAGGCTACTCAGAATTATTGTTGGCGTGGGACTTTCTTGTTTAAAGTTCACCAAACTTCATTGTCACAGGCATGTATTTTGCTATTTTGACTATTCACCATCATTTATATTGGGAAAAATCATTCTAACGTGGTATCCTATTTGATATTACAAATTTAAAAAAATAAAAATAAAGCCTAAGTGTCCAGAGAGGACAATGATGATAATGGTGGTCTCACTTGAGAATGGTTGTAGAATTGGTGAGAATAATAATCCTATTCAGATTCAGTGACTTTTTAATGCACTCAGTGTATAAAGTCATTTAAAAATAATACAAAGCACAGTATCTATTGCCAGGAATCTTGCAGCAGTTCATAAATACCAGGCTCAATTTCCTCCTCTATATCAGAAAAGGGTAAAGAACTCTTCTTCCCTCTCTTGTATTGTCTTTTAATATCCAGTTGCCCTTGGGCTCTATGAGAAAATCACTAACAGACCAACACCCGGCAAGGAGCCTATACAATTGAGTATGTGTTCACATTTCTTTAAATATTTTCTAACAGATAAAGCAAAGGTGACACAAGAGATCTAAGAACACACAATTCCATCCCTAAAAGCATTCTCCAGGGAGATTCTCTTTCTCCTCTCTTATAATGGTCAAAATAAATGACTCTTCCTTCTGGTATATCCCTAGAAGAGTGCCCTTATTGAATATACAATTCCTTACATTTGCAAAGTTCTATGACATATATAGAGAATGTTAATATATGTTATCTCACTTGATATTCACAATTAAATAGGTAAAGTAGATAATAAAACCTCAACCAGAACCCTGTCTTCTGATTTCCAGGGTAGGACTTTCCATCTCATCTCCAAACTTGGAGGTCAGAGATTGGGGAAGGTTGTTTCAAATGTCATGGTAGTGCTTCGTGGTGGGACTCATCAGACAGTATAATTCAAATTGTCTGCTATCCAGCTCCTGTCAAAAGCCTGGCTGAGATAGTAGGAGAATAAATTTCTGGAGATCAGTTTGGCAGTATGTGACAAAAGGTTTAAAAATGCTCCAACACTTTGACATAGCAATTCCACTTCTAGTAATTTATCATAAATGTGTGCAAAGATATATGTGCAATGATGGTAAGGACCGATCTATAATAGAGGGAAAATTTAAGCCTGAAGTCTAAAATTTAGAAATCAATTAAAACACTGATATATACCCATATGGTAGAATACAAGAATTTAATTAAAAATCTTGCATGATGCTATTAATCAATTAGGGACTGTGTTCCTGATATATTTATAAATGAAAAATCAGATGTAAAAACAGCATATATGGTCCAATAGCATTTTGAGAAAGAAAAATACACATTTTATGCATGAAAAAAATATTGCCTACATATATGCAACAAAGTATAAAGAGTCATCTCTAGGTGGTAGGGTTAGAGGTCGTTTATTTATCTTTTCATTTATCTGTTTCTGGGTGTGTGTGTGTGTGTGTGTGTGTGTTCTCACTAGGCATGTGTTGCTTCTGTACTTAAGGTTCAAATGTCTGTACAAAAAGAAAGCCTAGATGAAAGAAGTCAAACCCACAGAAGATGTCATTAGAAACATGCTGTCCAGCCATTTCTTTAGTTCATAGTTCTAACCTTCTGTTAAATTAGAGCGCAAAGTTATTTAAAATTTTTTTTAATTTAGTTATGGAAAAGAGTTTGTCTTTTCAGTTTGGAATGTTTCCATCTAGGTTCCAGAATATAAGGGGAAGTTGTAGAAACCCATTTTGATTTCTTTCTTCCCTTCCAGGTGTGCCAACATTTAAAGATGTACACAACACTTAAAAATAGATCTCAGTAACTACAGTTGATCTTGTGGTTAGCATATTTTTTCCCTTCTTCATTGTTTCTTTTTGTAAAGAAATTTCAATTTGTATAGCATTATTAGATATATACCTCTTATTTTAACCCTTCTTATTGTTTTGGAAAAAAGAGATATAAGTTATGAAATAAATAATATAGCCCAAAGTGAATTTAAGGAGCTTTTACTATCCATATGAAAAATTGAGAAACAACACCTAGTTATGTGGCTATTGTGATACAGTTGAAATTTTAGAGGAGAGTCAAAAACTTATTTAAAACCACTGGGACACTGGATATTATCTCCAGGACACTAGACAAATCACAATTTCTCTGGATCTGTGACCCTATCTGAGAAATTTTTATAATAATACGTAGGAGTGGAAGCTGCTGTTGTCTCACTTCTAAGAGCTGTTTCTAACCTTTACCCTTAACTTGCCTCCCACTGGAGATACTGTAAAAAGTTAACTGCTCACCTTCCAGTCTCCTTTATGGCTGGGTGTGGCCATGTGACTAGCATGTCTCTTGAGAAGATTTTTTTTTTCTCCTTAAAGGAATACTTTACTAAAAGAAGTAAATTCTGCTTGCTTCCTTCGCTCCCTAGTATTTGCTCCAACCCCCGTTCCTGCCTTGTTTTACCTGGAGCTGTAAGAAACACCTTGCAAACACAAAATGAAAGCATAAGAACAAAGTCAACATGCCTGGAATGGTGGAGGGACATAATGGAAGGAGCCTAAGCTCTTGATGGCATCACTGAGCCACTGATGAGATGCCAGCAACTGACTACATCTGGACTTACTCTTAGAAAGGAGTAAACCCTTGTTTGATTAAAGAACTGCCATCCAGACTCTCTGTTACCTGCCGCTGAATGATCCTAACTAACAGCCAGTATCATAGAGTCGTGAGAATTAAATTAAGTGAAATAAATATGTACAATTGCTTTACATACTGTAAATAACTCTGCAGATCTGTTGTTATTTAGACAGGCAATAAAGAGCAGTGGAAAAAACATTGGATGTGGACTCAAGATAGATTGAGGTTTGAATCCTATATGGTCAATTTATTAACTTATTAGACCTTGTTCACAGGGAAATAACCTAACTCTGTGTGTCACCTTTGAATGGAAATGCTAAGTATCTCAGAAGGTCCTTGGGAACACTCTTTGCACAGGGCTTCATACATCTTGCTCAATAAATGTTGGTATAAGAGAAAAATTAGCAAGTGGCAGTGATGTGTGGTTTGAAAAGACTTCCTTTTTCTGAGTCAGATTGTCCCTTGAACTGTCCCTTAAACATTTATATCACTATGCATAGTTTAGGATACCATGAGATACTTCAGGATGCCCTTGTTAATAAAGGCAGTGGAAAGAGTTTTATTATCTTACTAAGTGTGATGGAGCCAGGAACCATTCTAAGAATTTCACGAATGTTGACTGATGTAATCTTCACAGATGTCCTGTATCTATAAATCTGTTATACAGATGAGGAAAATGCAGTAGAAAGAGGTTAAGAAATTCACCCCTGATTACATACCTAATAAGTGCAGGAATCAGGATTCAAACTCAAGTAGTTTGGCTCCAGAACCCTTGCTCTTAATTGTTATGTTAAATCTTCTGATAAAATTATTAAGCACATTGCCCTGAGCCCTCTATCTGAATGTGGAAAATTCTGAATCTAAGTGATTCCTGCTTGCAGGTCACTATGTACACAGAAAAGAGAGTGTAGGCCTACTTCGCATAGTTGAGCTTTTAGAAAAACATCGGGGACCATTCCATCTAGGAAATAGAGTGGCAATTCAGTTTCTAGTGAATTGAAATGGCAGAAGGCTCAAAATCCCCCTGGGGCTTCATCACATTAGGACTTGCTGGGCAAAGGTCCAAATCTAGGCTTTCTTATTGGGCTTTTAAATAATAGGATAAACTACTCCCTAAATAGATAGAGAAGCACTAGGGAGAACCCAGAGTATAAGTTCTAGAATTTGTCTAGTAGGCTATTCATTCTTCTTTCTTATAAACTTGCAGAGACTTTAATGGAGAAGACTTGTTGGTATTTTGGCCTCCTCTCCTAGGGAAAGAATGATACTTATCATTATTTTTTATTCCAATAAAATGAAATTTCTTTATAGAGATATGAGTAGTATGAGACTTAAGGTTCCCATTAGGATGTCCACAAAACTCCCCAGGGTAAGCAGGCCTTCTTAGCTAGACATAAATCTATGTAAAGTTTTAAGAATCAGAGTAATTAAGGGCTTACTTGAAATGGATATGATAGTTTCTCTCCTTCTAGTTTGTCTTCTTGTATTGAGAAGTAGAAAATTAGGATATATCATTTCCAGAGTTTCTTACTGCCAAAGTTCTGGATGTGAATCAGATTTTGCCAATTAGATGAACTTGCATGCTATTGAGAAGGTGAAAAGAAGGACAGGGTCATCTTCTTCCCATTTGACCACTTCTGCTGGCTGTTGTGAAGGTGTATACCGGGAGGAGTGGGGTTGGCAGTCAGCCTTACCGCCTGTATGAGGAAGGAGTGGCCTCGTAGGTTTCCAGGACCAACTTGAATAGTTCAATCACAGTAAACTGCAGGCAGCATCCTTAGGCAGAAGGAGGGCCAGATTTAGTCTTTAGTTCTTATATAAAATGAACCAAACTCTGATGTTTCTATAGGAAAATGGAAGCGTAAAGGCTTGTGGTCTTTGATCTTTCATTGTGCTGAGGCAAATGGCATACGTTTCAGCTACAAGGATCTTGAGATGGTTTAGTAAGGGGAGGGATGGAAACCATGACAGATGTTCCAAGTAGTCTACAGAGCCTTCAAGAACCAAGCTGCTGTATTGAGAGGGAATGTAATTTGATCCTAGTCAAGTAAGAAAATAAAAATGGATCACAGACACAACCTCAGCAGGCTGTAGCATCAGAAGTCGGCAGAAGTCCTGAGATGGTGCTAGTTAGCCACAAAAGGCATCTAGTCCACGGGGAAGCCCAGACCAGCCTATCTCTGGCTGAGATAAGTGAGGTTAGAAAGCATACCATGAGCTCCAGAGCTCCAGATCACTTCTCTTCCACCACTGTGTCCTGTGCATGTCACCCATATCCTGGAAGAGCAGAGGAGGCACTGGAAAGCTAGAACACTGGACATTTTGACCCACAATGTTTGAGTACTGCCTAAAGGGAATATTTAAATTATTGCACCAAAGTTTAGTAAATAAGTTGAAAATTTAGATCTTCCTCCCAATCGTTTGCTAGTAGGTGAATCGTGGGAATGATCAGGACCAGTAAAGGACTGTAGCGTCTATATATTTTTTTCTGATTGGAAAACAATCGGAGTATCTTTCTGATTCTATGGCATTGACCCTATTTAGTTTACTCTGACTACCTGCATCCCTAATTACCTGCTTTCAATCCAAGAAATAAGCAATCCACAAAGTGCGAGTTTTTCCTGGGTCAAATATACTTTCTTATCTGAAGAAGGGGGGAAGGGGGAGGAGTTCTGAGCAGGGAAAGCACACAATATCTCAGCTTTCCTGTTAGGATATAAGAATGGAGTTTTATTATTTTAAGTCGGTGGAATATTCGGAACCCAGACTAAGGCATATATTCAAATTTATGTACAAAGACAGTAAGGTTGAATCTACATTGGTTTTTTTAATAAATCTGTGACATAACTCACACAGTCAACGTGTATAATCAACGGCTCACTGTATATTTCTTAGATGCCGTTTCACTTCCCCGCCCTGATCATTGCAGGTGAAGGATTATTGTAAGAGGCCATCTGTGGTTCACTGACTTGCCTGGAGTGGGTTAACACTAAATGCACACTTTGTCAGCTGACATAACACTCATTCCCTCAGCTGAGCTTCTTTCTCAGCCTCCCAGGTTGGCTGAGTGCAATCCCCCTTTTCTCCTTATTTATTTTTTAAGAGATCCTGTAATGCAAACAGATGTATTCTTTTCTTAAGGTAACAGTTATTTTCCAGGTCCCCCCCCCCAAAATGTCTTACCTACTAAGTATAGTAAAACTCACTAATCCTTTTGCTGCATAAATGTGTTTTAAAATATATATCTTTGTCCTACTTTTAGCATTTCTGCCTCTATCAGTTTAATGCCCTTTTAAAAGTGACTCCTGTTTTCCCTTTGAGATGCAGATAGTTTTGATTACTTTCTCTTGGCGTATGTTAGTGGACCCCATAAAGGAATCATCATGCAAAAAAGGCACTTGTGCCATGTTCAAGGACATTCTGCAATTCGTCAGTGAACCCAGAGTATTACTGAGTATTTGTGTGTACTTAGAGCTAGTACGAAGAACTTAATCCCTGACCCTAACATTGAAAGCCATTTTCCTGGGAATCACTATTCTGAAAAAACCTTGTAGAAAATAGGATTTGTTTGAGAGTTGTTAAAAAAATATACCCAAATGATGGTTACTAAAGGAAAATGTCAGTGTTCAGGATCTACTTCCTTACAGCCAAAGTGTTAGTAGGATTTTGTTAAGCTGTGAAATGTCAGGAAAATGTTGGTACCTATGCCATATTTCTTTGGTTATGTAGTTCTTACCACTGCCAACATGTGAGTTCCGGGCACTTTGCCCTTGTTCGTTGACTGACTGATTGATTGACTGACTCCTTCATTTATTCAGTTATTGTTTACAAACAGTGATGACCTCCTGGGTTCCATCCAGGTACTCAAGGACTGGACGTACAACAACGAACCAAAGGGCTCCACAGTCTAAGGGAGTAAGCAGACACACTAAGGTCTCCAAAGAGGTGCGCACATTCACAGGTTGTACTAAACTATCAATGGAAAAAAAAATAGCTTCTACTTTCAGCTTTATTAAAAATTCAGATAAATATTAATTTCCTGATAGTCAACATATGGATTATCATTAATGCCATAACTTGTTTTTTGGGGGAGATGGTCAGATGTCACTAAGGTACAAGTTTCCTTCAGCAAGAGTGGGACTTCTATGATATGGAAGAGTTAAGGGTTGCATTCTCACTTGTTTATGCATATTCAGTTTAGTTCTATCATTTAGAGTTTATGTGTGCCAGGTTTAGTGGATTTATGGATTATAATCTCTTAAAGGATAGTTTTTTTTTTTACAAGCTTCTGTAATAAGACTCGAAGTGATCATGAAGTCTTTTGTATTGTATGTATATTCATTGAATATCTTGTGACAAAATATTTGAAGAGGCTACTGACTTTTGTTACCAATAGTTAGTTTTGCCTGTTTTTGTTTCATTAAATGGAATGTTAGAGGATGTTAGAATATTCTATATCTTGATCTGGCGACAGTTACCTGGCTGTTTGCATATAAAACTCATATTGCAGTATAGTTAAATACACTTTATATACACTCTGTGCTCTCTACTGTGTGTATATCATTCCTTATAAAAATAAACTCAACATAAAAACAAATCAATAGAACTATCAGACTTAAAGAAAAGTTATATAATTTTCTTCTGCTAAAGGAAATATATTCTGAATTTGTTGAATCTTTCAAAATGACTGTTTGCCATGCTTGAGCTACCTAGCAGACATTAAATGCACACACCCACCACACACACACAAACACACACACACACACACACACACACACACACACACCCCACAGAATTTTCCCTTCTTTGTAAGGCTGACTTTTCAATAATAACCAAGAAAGTAATTGCTTTTCATTGGAAATTTAAACAATGGAGAGAACAGTTTGAAAATAGATATTTAGAACTGTTTCTGTCTTCATGAGATTTTGTTGAAAAAAGAAAGCTGGCTTCTATAAAGCCTCTCATATTGCCATACTCAGAAAATTTTGTAGTAGGATTTTCTACCATGATAACAAATATCTCAGACGAAGACTTTTCTGTGAGCTTTGATCCCATTAAGAATTCTTTGAAATTAAATGCAATGCAGTTTTGTTGGCTTTCAAGAAAAAAATAGATCACATCAAGAATGAAAGAGAATTCCTTGATGAATTAAACAACAACAACAACAACAACAACAACAAATTTTGTGTAAGCCGAGAATAGGGTCACCATACTTACCCAATTCCAGCAGTTTCACTTCTGGAATATATTTTCCAAAATTCCTTACACAGGCTTTTAACAAGATATATTCTACACTGTTCATTGCACTCTTATTTATGGTGATGGGGAATCGGAGACAAATGATGCCCATCACTGGAAAAGTGGATAGATAAAAATGTTTTTGGATATTATGCATCAATTAGAGAAAATTAAATGTACATATGGCAACATGAATGAATATTAAAAATAGAATTCTTAATGGGAAAAGTGAGAAACAGAATGAGATCTATAAGCCAGAAGCATTCATATAAATTAAAAATACATCCACACAAAATAATAACTCACTTCTATAAGAGCACAAATACACCAAAAGATAAACACTGATGTATTACTTTGGGAGGACTCGTAGGAGAATGAGATGAAGGCGTGGTGATAAAAGAGCATAGATAAATAAGTAAGAGAGGCTTTCAATGAATCGACTTTGATAGCACGTCATGAATGTAAAAGCATGATTAACTTTAACCTGTAATACCTGGGATCCCATGTCAGCACCCCACTCCTCCCTCCAAAAAGAAAAGGACAAACAAAACCAAAACTATAAGTGAGTATCAGAATTTTTGACTTGGAACCATCTATTCCAGCTAGGACAACCATTAAAAACTGGTATCAAAATAAACTGAATTCAGAATTGTATCTTTGAATTCTTGTGTCACAAGGATTTAAAGCAAGATTTTTAAAAAATTAAATATGTTACCACATTTATGATCACAAAGATACTATTAAATTTTATGACTTTCAGTGAAATTGAAATTGAGGTTTTTGTAACAAAATAAGGAAAAGTACTTGATAATAATGTTTAATTTCATTTTTATTGCATGATTTTAGTTTCTATTTTGAATGTATACACAGTGTGCATAAATATTACTACAGTAGTAAATGTATGTCATTTGTAATTATACAAATCAACATATATATTGAATATGTGTGCAACTTTATTTTGCTGATAGGGATATGTAAAAATAAAAAAAACTTCAGAAATGGCTTTTGTCAATACCTAGAAAAAAATGATAAATGCTACAGTAGGTAAGAGGTATGAACAAACAAGACTTAATGAGAACCTAGTGGCAGATCAATCAGACTCTGCCCTGAATTTGGGAAGGATCAGAGGAGAAGGTGTTTGAACAAAAGATACAAGAAAATGAGAGAGTGGGATAATATTTTTAGGGTTTGCTGTGTAAGTAAAAAATATATTTCTAAATGTAATATAATGTATAATAGTATATACTATATATAATATAATGTGTAATATATAATATATATGTGTATATATATTTGATTTAATGGTACTTTTTTAGATCTATAATTAATCATATAAGATTTCTTATTTTGTAGTCTTTAGTTTATACTTTGGAACCTATTTTCCAGGTCACAGTTTTCTAGTCATGAAAAAATACCGTAGGTCACTGGACTATAAAGCCAAAAGGATACAAAAGCTTGTAGGCAGAAAAGAAATTGTAAAACAACTTGCATCACATAGACCTATGCTGATGATTTTTAGGGGACACTCAAAGAGATATAGATAATGGAGAAACATTTTCAACTTTGTGTTCAGAAGTTTCTGATAGCCTGGGAAGTGGCCCATTGGCATATTGGAGTAGATAACCCATGAGAAAGCTATTGAACTGTTATTCTTAAATTTCCTAGCATTCAGAGTAATTTATTTTATTTATTTTCACTGACTTGTTTTTGTTTGCTTTTTCCACTAGAATGCAAACTTCATATAGGCAAGGACAAACTACATTCATTTTTGTCTGTAGGTGTATCCTAGTACCTCTCACAGTGTCTGACACCGTGAAGGGACTCAATCAATATCTGGAGAATAAGTGGATAAGGTAGAGAAGGGGGCATATTTGAGAGACATTTAGGAAGTGTGCACTTGTAGATTGTATTTGAAGTCTTTAAGACATTTGTGTTCTCATTCGTCCAGACAAGGCCATCAATCATAAGGTAAACAACAGGCCATTTTCTATTTCAGTGTCCTGCCTGAGAAGGAAGAGAAATCACTTGACTATTTCTATGACATGTGTGTGTGTGTAGTGATCAGTGTAATGGTCAAAGACTGAAAGACAGGGGCCCAAGGTTTGTGACCTTGAGTATGTCCCTTGCCCTCTGAGTTTCTTCACCGGTAAAATAAGTATAATAACCATCACTTCAGTGAGGTGTTCTGAAGAAGACTAAATGCAATCACATATAGGAAGATTCTAGCTGATTGTTTGTAGGACATAATCACTCATTTCAGCTCACCACTCTTCTCTCCAAAGTTACATTTAGAACTGTTCTAGATACTGTGTGAGTAGAATGATCATATAAATTTTTTGCCCAAATGGTGATGCTTTGGAGAACACAAACTGCTAAACTGGAAAGGACATTGGAACCAAAAGCATAACTGGGATGGTATGCTCCAGAATATATGGTTATTCTACAGATAAAAGGTAATCTATTCGAAAGAATTTCTTCTTATATGAATAAAGGATACTCTGAGTCATCCTGTTAATTAGAAAGAAACTGACAAATATCTTTCATGGGTGTAACTTACTGAAAATATAATGCATCAAATAAATATTAAAAAAGGGATTTGCAGAGTTATCAATGTTGCAAAAAGAATAATATATTTAATTTGTTCTTCATAGTAATTGTTTTGTAATTCATATGAATTTACTTGTGTACAATATTTGTTTTCATGGGCCAGGAAGCACCGTGAACTCAGGGATCATGTCCGTGTTGTTCATCATTGCTAAGGTCTGTTTACCACAGGTTCTGGCACATAGCAACACATCCCCAAATAAAAATATAAGGCAAGTGAATAGAAAGAGTCACTATAAGGCTTTTACAAACAGTGATTCTGTTACCTATTGGCTTTGAGATCTCGTCAAGTTTCTTAAACTCCCTCAATCTCACTTCTTTCACCTGTAAAATGGAGATAAATGACCCATCATGCTCTTGTAGGATTAAATAAAAATAGTATGTGAAACATGTATCCCCAGTGCAGCCACATAGTATATGTTCAATAAATGTTACCTATAGTAGGATCTGTTTGAGTAAGTCAAGTGGAAACCAAGAGAAAGAAATTTACAAAACATTTAAAATACCAAGGGCTTTTCAGGAACATATAGACGACACTGGACAATTGCCTCACTAAGAGTTTGAATTCTGACTTGCTGCTTTTATACTAGTGACTTTTTGGTAGACTATTCATCAGAGATAAATTACCTTGGACTTTAGTAGGGGGCTCCATAGTAATGGGGATCAATAGATGGGGGTGGCCAGAGGCGTTAGTGCCCGGGCCGACTTAATGGGTCTTGGAAAGAGTTGTATTAAAAGCTTTTAGGGGAAAGCTCCCTGTTGCTGCTTTTTGTACTCTGTCTAGTACCTTAATGAATGCTGCCATAAAAGAGTGTTTTATCTCTGCATTATGAGCCCAGGTTTGACTGTTTGTGCTCTCAGAAGGATTTTAGCTGTCTTGGGATAAGATTTTATGAAGGGAAGAAAAACTCATATGGAAATATGATTTTTATGATGAGTACTAATCTGAAGAAATTAACAGCCATTACTGGCATTAAATCCCCAAATCAGAGATTTTAGATTGATTAAAAATACACACCATTCAAGCAACAGAATTTCACACCAGATTCTGATAGTATAATTATCTTTATATTATTGTAACATTTTGGGCTGAAGAATGGATTTGTTCTCTAGGATACTAAGAGCTTTGGGATAACAACATAAAATCCTAGCAAAGTTTTGTGTTTTCTTCAAGGTCACTCATACCTTTTAAAGCCTAAAGCTTACCCTTTACAATGATTTAAGTGTTATAGTGTTGAATATTGATTTAATTTTTAAAATATGAAGGCAATATTGTACCAAGCATTAATTGATGTAACTTGCCTAACTTCTAGAGTGGGATGGTATTCTAAAATAGCAGAGCAGAAGGCACTTCCTTTACATGTATCTAAGCTTTCCCTTTCACATACATAATTTGCTTCGTGAGGATTTTTCTGTCTTGTTTTAGATTTTTTTTTCTGGGTTGTTTTTATGACTGTATTTATATATGGAGCCAGCACTTTAGCAGAGATCACTGAGAGCCCCTTTTCATACCCACTTATGATGGAGCTTAGTAAGTCTGGGAGGAAGTGTAGTATTGAATGCATTGAAAATGTTCCCATTCTTTCCTCTCCTATGAGTTGTTTCAAAAAGCATAAACTGAAGAGCCATTAGCAGAAGCAATGCCGTTAAATTCTTTGGTTGAAATGGATTATAGGGGGATGGTTTATGATGATTTTACTGATAAATTGAAATTCTTCCTAAACTCAGACAAAAATTTTACTTCTATTTTATTTTATTAATATCCTGTGCAATCTAAACCTTATGATACACATGAATTATTGCATTTCAAAATATTGTTCATTTAAAACATCAATTTCTGAAATAGTTCGTTCACTTTTTAGAATGTCACTATAGTAATGCATGTTTTTTTTTTAGTAATGCATTTTAAAACAGTGATTCATTACATTCTGTTTTTAAAATTATCTAGTCCTCTAGAAAATTGACTGTATAACCTCATCGTTTAAAAAAATTTGTTTCATCATTAATTTTAATTGGTTTATTGACTTAGTTACTTATACTTTCATTGGCATTTATTATGAGCTTTGATTAAGACCATAAAATATGAATAAAACAATGATTGCATCTGATAACTCACGGTAGGTATGGAGAGGAAAGGGTCACTGAAATAGAGAACAGTACTATAGACTGTTAAGAAGTTTGTGTAGTTTTAAGCTACTAGTCTACTGGACTGATCTGATATATGATTTTTAAGAGAGCAATTTTCATTTTTGTTCTGATCATAAACTTACATATCTATTTAGGAAATTAATATTGTTAGTATTTTTGTGTATAAACTTTATCTTTTGCACATAAAATTGTAATCTGTAACTGTTTTACATGTTCGGGTACATTCTTCTTAGTGCTTGGTATTTTCTTTCACTTAACACTCTACCGTAAATATTTTTTCATGTCAATATTTATTATGCTATAATTTCATTTTCAATAACTGCTTATTTCTCCATTATTTATATATATATGATGATTTATCTATTTAGCCAGTTCTTCACAATTGATTATTTAAGGATTTTTTAATATGAACATAAATAATATTTCAATGAAAATTTTATAGATAAATCTGATTGCTTTCTTTAAAAAAATACTGGAAATAGAAATACTGAAGAAGTTGATTATAAGTATGTTTTTATTTTAGAGAGAGAGATATCTCAAATATTCTTCAGAAATTGTGCCCTGTATAGGGTGCACATGTTTTTTACACTTTAATATCCTTTTCAGTGTTTTCTATTTTTGATGAGTGAACGAATAACATTTCATTTTGTCTTTATTTGGTTAATAATGAGATAGAATTTTCCATTTTTATTCATCATTTGTATTCATTAATGCCCTTTTCCTATGTCCTTATTTAATTTGTGAGGTCTCAGAATTCTATCTCATAAAATGATTGACTATATTAGTTTTGCAAATTTGCCATCTTGATATTCAGAATTAAACAAACATACAACTAAGTTGGCTAAACCTATTAAGCATGCCAGAAAAGGAAACCCCGTGCACCAGGAGCACAGAAGTAGCTGAGAGACAGAACAGTGATCATGTCAGCTGATGATGTGGCAGGCCAGATGCAATCGAGATGGTGTGCAAGATTCAGTATTGCCACCCAGCTTGACTTCTGCCTCCCTTGGAAAGGCAGGTTGTGAATGGCTGTAATGGAGTGAGTCTTTGTTTTGACTCTGGGTGGTAGAAAGCATATCCTCTGAGAATTCAGAATCTACAACCTGTGATCCAATTAATTGGATCTCAATTTTACACTATTCAGTACTTGAAGAAACCCCGTGTTAAGAAATAAACATGGAAATTAATCTCTGGTCATGGGTACATCTCTGGTGTCTGTTGGAAGCAAATGCAGAGCTCTCTGGAGAGAGATTTTAAAAGCTGGGATGCCCATAATAGCATTATGCTTTATATAAGATAAGGTAATATAAAAAATTGTAAGACACAGATGAAATAATTCACCATCAATAAGATTTAGATAAAAAAAGAGAATTAACTAACACCTGCAAAACTTAGGAACATAGAACAGTACTATTAAAGAGACTATAGAAAAAGTATATTTAAAATTCATGTGATAAAATATAGAGAACAAGATGATAGAGAACTGATTAAAAACAAATAGGTGCCATTTTGAAAAGGGACCAGATGCAAATTCTAAAAATAGAAAAACATACTCATTGTAGTTTAAAACTTAATGAATGACCTAAAAAGCAGATCAAATGTCTCCAGAGTATGAGAAGAAAAAGTTAACTAGAAGGGAAATGTGTGTGTGTGGTGGGGGAGATACAATAATGTAGCACAGAGAGACAAAGATACAGGGATATGAAAGAGTGCTTTCAATATCTGTTATTAAGGTTTTTGGAAGAAGTAAAAAGGATGACTCAGAATTTTCCAGAATTGATGTTATATATCTCCAAGCTTAAAATATACAATTTCCAGAAATAATATTAATAGCAATAGTAATAATAAATGGTAATTCATGCCATGATATCATAATTAAGTGAATAACATCAAAGACAAAGAGAAATTTTGATATCAGAAAAATGTTAGTTAATTACAAACAATTAGACTAAAAATACACCTTTGACCTCTACCAAGGAGGCTGGAAAATACTACAGTTACAACTTCATAGTATAAAGTGAGACAAAACTGTCAACATAGAAGTTTAAAATTAAACAATCTGTCCTTTAAGAATAAATTCAAAATGACATTTAGGGAAACAAAGACAAAGTGCCACTCACAGGACTTACTAGAAGAATTATTAAATACAGTTTTCACTAAGAAAGAGCTTGAACCTACAACAAAGAGAGTAAGAGTCAAGGGGCAATGATAAGCAAAGAACAGATAAACATGTAGGCAAATCTAAGTTGACATCAACTATATAAATAATAATAACTCATTTAGGTAGTGAAAAAACAAGGAAGATCTAAATTATAGGCAAAAATGATACAGAAGATGGCAAAGAAGACTTGTATCATAGGTAGGTAGGTAGAGGAATAATTTCATTTCCAACAATATCAAATATATAATGTTAAAAATTTAAAATGAATGCCTAAAAAAATTAGAAGTAGAATGAAAATAAATAAAATGGGGGAAAGGATTAAAGAAATGTCATTGATCAAAAAAATTTCAAGAAAGGAAACAAAAAAAGAAGCATAGAGAAACTATTGTAAATAAAATCACAGCATAATATGAAAAGTATATATCTAAATATCAATAATCACACATGACATTAATAGAAAAAAAACTGGTTAGAGGGGAAAACAAACCATAAGAGACTCTAACTCAGGAAGCAAACTGAGCGTTGCTGGAGTGAAGAGGGGTAGGGGGGTTGGGGTGGCTGGGTGATGGACATTGGGGAGCACTGTGAATTGTGTAAGACTGATGAATCACAGACCTGTACCCCTGAAACAAATAATACATAATATGTTACCAAAAAAAAAAAGAAAAAACTCATTAAAATATGAAGACTAACAGATTGTATTTGTACATGCATATATCCAACTATTTGCTATTAGCAAGAGATACAATTAAAAAATAGTGACTGGAAAGTCTGACATGGAAGTAAAAGCATGGAAAAAGATTGATAGGGGAAATGTTAATTAGAGCAAAGCAGGTGTGGCCATATAAGCAAAATAGAGAATGAGAGTCCAACTCTTTAATAAAATAAAGAAGCGGGTCACCAAAATATAAATTAATTCGCCAGAAAGATGCAACTGTACGGAGCCTGTAGACATATCACAAATACAGCCTCAAATATGGAACATAAAGATTTTCTAAACATTTTCTCAAGGATGTTCGTATATGTCCATTAGATCAGGCTTGTTAATTGTGAAAGAAGGGAGGGAAAAAAAAGAGGAAACAAATCTAGCATTAGAAGCAATATCTGGTAGCACAGCTCCCTTTGGCTTCCATTCATGCAGATGTTTATTATTTTTTGTCTAGGTTAGTCTCAGACACTTTCTCCTGACAAACTGTAAGATTATTTTGTTAGGTTCCATATTAAACATTGAGATTATGACCGGAATTGCATTGAATCTGTAAGCTAATTTTGGAGAGGAACTGACACTTTTCCTTGAGTAATTGGACTTTCCATCAAGTAACATATTTCAGTATTTATTCAAGTATTATTTGTGTCTCATATTTTTCTCATTAGTTCTAAAAATTTCCCTAAGTCTTAATATTTTTCTTAACCCTTTTATGTTTTTGTTGTTCTGTTAATCTTTTATTATTTCTTATGATTGATTATAACATGAGAGTGCTTTTTTTTCAATTAATATATAATGTATTATTTGTTTCAGGAGCACAGGTCTGTGATTCATCAGTCTTACACAATTCACAGCACTCACCGTAGCACGTACCCTCCCCAATGTCCGTCACCCAGCCACCCCATCCCTCCTACCCGCATGCGCTCCAACAACCCTCAGTTTGTTTCCTGAGATTAAGTCTCTTATGGTTTGTCTCCCTCTCTGGGTTCATCTTGTTTCATTTTTCCCTCCCTTCCCCTATGATCCTCTGTCTTGTTTCTCAAAGTCCTCATAACAGTGAGAGCATATGATAATTGTCTTGCTCTGGTTGACTTATTTTGCTTAACATAATACCCTCTATAGTTCCATCCAAAGAGAGAGCTATTGATTTGTGTATTTACTCTGTATCTGGTGACTGTTGTGTGTTCTTTAACTTCCAGTCACTTTTCAGGTAACACTGATAGTTTTTCTAGTTAGGCTGTGGTATCATTTGGAAATAGAATGATTCTATTTTATTCTTTCTTATTGTTACACTTTATGTATATTTCTCTTTAATAATGCAATGTTGAGAAATATTAGAATAATAGTTAAGTATTGGTAGTAAGGGTGGGTACCCTCCTTGTATTACTAAGTACTTTTTACATTGATGTCAGGTATTGGTCTGAAGATTAATAATTATACGGAGAAATTGATGTTCAGTTCATAGCTTACAAAATATTTTTGATAAGACAGGAATAAACTAATTCAAGTTTCTGACAATCACTCACATTTTCTGATTTTGATTTTGAAGATATGGCCAATCCACCTGCTGCTCTGCCCCTCTCCCCATATCCCAATATAAAATAGAAATGTTTTCTTTTCTGTATTCTCTAACAGAACAGATATTATATTTGGTGTTTCCTCTCAATATTAAAACAGTTGAAGTCCATCAACTTGAAGAGGAATATTTGGTTTGTTATTGATGAACATTCTTACTTACTGACTCCTTTGATTTTTTTTTCTTTGATTGTTGGTTACAAAACATAGTATGTATTTAAAGGGACAAATAATGGCTTGGGGAAATCATTGTTTTAGCAACTCTTTCAAAATATTTATTATGTGTTATACACTATGCTTGGCACTATGAGGAGTGCATATGTAAAACACTAAATTGTGAAATAATAATGAAAAATTTCAGGCTTACTTTGGCATAATCAAAAAACAGGAGAAAAAAAAAAGCAGATCACTTTTGGACTTAATATCCACTTAGCTTTCCTTTAAACATGTGTTTTCTTTATATGCTACGCTTGGGTTATAAAGGTCTTGTTCCTTGTGCACAGAAAAACAGCAGAGATGATAATTCCAAATATAGCATCAAGTGTCTGGTATTTTCTAGAACAAAAAGAATAATAGATGAAAATTTTATACAGTGAATTATCTATCTCCTGCTATCATGTCAGTTTCCTGATTTATAAATGTCATTGCTGCTTTTCTGTATAGTAAGGCATACCTGGCTTTCTTTGCTTGATTGGTTGATTCATTGTTAAAATAGTCCAAGAGGACTGAGCTATGAACAACAGTCTGGAGAATCTGGTGACTCTCAATGTAATGTCATCCAGTAACGTGAGTGGGATTTCTCCACTTTGTCTCACAGACATACAAATCATTCCTTATTAAAGAATGTATTTCCAAGTAAGATATTGAATTAGTATAATACAATTATAGAATCATAAGCCATAGTAATGGTCATCATATTCAACTCCTTCATTTTGAGAATGTGGAAACTGAGGTTCAAGGAGGTTAGATAATATCCCTAGGGTGTTGTAGATACAAAGAAACTTCCCCAGAATTGAAACATCTCCCTCACTGCCTGTCCAGTACTTTTTACACCACAGCACACTGCAGAATTTTAGAGGCAGGCTGTCCATTTTTAAAATTTAAATTATAATTCAAAAAAGAAGAAAATGCTTTTCCTTATTATTATTATTTTTCAGTTTTCTACGTCTCCTTACATAACATTCTATTCTGGAGAAACCTGTATAAAATAAATTTAGGTAAATTACCAGGGAGTATCCAAGCCCATCAAACTTTGTGAAGTGAGAATTTATCTCAGAGTTGAATCTACTGAATTTGACAAATGCTTTAAATTTATAATAAAAGTTTAAAGAGAGAAAAGAAAGATGAGAGATGAAAGGAAGGAAGGGAGGGTGGAGGAAGGAAGGGAGAATAGAAGAGGAAGCCTAGCATTATCAGAGAAATGATATTAGATACAGTATTTTCCTTAAGAAATTATTATAAATTCCTCTAATGCATGACAGTGGCAGGCCTGTCAAACCATATTTACCTTAAAATTCATATTTTAATAATTTTGAATTTTTTAAATTTTATTTATAATTTACTTTAGTGTGTCCTCTTTTGTTAGAATGCTGCCCATCTGTCTTCATTCTCCTAATGTTCATCGAAGTACTTTCCCACTTTCAGTTCCCAGTTGAGTGTGGGTGATTATTTTCCTGTTATTAATTTTTCTTTTTATTTTGAATAAATTTTTTGTCATAATCTTGACCACTTATTTCAAAAATATAAATGTATTATTAAAATATTCTGGATTTTTAAAAAAGATTTATTCATTTACTTTAGAGAGAGAGAGCACAAACGGGAAGTAAGTAAGGTATTAAATCAGCATAATATGGGGAAAGGGTAGAGGGAGAGAATTTCCGAGCAGACTCCCACAGAGCATGGAGCCCAATGTGGGGCTTAATCCTATGAGCCATGAGATCAGGACCTGAGCTGAAATCAAGAGTCAGACACTCAGCTGACAAAGCCACCCCAGTGCCTCTAAAATATTCTGGATTTTTAAAGAAACCTGACAGCATTTATTTACATAAATGGATCTTGACTTGTCAAGTATAGATTTTTTTAATGGTTTTTAAGGTGAAAATACATCTTCTTACTTTTATTTTCTACAGAATCCTAGCTGGACATATGTCAGATGGAAGCTTCTGGGATTTTCCTCATGTAGGAAAAATCTGTAAAGGAAGCTTCATGAGGGCAGATACTTCTATCTATTGTCTTCAGTGTTGTATTGCTACAACCTGGAATAAGGTCTAACACCTAACCTAATAATAGGTGCTTATGAAACACTTACTAAATTAATGAAAGACAGCACTTGCTATATTTGCCCTTCTCAGCCCCTTTCTCCATGCAGAACCTTTGGAGCATGGGTGTGATGCTGGAGTCCAAACTAAGCCATGGATACCTGGGCATTGGAATGCAAAGTTGGAAGAAGCATGAATCTCCAAGCCACAGAATAGCTCTTCATGACCTTCAAAATCCTTCTGACTTTCTTCCTTTTTTAACATCAGTGTTTTATCAGTTTCAGGTGTACAATATAGTGATTCAGCAAGTCCATACATTACCTGAAGCTTATCATGAGAAGTGTGTTCCTTAGTCCCCATCACCTATTTAACCCAACCCCCCTCTCTTTCTCCCTCTCTCTTTTTCCCTTTGTGTATTTGTTTTGTTTCTTAAATTCCACATATGAGTGAGATTTTATGGTATTTGTCTTTGTCTGACTTATTTCATTTAGCATTATACTGTATAGCTCCGTCCATGTCATTGCAAATGGCAAGATTCCATTATTTTTTATGGCTGAATAAATATATATAAAATAAATAATTAATATACATTATTATATATGTTTATATATAAATATATATCAAATAAATATAAACACACACATATATATATATAGGTTTATTCCTAGGTGTCTTGTTTTTTTTGGTGCAATTGTAAATGGGATTTTTATTTTATTTTATTTTTAAATGATCTCTACACCCAGTGTGGGGCTTGAACTCACAATCCCAAGGTGAAGAGTCACATGCTCTACCAGCTGAGCCAACTGGTGCCCCAGCAGGATGGTTTCTTAATTTCTCTTTCTGCTACTTCATTACTGGTGTATAGAAATGCGACAGATTCCTACACATTGATTTTGTATCCTGCGACTCTACTGAATGCATTTATTAGTTCTTGAAGTTTTTGATGGAATCTTTCAGGTCATCTGTATATAGTATCATGTCACCTGCAAATAGTCAAAGATTTACTTCTTCCTTACTGATTTAGATAACTTTAATTTCTTTTTGTTGCTTGATTGCTGGACTTCCTGTACTATGTTGAATAGAAGTGGTGAGAGTGAACAACCTTGTCTTGTTCCTGACCTTAGAGGAAAAGCTCTCAGTTTTTCCCCATTAAGGATGGTCAAGAAATGAGCAAAAGACATCAACAGACATTTATGCAAAGCAAACATCCAAATGGCCAATAGACACATTAAAAAATGCTCAACATCACTCGGCATCAGGGGAATACAAATCAAAACCACAATGAGATACCACCTCACATGGATCAGAATGGCTAAAATTAACAAGTCAGGAAATGACAAATGCTGGTGAGTATGTGCAGAAAGAGGAAAGCTCCTACACTGTTGGTGGGAAGGCAAGTTGGTGTAGCCACTCTGGAAAACAGTAAGGATGTTCTTCAGAAAGTTGAAAATAGAGCTACCCTATGACCTAGCAATTGCACTACTGGGTATTTACCCCAAAGATACAAATGTAGTGATCCGAGGGGGTACCTGCACCCCAATGTTTATAGCAGCAATGTCCACAATAGCCAAACTATGGAAAGAGCTCAGATGACCATCAGCTGATGAATGGATAAAGAAGATGTGATACACACACACACACACACACACACACACAGGAATATTATATAGTGATCAAAAAAGGAATCTTGCCATTTGCAATGACATGGATGGAACTAGAAGATATTGTGCTAACTAATCAAAATAAGTCAACAGAGAAAGATAATTATCATATGATCTCACTGATATGTAGAATATAATAAACAAGGCAGAGAATCATAGGGGAAGAGAGGAAAAAAATGAAATGGGATGAAACCAGAGAGGGAGACAAACCATAAGAGACTCTTAATTTTAGGAAATAAACTGAGGGTTGCTGGAGGGGAGGGAAGAGGGATGATAGGGTGGCTGGGTGATGGACACTGGGAAGAGTATGTGTTGTAATGAGCACTGGGTATTATATAAAACTGATGAATCACAGACTTGTGCCTCTGAAACAAATAATACATTATATGTTAATTCATTGAATTTAAAGTAAAAGAAAGAATAATTTAAAAAAATAAAAAATCTTTAGAGAGAACAAAAATGATAGAGGTCAAAATTCAGATCTATAGAAAGAAAGGAAGAACACGGGAGAAGGAATAAATTAAGATAAAAGGAAAAAGAAAAAAAAGGATTATGTTAACTGGGTTTTTCATATATGATTGATATAATGTTGAGGTGTGTTCCCTCTAAACCTACTTCATTGAGGATTTTTTATTGTGAATGGATATTGTACTTTGTCAAATGCTCTTTCTGTACCTACTGAAATGATCCTGTGGTTCTTATCCTTTCTCTTATTGATGTGATGTATCATCTTGATTGATTTGTGAATATTGTACCACCCTTGCATCCCAGGAATAAATCCCCCTTGATCATGGTGAAAGATTTTTTTAATGTATTATTGAATTCAGTTTGCTAGTATTTTGTTGAGGCTTTTTGCATCTATGCTCATCAGGGATATTGGCCTGTAGTCCTGTATTTAGTGGTGTCTCTATCTGATTTTGGTATCAGGGTAATGCTGGCCTCAAAGAATGAATTTGGAAGTTTTCCTTCATTTTCTATTTTTTGGAACAGTTTGAGAAGAATACATATTAGCTTTTCTTTAAATGTTTGGTAGAATGCACTTGTAAAGCCATTTGGTCCTAGACTGTTATATGTTGTGAATTTTTTGATTATGGATTCAATTTCTTTGCTGGTTATTGTTCTGTTCAAATTTTCTGTTTCTTCCTGTTTCAGTATATGTGTTTCTAGGAATTTATCCATTTCTTCCAGGTTGTCCAATTTTTCAGCATATGGTTTTTCATTATATTCTCTTATGATTATATTTCTGTGGTGTTTGTTATTTCTTCTTTCTCATTTATGATTTTATTTATTTTTGAATTTTTAATCTTTTTTTTTCTTGATAAGTCTAGCTAGAAGCTTATCAATTCTATTGATTTTTTTTCAGAACCAGCTCTTGGTTTCATTGTTTTTCTTTTTTGTTTGTTACTGTATCATTTATTTCTGCTCTAATTCTTATTATTTCCTTCCTTCTACTGGCTTTTGGCTTTGTTTGTTGTTCTTTTGCTAGCTCCTTTAGGTGAAGGTTAGGTTGTTTATTTGAGATTTTTCTTGCTTCTTGAGGTAGGCCTATATTGCTATAAGTTTCTCTCTTTTATGGCATCCTAAAGATTTTAGATCATTGTGTTTTCATTTTCATTTGTTTCCATGTACTTTTTATTTTTAAGATTTTATGTATTTATTTGTAAGAGGGAGAGGGAGAGAGAGTGCATGTGCAAGTAGGGGGAAAGGAGGCAGATGGAGAAGCTGGCTCCCTGCTGAGCAGAGAGCCAGACGCAGAACTTGCTCCCAGGACTTTGGGATCATGACCTGAGCCAAAGGCAGATGCTCAACTGACTGAGCCACCCAGGCGTCCCTCCATGTACTTTCTTAGTTTTTCTTTTATTTTCTGATTGACCTATTCATTATTTAGTAACATATTATTTAACTTCCACGTATTTGTGGTGCTTCCAGGTTTTTCTTGTGGTTGACTTAGTTTTAGAGCATTGTGGTCAGAAAAGTTGTATGGTATGACTTCAATCTTTTTGAATTTGTTAAGGCTTGTTTTGTGGCCCAATATGTGATCTATTCTGGAGAATGTTCCATATGCACTAGTAAAGAATGTGAATTCTGCTGTTTTAGGATGGACTGTTCTGAGTATATCTGTTGAATCCATTTGTTCCAATGTGTCATTCAAAGCCATTGTTTCCTTGTTAATCTTCTGTCTAGATGATCTGTCCATTGATATAAATGGGATATTAAAAATCCCTTACCATTATTGTATTATTATCGATTAGTTCCTTTGTTATTGATTGTTTTAGGTATTTGGGTGCTCCTACCATTGGGTGCATAAATATTTACAATTGTTATATCTTTATTTCAGGTTGTCACCTTTATTAGTATAGTGTCCTTTTTTGTCTCTTGTCCCAGTCTTTGTTTTAAAGTCTTGTCTGATATAAGTATTGCTACTTTGGCTTTTTTTGACATCCATTTGCATGATAGATGTTTCTACAACCCCTCACTTTCAATCTGCAGGTGTTTTTCGATCTAAAATGAGTTTCTTGTAGGCAGCATATAGATGGATTTTTTTTAATCCATTCTGTCATTCTATATCTTTTGATTAGAGCATTTAGTCCATTTACATTCAAAGCAATTATTGATAGATACGTATTTATTGTCATTTTATAACTTGTATTGTGGTTGTTTCTGAAGATTTTGTCTAATCCTTTTTTGTCTTTCTTTCATAGCTTGCTGATTTTTTTAGTGATATATTTGGATTTCATTCTCTTTATTCTTGACATGTTTATTAGTGGCTTTTGACATATGTTTACCATCAGTTTGTATATAACCTCTTCTGCATATAGCAGTCTGTATTAGGTTGATGGTCATTTAAATTTAAATCCATTCTTAACTCCTCTTCTCCCCACATTTTAGGTATATATTGTCATATTTTACATCCTTTTATGTTTTGAGTTCTTTGACTGCTTTTTTTACATAATTAGTTGTAGAGTTTGTTCTGCCAGTCTTCAGGTCATTTTCTGGGATATTTAGGATGATATGATAGTTACCTGCATGTGTTTGTGGAATGAGGTGAGCTTAGGAAGCTCCTACTTTTCTCTGTCATCCAGCCTACTCATCCCTCTGACTTCGGATGAAGAGAAATGCAATTCTTTCTTTTAAAGAGATTAATAAGGTCAATGTTATTTGGAGATTTCTGTTAGAGTGAACCTCACGCAAATCAATGAAGCTTTGCTTTTTAAAAAGGGTAGAAAGTAATTGGTCAATTAGATGAAAAAATCTTACAAATCTGAGGTAACACAGTTTTCTTCCTTTGGTCAAAAATGAGTTTGATAACACTTGAGGGACCTTGTCAATTTTATATTTTCAAAGCATGAAGTAGAAAGAAGCAAACAAGTAATGTTAAGCACTATATTTTGATATGTAATGAGTTTGTGTGTATGTGTATTAAACCTCAATAATATTCCTATTCAAATAAAATATATTATGTATACATATATATATATTTCTTTTCAAATAGGTATATGTTGTAGCACTATTTGAAAAAAATTAAGAAAGAAGTAGTCATAATATTTTAGTAACAAGTGTAATGTCTTTCAGGTAGTAAGAGGCAAATTTAAACCCTGACCTGAAGGGGCGCCCTGGTGGCTCATTCCCTTAAATGTCTGACTCTTTGTTTTGGCTCGGGTCATGATCTCAGGATCATGATCTCAGGGTGGTGAGATCGAGCCCCCACCTTGAGTACTGTGTCAGTCTCTGTGCTAAGTGTTGAGTCTGCTTGTTCCTCTTCCTCTGCTCCTCCCCCTGCTTGCACACTCATTCTCTCTCTGTCTCTCTCTCTATGTATATCAAATAAATAAATTAATAAATAAAAGCTTTTAAAAAAATGTCCTGACCTTAAGCCATGCTCTTTCCTCTCACAGGGAGGGGAATGGTGGGTATTAGGGAGGGCACATATTGCATGGAGCACTGGGTGTGGTACATAAACAATGAATCATGGAGCACTGAAAGGAAAAAAAAGAAGTATGTGATAACCAGTAAAGGAAGACATCTAGCCCCTCCAATCCCCATCTTCACCTTGGAAACATAACATACCCAGATTAGATAACAGTTAATAATCTTTGGGGTATAAAAATTATATGATTTTAATTCAATATGTTGCATTAACAACATATGGGATATATTAGTTTAATGGTGAAACATTTCGTATAAAGATGAAAGGCCATTCACATTGTCAGACCTTAATCTGTTTTATCAATGGCCAGTTGATTCCAGAATGAATGAATGAATCACTTTTTAACAAGTAGTTTAGTGAGAACCAGTATGGCCTAACTAAAGAACTGAAGACAATCCATATTACACGCAACAAATTTCATTGAGGCTAGGATGGCTAAATTTGTAGATAGAAAAATTTGTAGGCCCAGAGTATCTGAATTTCAGTAAGTCACTGGGCAAGCTTATGGAAAGGAATAAATAACAATGAAATAGTATTATAGGATAGATGAGGTCAAACATGGTAAGTGGGCTATATCCAAACTATTGATTAGCAGATTGATATAAATCAGAACCAATGCCATTGCTTTGTAGTCACATTCCATATACACTTCGACACTGTTCCAATTGGTACAGAAAAATAAAAAATTATCTTACACAGGTGATATTGGAGGATTCATAATGGTAGCACAACTTATGAGCAGGGATGATTTTGCCTTTAAAACATTTTATATTTTTAACTTTAGCATGATGAATAAATAATCTTTTACAACACATGTCTTCAAAAACAGCAACTCATATTAAGAGAAAATAACATTTTCCTAAAAAATTAGATGGCAAATTATAAAAAGTAGATTAGAATTCTTCCCTCCTTGTAAATTTCATTATTCCTAAAGGTGAAGATGGTGTGATTGCTGACATTGAGCACTGGCAACCTGATACTATGCATATATTTTGCCTCTTGAATGTCTTGCTAAGGAAACATATAGAGCAGGTGTACAGGTTGGAAATCATATGAGCTTTTCCTAGTTGCTGAAGATGGTGAATAGCATGTTTCTATAGGTACTGAAAGAGGGTTGGGCTTATTGCAGACTGATCGATCTTGCTTAGTCAATTTTGTTTTAGCAATAGGCAGAGCAACATCAAAAACCTTGAATATTGTCAGCATTGTATAGCACAGGGCAGACAATTGTCATCACATTTCCAGCTGTCACTGAGAGACTAAGCCAGATTTAGGGATAAACGATCATAATCATTATAGTCTTATATTTATTCCAGCCCCTTCATTATTAGTTCTGGATATGGCATGTTTATCTCTTAAATTAAGAATGATTTGTTCCCATGTAGTGCCTATCACTTGAGAATTTCAACGTGCTTTATGAGCACTGGGCTGAGTTTATATCTAGCCCGGAACTTCTGCCAGAGCTCTTCTGAATCCCTCTGGAGCTCTACTGAGTGTGCTACTATTTCCTTAATGGCACTTCTCACTCAGATCATCTCTGTTGGGATGACAGGAAAGTCTGCTGAGGTTTGGAGGAAAATGTGAATTTGAATTTGGAGCACTATCTCTTTAATCCTTTCAGCCGTCTTTGAAGTAGAAAAGTGATGAGAATTATTGCATCCATTTTCTAGACTGGATTTCAAAGTGTTGCCATTGAAACCATTTCTGCAGGGGTGACTTGCAGGCCTTCGGCTGTCCTCCACCATATGCTGTCTCCCTGATATAAACTGAAGTGGGAAGAGAACAGAGAGATTTGGATCCCAGAGCTTGTTTCCATAAAATTAAGTAACATTTGATGTTTAGGCATTTGAAATGGATGACTTCGTGTCTTCTTTGTAAGGTATATATCTAAGGTACTACACAAAATATTTGAAAGTAATTGTTTGAACTCTGTCCATTCTACTTATGACTGTCAGGTTTCTTATCCTTTTTTTTTTTTTTTTAAATATCTGTTATTTTGACTCTCTTATTTTTTTCTTTTGATCCAATTTGTTATGTTACCTTTGCTTCATACTTAAAATGTTATTGAATTATTATTTCATGGCTATCTATTCCTCAACAAGCACTGTTGGAACAAGTGCTGCAACATACTGCCCGAGGGGCTGCATTGGGTGAGTAAGAGAAGGCAAAAGTGATTAATTTATTTATTTTAGAAGCCGAAGCCAATGTATACTTTAAAATAATGCTTTATATGCCATCTCAAAAATGCATCATAAATAAGTTGAGGTTTATATTTCACACACTTTTTCATCTTTGAAAAGATTTCAAATATATCTTCCCAACATAAATACACATGCACACACACACACAAAGTTAAAGAAAAAAAAAAAAGCATTCTTGGAACTCTAGAGATAATCAGCACCAAAATCCTGACATTTTTTCCCACTCTTCCCTTGTGTTAAAAACATACCACTTCTGTCAGTTATTGCTAGATATTTTTTTTAAATGCAGACTTATCCTTCTACCAAAATGGAAATGCCATTAAAAAAAAACTTTAAAGTAGTTTTTCAAAAATCAGCGTGATGGATTTTTAAATGTTTGCTCATCAATAATATCCCATCACTTAGACTGCACTGGAAAAGCATAAAATTCTATTTGTTTGGGACTGCCGGATGCTATAATGGCCCAATGGCTAATTGCTCCATAAAACCCAGAGGTAGTATTTCTTACACACCTCATTCTCAGAAAGCAGAATTTGATTAATTGATGCTGGATGGTTAGCTATCATAAGACGTGACATTTAGTTCAGACAAATGAAAACTGGTTGAAAAAAATTGTGTGCAAAAGCATTGAAAAATAAGAACTGGAAGGGTCAAAGGGCAGCAGGAAAAAACCTATTTGGCAGTTAGCTCATATTTACCTTATAAATTTTTTAATAATGGTTGATGCATTTTAATCTCTGACTGTCTTAGACTACAAAGTGTAAGTCAATGTATAAGCTAATTGCAGCAAGCAAAAGTGGTATTTAATGCACTGGACACTTTCACTATCAAAGTATTGCATCTCTAATTAGTGTTTGTAACTGATGTGACAGCAGTTTATAGAGCACCAAAATAGTTCCTAATTTGTCAAGTGGGTCTGAAGCTTATGGCAGCTTTCTGATCATCTCCCTTGCCACAGGACCTGAAAGCACCTTCAAAAAGCTTTCTCTCATTGATCTTTAGTCAGATGCTGACCGAAAAGCAGACAGCCCTGCCAGAAAGAAGATAGATAGGTGCTGCACTAGCATGAAAAACACCGCACCCTTAATGAAAAAGGTTCTTGCTTATAACTCATGTGTGTGTACAAACACATCCTCACAGGGGGTTTCGAAGGGGATTGCAGTCCTTGGAAATTAAGGGGGAGTGCATTTGTTATTTATTTTTTCATTCTTCTCACATACAATTGCCCACTATGAATGTCTGGAATGTACTAAGCAGGCTATTTGTTAGTTCCTGCATAGTTTCTTTTTTTGTCTCTCACTAAGGTGGAATGCTTTAATGATTAGCATATAATTCTCAGGAAGTCAATGAGCTAATACAGGCACATAAGATAAATACCAAGTTGGGGTTGTTCTCGGGATAAACAAAGGATTATCTGATATAAATTTTGAACTTGTTATAAGAAAATGTGTGCTACAGATTAAAATCTCATTGCCGTTTTGTGACAATTCCCTTGCTGTCCTTTTGATGCAAAAGAAGGTTGTTGACCATAATATATCAATAATATATTTGTATTTTCAAATAGTTTATATACCATGAAAAATATCCAAGAAAAGTTACTAGCAGTACGCATTTGTCAACTACTTTTTAATTTGTCAAGTTAACAGAATGTATTACCAAAGATAACATGATGATTATCCCACCCACATCATATCTCAGCATCAAAGTCCAGGGTAGTACACCCAGAAAACCATTTAGCAATTTGAAAAGGCACACTCTCAGCAGTTATGGGGACTGATTCATTGAAAAATGCAATCACCCCATCAATAAGGAGAGAAGGTTTTGTGGGTAGCAAGTCCAACCACCAAATTTTGCCACTTACTAGCCTTGCTAGTAAGTGGCAAATATTTTTATGCCTTATAAACAGATCTTCAGAATTACAAATCATTTTGTTCTACCTGTTAATTCAAGATCATTTCCAAGTCAGCTGTACTTTGAGATAAATTATGGGGGGAAACTGCATACAATTTAGCTGACTATAACAGGGGAAATTCAAGCCCAACATGACCAAAAAAAAAAAAAAAAAAATCATCTCTCTCCTTTACCCTTTCTTATCATCCTGTGTTTTATAGATTGGGAGATGATTCATTCTTTTACAAGAATCAGGAATCTGGGACTATTCCTTGATATTGTATCTATCTCCTAATTAACTCACACCAATTCTTCTGCAAGTCTTAGATTTATCAGGTAATAGTTCTCAAAGATGTTTACTACTCTCAATCTCCACTGACATGAGATTAATTTACTATCATCTGTAGACTGGCTACTGCAAGGGCCTGTTAATGAGTATCCCTTTATCCTACTCTATCTTGCACAAACTATTCCTAATGAATAAATCCAATCATGATACTCTCGCATAAAATGTTTGATGCAGTTGTTCTTAAACTATTGTGGCCTGGGAGTCCCCCTTTATGTCTTGAAATTATTTACAGTCCCCTCAATTTTTTTGTTCATGTGGGCATATCTGTTGATATTCACTGTATTAGAAATTAAAACTGAGGGGCGCCTGGGTGGCTCAGTGGGTTAAAATCTCTGCTTTAAGCTCATGTCATGATTCCAGGGTCCTGGGATCAAGCCCCACCTCAGGCTCTCTGCTCAGCAGGGAACCTGCTTCCTTCCTCTCTCTTTGCCTCTCTGCCCTCTTGTGATCTCTGTCTGTCAAATAAATAAATAAAATCTTAAAAAAAAAATTAAAACTGAGAAAGTGAAAAATATTTATATATTAAATGATAGAGAATAACAATAACAAGCACATTATAATTTCTGTAACATTTTTTAATGAAATATAACGATCTTCCAAAGCAAGTAATGGCACGAGCAGCATTGTTTTACATTTTGCAATGTCTTTAAGGTCTAGATTAATAGAGGTAGGTGGGTTCTCAGATTCTGCTTCTGCATTCAATCTATTACAATATATCATTTTCATTGAAGCATATGAAGAAAATCCTGCATCTGAGAAATAAGTGGTTTGAAAAGAGAGGAGTATCCTAATAGTCTTTTCAGATAGACTTTTTTTTTTTTTAACTACAACAAATATTTTATAAATCTCATTCTTACGTATTTGGTTTTTATTTAATTATTTAAGATAAGCTTTTCAATACTATACTAAAACTTTTGGTCAACAGATTTTAGTTTTTTAAGGAGAAGAGTGCTTTTTGAACTGTTATTACACCCAAATGTTTCTTTTTTTTTTTTTTTTAAGATTTTATGTATTTATTTGACAGACAGAAATCACAATTAGGCAAAGAGGCAGGCAGAGAGAGAGGAAGGGGAAGCAGGCTCCCTCCTGAGCAGAGAGCCTGAGGCGAGGCTTGATCCCAGAACCCTGGGATCAGGACCTGAGCCAAAGGCAGAGCCCTTAACCCATTGAGCCACCCAGGCGCCCAACACCCAAATGTTTCTTAAAGGGTAGTTGCATTGTGGAATCTGAAAACAGACCCATGAACTTTTTGTACTCTGATACATTAAAATTAATCAGTCTTTCTAGCATTGTGAATGGATCTTTTACCCACGAGTGATTTTAAACATCATGCATTCATTTGGAAAATATTAGTTCACGGAGTTATATAGATCTTCCCAATGTTGACACATTTCATTACACAATATCAAAATATCACATTTGTTACTATCACTACTGTATGTATCAAAAGTCTTTCTGTGTTAGGAATCTGTGAAGCTCATGATAGTAGATACAAGTTTTCCAGAATTCACTTGGAAGCTTATAATTTATAACAACCTGCACTTGGCTTGAAGTGACAGGCTTACTTAGTTCATTTTTGATAAAATGATTGCCACATACCAAGTCTGAATAAACCCTAGTTTGTCCACAAGTCTTTCTTTCAAGTAAAAGTGGTGTTCTGCGGAAAGAGCAGCTGGTTCAGCTCGCAACTGAAGTAATTGCACAAATGCTTTTCCTCGAGACAACTATCATACTTGGGTGTGCACCTGAAGTCCTTTACTTCTTAGTTCATATACAGAATATTTAGACGATATATACTCAAAGGTTGATATTTAATAGAAGTGATCATTTTTACTACTTTACTAGGATATTCTTAAGTGAAATTGGCTTTCCCTCCCTCCTCTCCTGGGAGTACATTGGAGAATACAATACTAGTATAGTTTGGTGCCACAGCCTTGATTTTCTGCTAAGAGCTAGTGGTTTTCCTGCCATTGCTTTTGCACAGTCAGTGTAAATGTCAGTACAGCTTGTTCCAGAATAAACCATAAAATTCACAAGACGTATTCAACTCTGAATATATCAGCACTGCTTGTGTTCGTGGTGAAGAATTCGCATAAAATATTCTTCAATGATTAGTTGTTGTTGATACCATACACACACAAACGAAACAACAATCCAAACACATCTGTGTATTGGTCCTCTTATAAGGCAAAAGTACAATTCTACAGAGCAGATACAAACTCAGTCTCTATGTTTACAGTTAAGTCTTTAATTCAGTACAGTACTATGTAGTTGGAAACTGTCAATGCCATGACTTCTTTAATTGCCTTTTTATCCAACAGGTATTCAGCAGTGCCAACTCTACAGGGCTTTGTTAGTTCTTTTAACTACTGTACACATGTAGTCATCCAATGCAAAATATAACTTAACCCTACAATGCTTTAGTGACTTTTTTATTTCTGGTATGCAGAATGGTGAACCATTTTTTTTTCTCTAAAAGTTCATTTTTCCTGGGGTGCCTGGGTGGCTGAGCATCTGCCTTCAGCTCAGGTCATGATCTTAGGGTCCTGGGATCGAGCTCCACAGTGGGCTCCCTGCTCATCAGAGAGCCTGCTTCTCCCTCTGCTGCTCTCCCTGCCTCTGCTCTCTCTCTCTCTCTCTTTCTCAAATAAATAAATAAAATCTTTTTAAAAATTTAAAAAATAAAAGCTCATTTTTCCTATATGTAGAATATTCAATTCCTTTTCCTTTAAACTCTAAATGGTTGATCTCAAAATGATGCCATAATTTTACCGGCATCATAATACTCTTCCAGAAATTCTGTTGCAGAAGACACTGTAGGGTAAATTTTTAACACCTATAAAGCTGAGAGAAAGGTAGCTTTTGTCATATTTTCATTTTTTATTTACAATTTTGTTCAGTTTCTTTGGAGTAGGTTCTTCTTTTCTGTGAATAAGAGAACTCTGGCATGTCAGTTTCATCATTTTGGGCATCTTTAGACCTAGATGGTATAGCTGTAGGTTATGAAAGCAAAGTCTTCTACTATCTTTTTTGAAGTGAATGATCCATCCTAAAATATAATAAAATTTATTGTAAATAAGCTTATTTTATTTTAGAAGAAAATATTTAACTAGAAAATAGAAACAAAAAAGTCAACAACTTAGAACAGGTTTCAAATTTTAAAAACATTTGTAAAACAACACACGTAAGTATGCTTAGTTCTTTATGTGTTTCTGCCCAGGTTGGAAGAAAACTTTAGGATTTCAAAATAATAATTTCTTGAAAGATAATGAGGTTACAGAATCATAGCCAGTATATCCAAAAATAGCTGGTAAAAGCACTGTAGAAATACTGATAAGGAACTGAATTAATCTCTGAAAATATACATGTTTACAGTTTACATCTTGAAAAAACACAAAAGTACACATAGCCACCCAAAAAATGACATCTTCATTGTCTTTGTTGCCTCTGGAAATCTCCACTATACACTGTTAAAGAAAGGTTGTATAAAAGGTGAGTGGTGTTTTAGAGTTATTATGAAAATTGTTCTGACTCCTGGGACCCCCTGAGAGAGCCCCAAGGACATTTAGGGGTCCCCAAACCACATTGTGTATAACGTATTTAATGGAAGTACTCCTAAGATTAAAGTAATAATCTTTACATGCTTGGAAAAAAAGCCCTCCAAGGTTTTACTTCTCTGTACAGTTCTATGCTCACCTCTAGTCAAGCTGCACAGACTCCACATCACATTGTGTCTGGCCCAGGGCCTGACCCCAGGGCTCACTCTGCCTGCACAGTGTTCCACCTGCCCACATCGCCCAATCTTCCATCAAGTCCTCACCGCTTGGCTTCCTTTGGTTCTTCAGGCTGTTTTGATTCATAGCTCTAAGGCCCAAAAGGGACTTTGTGCTCACGATTATGCCTTATTTATTATTTTCAGATACCATCTGTGCTTTTCTTGTCATGGTAGAGGACAACTTCATTCTCCTACACACTCCAGCCCACTCTCGTCTCTTCTCAAGTTTGTACTCTAACAATTTTTAGTTGAAACAGTAGTGTTTACATTACTTTGTCTATGTAAATATTATTCACTGCATAGAAGAGTAATATATTAAGAATATTTTTCTACATTGCAGTTTTCTCCTGAGATGACTAAAAGCCTTACTTTTCCTCATGTGTACTATGCTATAAATACATATTAGAAATTTTTAAATTTCTTTATCGGATCTATCATGCATTTGAGCTATTTTTTTGCACTGAGCTATTTTTTTTTTCCAAATGTTAAGACCTACCATAAATCTATCAGTCCAGTTTTCCCCTTAAAAAAAAAAAAACATTTTTACTAAATTCTGCACTGGTTAATTTTTAGGTCTGCTACACAGCTGTTGTCCCGGTTTCCTTTCACCTCAATCCTGTGTCGAATCAGCTGCTTCCTGGACCCCATATCTTCCATTTTCTTGATGAAAGAGAAATTTTGCACACAATCCAGTAGCTTTCTAAGAAAGAGGTATATGGGGGCAAATATACTGAGTCTTTGCATGCCAGAAAATACCTTTATTCTAGTCTGATACTCAATGGATAGATGATTGTTTTTCCTGAAAGTAGTGAGAGAATGATACTAAGGGTATTTTCCACTGATATGCAGATTTTCATTTGATTCTTTTGTCAGCCTGAAATTTCACCCCTATCCCTACCACCTCTAGTGTACCTAAATCCTGAATGTCTTCAGTTTAAATTATATAGAGAATGTACTTTTTTTCTGCGGATGTGTTGGAAGGTGGCAAAGGATGCTATTATGTTGCTAGGTGGCACAGGGAAGACTTCTTATTGTCAGTATATAAACTTCCAGCACTTTCTCCATTCTAAGCCCTGCACCACAATCCCACCTTGCTTTACTTGGTGCCTCAAAGTACTGATGCTCTCAGGGGTTCACAGCTCACATCTCCATAGTGTACTCTTTGCTGGCATTTCCTTATAGCTTCCTCAGCTCTGCTAGAGAAAGAATTATTTCTCAATCTACTTTCTAGCTTCTAAAACCTTTAAAAAATACTTTTTTCCTTCCTTTGGTGATTTTTCTTTATCCCTGTGAGATGTTGCATTTTTAAAAATTAAAAAAAAAAAATTCCTCCCTCTTATTTTGGGTTTGGGGAGAGAGAAAGGATAAATTCATCTGGGTAATCTGGCATTTCTTTCTAAAAGATTATTGACCCTAGAAAAATAATTTTGGACTTACATGTGTAATATGTAGGTCACATTTAAGGTGACCAGCTGCCTTGGTTTGCTCGGGACTAAGGTTTTCCTCAGATGCATACTTTCAGTGCAAAAACTGTTAAAATTCAAGGTAAGTCAGAACTATGGGGTACCCTATGTTATGGCATACTTAGAAATATTGCACTCCATCCTTTTTTATTTCTTCTAAAGATTTATTTTTATTTATTTGAGAAAGAGAAAGAGCGTGTGGTGGGGAGGGGCAGAGGGAGAGAGAAACCTAAGCAGACTTTGTGCTCAGCGCAAAGCCCCATGCAGGGCTCAGTCTCTTGACTCTGAGATCATGACCTGAGCTGAAACCAAGAGCTTAACTGACTGCAATACCCAGGGGCCCCAGTACTCCAACCTTCTAAATGGGAAGCTTTTCTGTTATTAAAATATTCCCCATGGGTTCACATATCCACCCACTGATATCTGTTGAGTATTAATATGCATAATGCATTACTCCAAGCACTTCAGAAGAAACATGTCAAATATCAACCCTATGAACTATTCTGATTTTTTGTCATATATATATATCATACATATATTTCAGTTGGGTAAAGGCACACATTCTAGAAAAGGATCTCTCCATCTGTCCCACTATGGCAGGTTTTGTCCTTGAGAGTTTTCCTTTCTCTCTCTGTCTCTCTCTCTCTCAATGTAGATATAGATATATCCTAAAGTCATCTTTTTTTTTTCTTTTTTAAATTAAACTCTACTGATCCTTACCTTGGATTGTCACATTCTGGGTTTTGCTGTCACATCATGAGAGGGCGGGACATTAGACATTGTCTAATTCAGGCAGAGTGTCAATGTCACAGTTACAGGCGTGACTATATTCTGTGGAGAAAGAAGCCAGGCACCACAGGCATCAGAAACAGGATTGAAACTTCTGGGGTTGCAATTTAAGAGCTTGTCAGGGCCTCAGAAAAGGGGCAGGGGTACAGAAAAAATTCCAGTTCTTTGGGGGAAGAAAGACTGATAACTGGGAAATTCTGGGAGAAAAACAACTATACAGACTGAGCCAACTTGGTGGGAAATTTAAAAGGACCATAGGATTCGTGAAGTATGGCAAATTCTTAATCCCATGATCCTAACTGAGATAAACCATTGAAGTATTTCCTGTCTTGAGCAATGTGGTCAAGAATAATAATAATAATAGTGTGCTTACATATTACTCACCAGGTTCTAGACACTGTTTTTAGTGCTTCATGTATACTACCTAATTTAAATCCTCATGCTAATTCTATGAGGTAGCTATGATTAATGCTGTTTTTCAAATGAGATGAGTGAGACTGATGAAGATGTCACAGAAAGCAAGTGAGAGAGCAGGGATTTAGCCCAGGGCAGACTGGCTCTGGCATCCAGACTTTTGTAACTGCTGCCCCACCAGGAAGTGAAAGCAGCTGAGTGGTCTCAGAGGAGGCATGGGCCAACATCACTAAAAATAGGCATGCCGCCCACAGGGAAAGAGGTGGGCCATGGTCTGTCACTTCTCGCTGGGCTCCTCTCTCATTTTAGGCACTTTTGCTTCAGCATGTAAATGTACTTAAAGTTAGCCCATCCATCGTTTGACTCTGTGCTTCTGTTTATCCACCACCCTACCTCCTTTTTACCAGAAGAGATTCATTTTTACCCTTGTCATCTCTACTTTTCCTCACTCATTCTTTCTGAAACTGACCTCATTCTCATATTTACTGAACTTCAGCACTATTCAGAACATTCTTTCTCGTTGATGTTACCAATGTCTTAAAAGCTGCTAAATTCCACAAACATTTATTTTATTTTTTATTATGGAGAACCTTAAAAGCATTCAGAGGTGAAGAGAATAATATACTCTTCTTATCAACGTATAACAATCCTGTTTCATCTATGACCTCATCTACTACCCCAGTCAGATTATTATAAAGCAGAATCCTATACACCATAACATGTTGTACCTAATTAATACATTTGTGTGAATCCCTAAAAGATAAACACTTCTGAATAATCATAATATCATTATCACACCTAAAAATTTAACCAAGACTTATATTATCAAATAACCTTACAATAGAATAACATTTCATCTTTCACATGACGTTCTCTTTTAATCCTTAACTTTCACTAGACATCTCCGTAGCAATTTACATTAAAATCTTAAAATCTCCTCGTATTGCTCCATAAAAAAACTCTTGAGTTTTCATTCTGCTTTCATTCTGCAATACTACCCCTTGGTCAAGCTAGGTGAGATATCTTGCCTTTGTTTTTGTACATTAAAGACCACTTTTTGTGTCTTTCTCTTGTTATGCAAATGTTAGAGGCAGGTATTCTCTTATCATTACTTGCCATTAATAGCTCCCTTTTCTCCAACAAACAAATACCTTCCTGTTCCTCAGGCCTGTGTATATGGCTCTTTTCTCACTAATAACCTCTTTCTGGATTTTCTTCTCTTATCTATTCTTGACAATTCCCAGAGCTGTATCTGTACCAGACTCTAACATTCTGGTACTTTGAGTAGATTTGTTTCTCAGGCTTACCAAGATTTAGATCTTTTGGGGAGTACCTCAAGAGTAACTTGTTCCCTCTGTTCTGCTATAGCTAACCAGAAACCTAAAATGGGCATAAATGTCTGTCCAGTTATCCCTTTTCTTTTATAAATCTCTCACTCACTATCCAAATCCTATGTATTATACCTTTTTGACATCCATGAAATGTGTCCATTCTCCTAATCCCATGACCTTTTGCCTTCATTTCAAGATCTAATCATTTAATCATCTGACTTCTGTAAGCTCTTAGCTTATCTTATTTCTAGCTCTTTCCTTTGAAAACTATTCTCCATATTGTCATGACTGATTAAAATCCATCAGTATCTCATCATTGCCCTCCAAATAATATCCAAATTTATCACCATCGTATAAGATATTCTTCAGGACTGACCCCAGTCTGACTTTCCAAATCATTTTCCCAACTTGTACCCAGTGCCCTTCTTTTATACAGGACTGTTTGCACGATCTCCAAGGCCCCTATGGCTCCATTCTCTTTTCCCCCACTTTTCTTCCTCCATGCTAATATCTTCTCAATCTTTGAAGACAGTTGGTACATCCTTCATCCTCCTTTCTGAGTTGCATTCTCCGCCCTTGGAGCACCCTCCTTCATAGACCTCACCACACTCTGATGGAAATTGCTTTGCTGAATGTCCCCTCCTCTAGGCTGTTATCTCCGGAAGGGCAGGGATTCTGTCCTGCTTATCTTCACAGTCTCATAACTTAGTATATTTCCTGTAATTGAATAGTACTCTATGTAATTAAGTGAGCAAAGGAATGAATGACAAAATTACAGTCTGGTTAAAAATTAAAACTTTGAATTAATTAGGTTCCTATTAGAATAAAAACTAGCATTTTTAGCTGTGTGAGTTGAAATTCCTTATTCTGTCAGATACTTGGTTTCCTCATTGCTAAAAACAGTTGATTTGAAGATTAAGCAAGTTAGTAAGGCTTAATTGATGGACATGCTTTCCCCACTGATAGGAATAAAAGACAGGGAAAGTTAAAATTATTTCAATGTTTTGGGGTCTGTGAGAACTGTTGGTAGTTCTACAAGAGCTGGGAATGCAATAAATTTTGACAACTTTCTAAATCAGTCCAAAAACTTTATAGAGAGCTTTTGTTCAGTAGTATCTTTGAAGCTGGTTATTTCAAGCAATAGTCTTACTTATTTAGACTTAAATCTTTGGTTTATGTATGCTTAAAATTACCAGTGACCCAAAACAAGACCATTGAATAGTAATAATGATAATGCCATGAATAATAAGATTAATGGAACATCTCTAGTAAAAACAGTCTAAAATGACTTTGAGACATACTGAAAAACTATTTCCAATCACGTAGTAGCTTTGGGCAGTTACAAACAATAGCTTTAGACAGATTTACTTGGTGGTCAGTAATAGAAGGGTAAGGCGGTTCATACTGTTGGCAGAAGTTACCTTCAGTGATAAGCTCTGCAAATATGGTTAACCTTTTTCTGTGTTTGAAAAGGGTTATTGAGCACATTTAGATGATTCCAGTTTCCCATCCAGAGACATAGCAATCACTGTCAGCAGCACTCTCTTCAAATACAAAGGACAGTGATGTCTGTAATCATGTCTCTAAAAATTTCAGGTCATGCTTTGATTTATTTGACTGCACGCACTCAAAGGAAACCTCCTCTGATGTTTCTGTTCACCTCTAAGGAAGATCTACTTAAATAGGCCCTTTTTTGAAAGTTCAGTTCTTGTGACTAATCTTAACCATTGGTATGTAAGCACAAAATCAAAGAACTTTGGAAATGGGGAGGAACTTCACTGAGGATTTAGTGTTTATATGGATGAGGAAATTGAAGCCCCAAAATTTTATGAAATGTCTTAGATTGCGCAGTTGGTACCAGGGTCAGGATCAAAACCCAGTTCTACCAAATTTCAATTTGATATAGCTGGGCTCTGTGTCCAAAAATATTTTGGAAGTTCCCAGTGAGTGGATGAAGAAAGTTGATACTTGTCTCAGTAGGAACTTAAAAAATACTCTTAACAGATGTATAAACCTTTGTAGGGACCAACAGTCCAAGGCAACATTTCCAAGGCCAGTAGCAAACTTGACAAAATTCTAGGCTAAGAATGTTCTCCAGTGGAGGTCGATCTGAGGAGGAAGGACAGACGTAACAGTTGGGCACCTAAAGGATGGCAGAGTTCAGCCTCCCAGTGGTGCCTAAATAGCTGCAAAAACACCAAAGGCAAATGCCAGGTTGAGAAAAGGAACAAGGGCCAGGCTTCTATTCTAGTATGGATTGGTTTGATTTCTAGAAGCTAGAGGCCTAGCAGAAGATGTTAGATGGATCAAAAAGATGTGATGGATACTGGTTTGTCGGCCAGAGCCAAAAAAATCCATGGCCATCAAAGCTTTGTGCAACCCCGGGTATAAAAGGCATCATGGGAGGGGGGCAATTTCTTAATTCTATAACAGTTATTAGAAGGGGCTCCCAACCTATTGCTGAAGAGGATTTCATTCCCCCAAAATGACATAATATGAACTCTGAATCCTGTAATGCATACCTTCCACAAATTAATATGAACCCAATGTTGATAATCTCTCCAGGGGAAAAAGTCCACAGTATGTTGTTTGCTTCTGACCTCTAGACCTGAGTATAATGTAACTTTCACAATCTAGTTACTTGGCCTAGTGGCTTTGAATGAAAGTTTATTATGCCATCTCAGACATGTTTATGACCAGTTTTAGCCAGTGCAGGCTATCAAGGTACTTTTCCCTTGACCCAGTCAGTTAATTTTAAAATGCCTTGGGCCAAAACTCTCTGTGGGAAGCAAACTTCTAGAATCACTAGGTACAGTCTTAGTTTACATCGCTTTTGTCTCATGCTATTTTCTTCCATAAACAATAAACGTGGCTGACTTTTTCACAGAAGTAGCTCTTTCTATGTCCTGATTTTCAAAGAATTTGGTACCTTGGATAAAAATGAGTCAGATGTGTTGCTTAACCTTTCGAGTGGCATCAGCATGAGCTTACTCTTTATTTGAGACTCCTCTAAAAAAGTATCCTTCTCAGAGGTCATTTCACTCTGACCATTTTTCTAAGTCATAAATACAAAGAAAACGAGCTTAAGAATTACTTACCATCTGGTGACTAGCTCCTCCTGAAATGCCTTCCACCCATCCATATTTTAATATCTTTTCTTTCAATTGTGTGAGATACCTCAGCCAAATATATTGGTTTATCAGTTATTTTCCCGGCTTCTCTAGGCGGCATTTGTTATATGAATATTCATTCCCTTTCCTTCTAGGTCTCCCCCTCTTGTTGATGACAGCTCCACAGTTGCTGAATTACTAGGTCTGTATTTTATAGGCAGCACAAAAGGTTCCTGGACGTAACGTCCCCAGAGATCTGCGACCCTCCCTCTGAGAGACTCTGAGACCCTCACTGTGAAAGACTCTGAAAGCTCATTTTATGGCTGTTGGTGTAAAATGGCAAAACACCAGACATAGACACCAACCTGGCATTCGAAACCAAATTGACAGCTGTAACCTAAAGAGAAAAAAGTGTGTAAAACCTTTTTCCTTAGTTAAAAATTAAAAGAAAAAAAACCTTACATATCTATATATCTCTATATATAGATACACACATAAAACAAAGTTTGCACATACTTGTGCTTATAAATACATAAGCTATGTGAACTGTAAATGTGAATATGAACCCCAGAAAGACCTTTCCACAACCCCTGTACACAATCACCGTGCCTTATATTTGTAGGCACAGGATCAAGGCACAATTGTAAGGATAATGTCAGCCTTTGGTTTCAGCTAATAGCCACCTGCTACTAGAGCTGAGCAATGAGCCTGTGCTGTGGCCAACTGTGGCTGCGTGGTTACGTGGCAGGTTGTGGTGCTTTGGGTGCATGATAGGACACGACTGGAAGTCTCAGCCTTCTAGTTTACTCCAGAGCTGTCAGTCACACAGCAATCCCCCAGGTTTCATTTTCAGGACAAGTGCATGAATAAAAGGAAACATTAAAAAAGGTGTTTTCTTAAAAAAAAAAAAATAGAGTTGCTAAGACAGATAAGTGAATTGGCAGCACATTGGACTTGGCATCAAGCTACACATTTCATTATGAGGTTTACACCTGACAAAGCTTTCATTTTAATTTTTTGAGTTTCTTGTCTTTAAAAAGAAAACTCAATCTGTATATTTCCACTTTAAAAATTGTAATATATATATGTGTGTGTGTGTGTGTGTGTGTGTGTGTGTGTGTGTATATCTTGATTCTCTTCTCCCTTTTTTTATTCTAAAAATATTTATTGAACTCCTAGGATATAGTCACCATTCCATCAGAAATAAATGGAAATGCATTCAGAACACCCTTTAAGATCTAGAGCTTATCAAATGTGAATGAGGCCTCTCTGATCCAAGTGTCGTTTTTACTACCTGCTCAAGAGCAAAGGCAGAGCGATTCCAACTATTTCACCTCAGTGTCATTTTTAGTTGCCATGACTTTTTCTTTCTGCTATTTTAAATCAGTGGCTTTTTAAAATATTAAAAAGTATAATATTAAGGTTGGCAGTGTTTCTAGTAAAGTGTTTCTAAATTCAGCTGTACAAATGTGATTCACCAGAAAGAGGAAAAATGCCAATTACCAAACAGAAGTTGTTGCTCATGTACAAACCACACTCCTGAATATTTGTGTTTATTAAACAGAAATCCAAACATCTCATTTTAGTTTCCAGAGAAAAATAAAAGGAGAACTTGACTTGAAAGTGGGTCAAACTTTCTAAGTTAATTAAAGAAAAAAAAAATAGCTCATAAGAAATGCTTTTAAAACTCAGGAAGAATTAAAACAAAGAAGGCAGAGGTATATGAATTAAAAAGAAATATATACCAGAAAGAAAATGTTTCCCTTTATCCTATTTTTTTCCTCACATATACTGATCTGCCTTTCACTGGAAATTTAGGGCAAATTCTATGTTAGTGAAAGACAGAAGAGGAACTCTACATTTAAGGAAATAATAGAAGGCCATTAACTACTCCGTCCCTTGGAGAAGTAAAGAGAGCCTGGACAGGTTTCCCAGTATCAGTGTTCCATCTTCCCTGAGCCGGTGTTCTGAAACTGCTTCCTCTACCTTACACATCCTTGAAGAGAGGCAAAACTAAATTAATTTTTCCACCTCAGTTCCAAAACTTTCACCCTGGAAATAGCTTTTCCTGGTCTTTCCCTCCTTTTTGCTGCCAACTCGGTCCCCATGCCTCTGGATCAAAATGCAATAAAGGGTTTATATCCTTTAAATAAATATGACTTAGAAACTCCTTTGCTGTGTTCGGATTTGTGACCTCTGCTCCAGCGAATTTATTCTAAGGAAAAATTTTGTGAGCCTCCCAGAATACTATACAATTTTACATATGTTTCTGCTGTGATAGAAATTGCCATTTGCCCAAGTACTTTTTATATAAATGCCCTCAAATTTCTAAGATGGTACAGTATGTTCCACCCACTTTTGTGACAGATGGAAGAGACATTTGGAGTTGTAAAATGTCTGTATGAAGAGCAGAGCCTTCTAATGTTGTCATTTTACCTCAAACTAATATAGTTTTCTCTACCCTAGTAAGGTGCTGAAAAATAAATCAATTTTTTATTGAGCTCCCAAATGCTTATAGCACTTGTGCTTTTTTATTTTAGAAGTCCCCATACTCTTCCAATGTACTTCTGTCCTAAGGCACTTTCAGTGGTCTACTAATGTCTTCTAGACTCTACTTTAGCTAGGATCTCATTTCATCTCAAATCTGCCTTCAACCTTGTTGTTCTTTTAACAGAGTCCACATTTCTTACTGAGCGTGGCAAATGTATCCCAACCAAAAAATGTCAGAAACAAACTCACTGTCTTCCTGACCATTCATAATCAAGTAGATCCTTGCTACTTTTGATCCCATAGCATATTAATTAATACGTATATATTTATATCTACAATATATGTATATATATATACATGCACTGCTAATATGTGTACACACACACACACACACACACACGCACACATTATTTTTACCTGAACTTGAATTCCCCTATCTGTTGATTTCCAATATCCAACTAACTCCCGAGTCCTATAGGGCTCATAGATATATTCCTAATATTTTACCTGCCCTATTTTTCGATATTTGCAACTACCATCCCAGTTAAGGCAAACAACATTTCAGAACGGGACAGCTGGAAAATCTTCAAAGTATTCTCCCTGATCCTTAAATAAAATTTTTTATTGTATTTCTGTGGTGCTCTAAAATATTCAATGATTCTCCATTTGTTAAAGAACAAAAATCAAACTCTTGATCTGCTTCAGAAATTGTTACCCCTTCTCCTGCAATTCTTCATATCTAGCTAAACTGAAAGCCATGTAGGGAAGTAGAAGAAGCATTGGAGTGGGAATTAAGAGAACGAGATTATATTATTTACTTGGTTTCTGACTGGCAAACAGTCACTGTCAAATACTGCAATGTCTCTGATTTTCAGGCTCATCCATAAAATCAGGGGATGGGTTCAAGGATAATGGTCATAGTGCATGGAATTCCTCCACAGTCTTAAATTCTATGATTGCAAAATCTAGAGTTCTACTCATTATTCCAAGAATATCTTATTTATTCTACTTTTACAGAATTGAATTCACACTACGCATACTATATGCCATTTCCTTCATCTGGAATGTCTTCCTTTTTTTCTTATTTCCTGTTTGAATAATATTTCCCTTTCAGGGTCTGCCTCATGTTCCAGTATACCCATATGAAAGCATTCCAGATTATCACAATGAATTCTCCATTTTCTGAATTTCACCATATTCTATAGCACTGATTTTCAATCCCTGTCTCAACTCTAACACACATAACATATAATATATAATATATGTTTCCCATTTTACATAATTTATAGCTGTTAATATCTTGGCCACTCCTCAATACATCTCAGCCGTTACATTTCAATATTTCAGTACTGTTTGGTTATTATTCCCAGTATCTCGGTAGAGCCCAAATGATGATTTCTTAAATCTCTTGGTCACTAAGTTTACTTGTTTTCATTTCCAACAAATTTGACCAAAGTTTTTGGCCTTGGTCCTACTCTTTTATCCATTTGCACTGCTTTTATTTTCTTCTTTTTTAGATGGGTTTGAATTCTCAGTAGTGGTCATGTATTGCATCAGTAGTGATTGCTGGAGTTTTGTTAGGAAGGATTCAAAAATTACCTCCAGCCTCAGCAGGAAAGCGTACCACAATGGATCAGCAGTTTCTCCTCTAGTGTAGATGTGGGAAATGGCACCGTAACTGCCATTCCCATACTAGCCCTTGGTCCTCAGTGTTCCACTGCCCTATTGTATGGCATTGTCTAGAAGGCAGCAGGACAAAATAGAAAGGGCTTTGGAATAGTAGACATAAGAATCTAGCTTGGTTAGAGTGTGGGCTCTCTCCCACTGCCATTGCATGGCTTTGGTAACTAACAATCTCTCATCTTCAATTTCTTGAATATAGAATGGAGATTTCACATACAGTTCTAGACAGCCTATAGGATTATTAAATATCAATTAAAATAATATTTGTGAAACTATTCCATAAACTGATGTAAAAAATATTAGACATTTCTGTTTTTGCCTTTTACTTTTATAAAAAACTTATAAAACAAGAGAAAGTGTCATAATCTTATGATTCCAATAAAACAATATTAGCATATTGATACATTTCTTTTCCCTTGCTTTCTCATATATCTTTTACAACCTGGATATAATCACATTAAATATATTTTACCGTTGTTTTTAATTTTACACTATTTCATAAGTAGTTTATTTCCATGATTTTTTAATAAAAAATCTTCATTTTAATGATTATATAAACTATGCCATCAGTCTCTGAAATCTCTCTTATTCCTATTACAATTGTGAATATATCTCTTCTCTGGTTTTTTTTTTTTTTTCATGTGAACTTAAGCTGGTTGTTTGGTACAAACTCACTTGGTTTAGGAATGTCATATTCATTCGTGGATCCTGCACGCATTTATTGACTATTTACTGTCAAGTACTGAGTTACGTTCTAGGTATATAGTGAAAAGAAAAATTGTGGCTTCTGTCCTTACAAAAATGTATAGTCTTATGGGAGAAAGCAGCGTGAATACAAAAATAAAATTTAAAAAATGAATACAAATTACTATAGAATTTCAGATTATAATAATGTTATGAGTGAAAAAAGCATAGTGTTATGAGAAGAAACATTTGAAGAATTAGAGAGTAGTACGTATTTATTTATAATTGTGTTAAGGGAACACTTTTCTGAGAATGTGTCATTTCTGAAGAACTAGGAGGACAGAATAATGAAAATCTGAGAGAATACGATTACGGGCAAAGTGAATTGTATGTGCCAAGGCTTGAAGTGGAAACTTGCTGAGAGCTTTTAAGGAATGAAGCAAGAGGACATTAGTGTGATTGGAGTTTAGTGAACAAGGAGGAAATTACTGGAGATGAAGCTAGAGTGAGATCATGTGGCATGTTAAGCATTGTGTTGTCATGGAATGTGGATTTTATTTTGGGGGTAACAAGAAGATTTGATGGATTTTAAAGAGGGTAGAGCCATGCCCAACTTTGTCTGGCTGCCTTTCAGAGAATAGTTGGGGATGTGTAAGAGTGAAAGAAGACATTACAGTAAAGCCAAGTACAGTAAGTCACAAGTCGAAGAAAATAGTGGCTTGTTCTAGAAAGTGGAAATAGAGATGGAACAGAAAAGATGAATTCAAAATAAGCTTTGGAAGTAGAACTGATAGAACTTGTGTTAGGATTGGATGTGGGGCTGAGCAAAGGGTGACTACGAGAATGACTCCTTTACAAACTGTTGTAGCTTTGTCATGTGTCAAGTTGGATATGCCACACTCAGTTCCCAGATTCCCCTTTGTGGATGCTTCTAGTTAGCGTAGGCCACAGAGCAATTCTTGTGAGATTTGGAAGCATAAAGGCAGGAGCTATTTGTAGCTCACACACGTTAGTGCTAATCTGCTGACTCACTTCCTTGGCATGAGGCAGGGGCTGGGCCTGCAACTGCTCAACTTGCCAGTAGATCCTTCTTCAGCTTCTACAGCTCTTGGGCCAAGTTCATAGCAGTATGATACAGGGCCCTGGCTTCTGCATGCCACCCATACCATCGAAGTCAAAGGTAACAAGAAATAATACAATGGTTTCTATTATGCCTGATATCTGATGTTACGCCCACCTTCCCTTCATGACTTCCTGCCCTGTGGACTTTAAGCCCTAACATCAGACACAAAGACAGCAGCCTTATTTATAGAGAATGCTTGACCAGCTCTCACAATTATATAAGGTTAAATCTCTATTACAGTTCCCTCTATATGTAAAGATATGTGAGATATCTGTGTATAGCCCCTACTGATTCTGCTTCTCTTACTGAACCCTGACTGCCACATATATCAAAACACTTGTTTTCATCTATAGAAAATTGCCTTGCTGTTGAAAAATTACCGACTGTTGAGGGGACCAAATGCACCTTTATTTGTAGAAAAAATATCCTATGATATTCATGCTTTAAGGATTTTAAGAGAAAACTGGGCTCTTACTAGAGGCATGGGAAGAGTAAGTTCAGGTTCCTGGGCCTGATGTACTCCTAGAAGTTCAGAAAATTTTGTACCACTAGTATGCTAGCAAATCTGTGCATAATGATAGGGGTAAAAGTAAAAGAAAAGGTGGGGGGACGAAGGAAGAAAGGAGAGAGGAAGGGAAGGAGCGAGGAGAGGCCGAAAAATTGTTTTCAAAAAGAGCATCGTATTTAATGAAGAACGAATTTAAAAATATACCAAATAACTATTTATAAAATATAAAAAAATATTTTAGAAGGCAAGGTTTTTTTTTAGAGAGGAGGATATCTTAGAGATTTCAAAAAAGAAAACACTTTCAATTAACTAACTATTATAATTTGAGCCCTGTTGACTCCACAGGCAGACAGTGTTGTATCTGAGAAGAGAAACAGACCATTAAAGAAAAACACACCATTTCAATAATATATCATTTCAGTGAATCAGTGTCAAATTTCAAAGGCTTTAAAAGGCATCACTGATGAACAAAAGCCCTTAGGTTTTACTCAAATGATCTTTCTGTCACCAAACTATGACAACTTTAGACAATATGCTGGGAAAATGAATGCAGCTCAGGTTAGAAGCAAACCAAAGTTACATTAACTTCCACTGTTACTTCAGTGAAGGTGTGCTCTACATTAGTGCTTAGATTGAATGGTAAAGCATTCATATTTACAGTCACAGGAGCACAAGACACATTCCTCCCCCTACTAATTGCAATATCTGAGATTAATAATAATAAAAATCAAGTCTTCTCTTTGTCTAAAGAGCCAAAGAAATTGTTTCTTCATTCTAAAGTACTCATAGCATCTAATATTTCAGCATCTTAATAATGCATGTGCATAATACTGTTTTAACAACTTTACTGCATATAGAATAGATTAAACATGAATCAGAAAAGAGTATGTACTGGTAACTTTAGTTCATTCATACAAATACTTATTGAGAACGTGTGTATGCCAGATATTGCACTAGAGACTAAGAGTTCAAAGATGAATAAATCTACTCCTGGTCCTCAAGTAGCTGATAGATTAGTGTTAGCTAACTGAGCCATTCACTGAGTAATCCTAAAATATCTGCACTTCTGCCTAAGTCTAATTAACCTGTCTTCAATTTCTCACTAGAATTTTGAAAAATAAATATGGTTTAAAATTGCTTGTCAAGGCTTCCATGGAAACTGAAGTATTCATTCTACGTGCAAGGCAGGATTGCATTCCCTGCTCCCTTTAAAGATAGAATTGGCCGTACTTGCTTTCCCTGATGAAGTGGACCCAGTGGTGTCCTGGGACTTATATTGGCTCTTGCCGGCCCAAATTTGGTGAGCCTATAGATGAAAATAACCATTATTAACAACTAAATTATATAAACCAAGAAATGATTTAAATTTAAAACAAAGATAATAAATACCCAAATGCATCACTTCCTAATTATTTCACTACATTTTACTATCGTGTATGTATTTGAGGGTATATGGTGAAAATGCTATATGATGGTCTGTATTTCTTCCTCACTCCATGGTGATCATGTTGGTAACTTGAAATCAGTCACAGCGGGAGTATTTATACTCAGATATTTGCAAACACTACATATTAGTGGTTTTTTTCCTCCACAAAAATCTGGCTGATGTAAATTTTCTAGAATACTCCTGAGTGAGAGTGTAATGTATCTTTTCTAGGAATAAACTCCCTAGCAGTGTGCATCCTTCTTCCAGCTGAGGTAAGCATGAAAGTATGTGTTGAGTTAGAGCTTCCATCTAACTGGATCGCTGAGTCACTATGATGAGTAGAACGTGTGCCCGCCAACCCCAATCCACAGACCGACCTTGGACTTGGGGCCTGGAAAAGAATTAATTTCTTTTGTTTTTTCTCTTTGTTACCATAGCTGATCTTGACTGATAAAAAATAACAGTAAAGTATTTCCAAAATACTTTTTTTTAAGAAAGTGGTACCATTACAATAGTGTAATACTTACTGCTATGCCCACAATTGGGCTTCTGCTCCACACTACTCATCTTCATTTTTTTGTTGGCAATTGTCATCTACAAGGAAAAAATATTTGCTAACATGGTAACACTTACTAAAAATTCTATTTCTTTAAGTTTAGCTCATTGAGTTGGCCCTTCAGGTGGTCTCCTTTTATCTATTAGTCTGACTGTAAACAACTCATTTCTGGGGCACCTGGGTAGCTCAGTTGGTTAAGTGACCAACTCGATCTCAGCTCAGGTCTTGATCTGAGAGTCATGAGTTCAGGCTCCCAAGCTGGGATCCATGCTGGACATGGAGCCTACTTAAAAATAATAATAATTAAAAAAAAATCCAAAACTTATTTCTTACAATCTAACAAGTGGAGTTTGGTTGTTACTTATTTTCTTACTTGCTAGTTAAACTTACCTAGAACTCTGTTTGCTCATTAGAAGGCTGCACATTAAGTTGGACATGGTCACTACTGTGAAAAAAAAAAATCAAAATTCCAACATGATCATAGCCCTCATACCTCCTGTTGAAATTTGAGAGCCAAAAAATTAAGAGAGTGAGAAGTAGAAATGAGACAGGGAGAGGGAAAGGGGGAAAGAGAGGAATGTGATTTCAAAGAAGTTGAGAGTAATAGTAACTCAGAGTTGCATCAGAGACAAGGTATATGAAGATTTTCCATATTTGAGAGGTTTTCTTGTTTTGAAAAATGTTTTATTTTTTGAAGAATATAGAATTAAGCCATTTTAGTCAATATTCCTAAACTAAGAAATTTTCAAGTTCTGGAAGTTATCAAGATAGACCAAATGTTACAAATATGGTGAAAATACAGGGATTTCAAAAGCATGAGTTTGAGAAGCTAGAACTGGGGTTGGTTGGCTGGACAAATGTCCCTTAAACACTGGGTATAGAAAAAGGCTGGACCTGACTGAAAGTGTAGGAGAAAATAGGAATACTGTCTACAGTGTTATTCAGTGTTGACATAGGCTTGTCTCTCATAACTGATTGTAGAATTAAGACAATTACCTAATTTATTCAGGAAAGAACATTTCTAAAATTACCTAAATAGTTAAAATTATTATTATATACATGAATAGAAGTAAAAAATTGAGTTATTCGGATTATTTAAAAACAGGAAACAGAGCTTGACTTGGCACCAATAAAGCCCAATCCCCTACATATGACCTTGTTGAGCCTTCTGCATTGTTCAAACGCATTGTTTTGTTATTAAACTCTACTCTCTCCGTAGGTAAATAATCTCTCTGCTCCCTGGGTCCTTTGCTTCTACACTTTTCCTCAAATGTTCAGATCTCCTCTAACCCAATTAAATCTTCTAGTGGTACTGGGTCCTACAAAGAAACATTGTCTTTTCCCCTGGAGTATCATGGTTTGCCAAGGAGAATCAGACTCTTTTGGTGTTTTCTAATCCTGACTGGATTCAAGGAGTTAGTCGTTAAGCTCCCTAACAGATCGACAGAGTTGAAGTTGTGGTTCCTGAAGTGCAATAGCTAACAAGTTACTGCAAGTGGTTTGGTCAACCATTTGTATATCAAATAGTATCTATATATTGACAAGATGATATTTCATACATATATACTGTGTTTTCTATGTATGCACATACTATTTGATTGAGAAATTAGAAATTTAGTTTAAAATATTCCTAAATTTGAACTAATCTTTTGAGTATTTAATCATTCAAAATTTAAAATGTGATTTTTATTATAAAGAATGGCTCAATTTAAAAATCATGCTTTTTTCTTTATATATAGGTTGTTGTTTTTTTTAATTAAAACATGGTTTTATATATATATAGTTGTTTACTTGGAAACCTAACTGTTCTAACTGTTCTGTTTCTGCCCCTTATCAGTAATTATTCTTCAAACCACTCTCCTTTTTTCAGAATTTGGTGAAATTCTGTCATTCAGTGATATCTTCCTTTTTCTTTGCTAGGTATGATGCATTCACACCTTTGTATTCTTTACAACAATTTTAGATGAACTTTTGTTAGGAAAAAGAGATAAACAAATGTTCTCAAGCTACCCTATCTAACCAGAGGTCTCTTTAAAAAATGTTTAACGTCAAGAAGGGGCTTTCTTGCTTGGAAACATTAGGACCCACTGGTGAAGAGGAAAAACGACAAAGGAGAATCAGGAAACCTAGATCTACATGAGTTTCCTGTGCCCATTTGGTTCTCTGTGAAATGAACACTCAGGCTAGATGGTCTCCAGGTCTCCTCTTCAGTGGTACTGCTCTCCACTTGACAAATAGAGTAAGGATGGGCAGACCTGCTACCTACGTAAGATACCATCAAGTTGGGGAGGAGGAAGAGAGACAGGACTGGGTACTAAGAAACTAATAGCTGAGTTGAAAGAGAAAAACAGAAAACAAAGTACTCGTAGGAGAAAGAAAGAATCTTGAAGCTGACAGAGTCAAAGTTGAGGCATAAATATTAAAGAAGCTTGTGTCAAGATCCAAGGAACACATGGACGTGGTCCTAGCATGCAAGGAAAATTGACTCAGCAGGAATGATTTCAACAGAATGAGAAGGAGAAGAGATGGGAAACGAAGGCCGAGAAGTAGGTGGTTGTGGTCAATGAAACAGGAAATAACTGAAGCCTAGATATGGATCCTGGTAGAGGGAAGAGCAAAGAGAGATTTTGTCTCACTTAGAGTGATAGGGATGAAAGCAACCATATGCCTTAATTATTTTTTCTGTAAAATACACTGTCATGTTTCTAATACAGAGAAAGCTAAATGTTTCCAATAAAGGGGAGCTCTAAAAGAGTTTAATGAGAGATGAGGCTAGTGGGTTGAAATATGAGTTCTGAGTGAATGCAGATGAATCTGAAAAACAAAAACAAAAACAAAACAAGGAAAACTCTGACAAGGCTAAGCAAAATAAACAGCGATTTCAACTGGCTGGCTTTCTTCCTTGCGTTTGTGAGTCTAGATAAGGAGCTTTGTGGTGGTGGGAAGGCAGTGAAGCTTTAATTGCCTATTAACTGGCTCCTTCTGTTTATATCCTTTCTCTACTCTGTCGTCTATCCCCTGACTTGGCCACTGCCGCCTATGCTAAATGGATTCTGATCAGCTAAAAATCACACAGTAATTTAAGCTGGAAATTTTAGTTAAATCCAGTCAATTCCCCAACATCTTTTCAAAAGGATGAAGGTTTTAATCAGTACAATACAAGCCATGGGGAATATGGGAGAGATCAGGTCAGAATGTGGGTCAGAAAAACTATAGAGGAAGTGCTAATGGGATAAGGACGCCTGAGCTTTTTATCTTATTAGCGCTTCCCATGTCAAATTAGCAAAATGGTTCAGGCACTAAAGTGTTGAGATAAAATGTTCATATGGTATGTGTTCCCCAGAAGGATTCTCTGTGAGCCTCTTCTAAGGAGATTCAACTTTTCTTCTCTTTTCTTTTTTATCTTCAGAGGTGAGTGCAATTATGTAAGCCAGACACATCTACTTTGTATCCCAGTGACCTCTGTGGAAATACAGCTTAATCAGCAAGACCACTGCATTACAAAATTCCAGGGGGCACCATTCACAAAGAAGCTGACGTGAATGGTGCCCCCTGGAGTTGTGCAATACCGTGGCCTTTTATCCGGATAAATTTCCTTGTTGTAAAATGAGGTAAAGGATACATGTTCTAGAAGCAGCACCTTGAAGATAGCCTCATTAGAGTAACGGTATTTGTTTAAATAGCAGGGGTGCACATCAGTGTCATCTGAGTATCTTTTTCCTCCTTTTTTTTCCTATGGAGGTATGATTGACATGTGACATTATATTAGTTTTAGGTATATGATATAATGATTCATTATTTTTATGTTTAAGTTGAAAAAGGATCACTGCAGTAAGTCTAGTTCACATCCTGAGTATCTTTTTCAATATTCACATGCCAGGTCCCTTTCCAATCCTATCTTTTGCATCACATGGATAAAAAATTAGACTTCTATAGGATGAAGAGAATTTTTTAAAAAGCCATTAATTTAATTAATATATACTAAGAACTTTTCATGGTCCAGACACACTAGCCTTCTCTAAGTTAACTGACATATTGGAAGTAAAGCACTTGGAACAGTGTTACCTCTGAATATCACTATTATTATTCTTGAACATAGTAAACTTCTTGCTCCAAGACTTTTGTTTTGTTTTGTTTTAAAGCTACGATTTCCCTCTCTCTTAGCATGTTTCTCCCCCCTTTTCCATACGCTTACCTTCTGTAGCTTAATTTTTTTTTTTTTTTATCCTCCAAGTCTCAGCTTAAAAAATCACTGCTTAACTATTCTATCTAAAGTAATTTCTCTCCTCTCTCTCTATTTGTTCCTGTCTCAGCTCCACATTGGTTTCCCACATAGCACTTATAACCACTTGTCAGGATTTTATTGATTTATTTACTTATTTATTGTCTGGCTCACCCAAGGATGGGTAATCTATGAGATGGGGGAAGTGTGTAAATATTGTAGGACCTCAGACAATCTTTATTAAAAGAATACGTGAATAACCGATTGATCACAGCACTTTAATTTTCCCAAGAAAAATTCAGTCTTCAGTTCACCTGGAGGTCTACTCATTTTTTTTTCCTGTGCTTTTGAGTTAGATTGTGAAACCAGTTTTGATGAGATGCAGTCAATGTGTTTACTGATTTCTTTTCAAATTCGAGAAAGTTTTAAATTCAAGAGAAACGTGTTGCCACATAAGCGGCAACTTCTTAATATTTTTTGGGAGGGTAGCCTCAAAAGACTCATGTGCAAGCTCCTCATGTATCACAGCAAACACCCTGAAGCCTAAAGTCAAAATATGGAACACTCAATTATTGTATGTGAATGTATTCCTGATTCAATCACACAAATACAGTTTGTGTAAATGACACTATAAATGTCCATATGTTCTAATTTTTTAGAAAGAGATGGTTTCTAGGGTGTTTCCTCTACCAAATTTCATTGACTTAGACACTATCAGATGCAATAAGTAGAGACTGTTATGCCCTGTGTAATATATAAGATGTATATGGCGTTGTTTTGCTGTGACAAAAATCAATGACCCTCACATTGGTTGGATTTTTACCACTGACTGACTTTCAACTCTGACTTCATCTGCAGTGGCCGTGATGGCAGAGTCAAGTGGTGGATGTAAGGTTGTCTGATCCAGCCCCTTAGCAGGCAAATGGGGAGAGGAACTGATTTCCAAGAGAAGTTTGTGTGGGCAGCCACATACCTCAAAATCAATCTTCTCCATTTACCAGCACACACACACACAAAATCTGTGGAAATGAAAATAAGAACAGAAAATTTAAAGTGGCTTTTACAAAAACATCAAAAAATGATTTGGGGAAAATGCATCTTGCTTCATGTAAACTTTTTATCCAAATACACACTATCTCACTATATGTAAGACTATATACGTTTCCTTATGTAACATCACATTCTTTGTATTTATGAAGAGGAACAATTTTATTCTAAATAATCTTCCTAGTTTTAATTTTTCCTCGGATGCATGCAATCCTGGGGTAGTATGAAGAAGGTTATTTCGATTCTACTCTCTCTTTTCCAGCTTTCAGAATGTCTGAGGCTCCTCAGGCATGATTTCCCTGACTTAAGTTTCACTGGATAACTAAGAGCCATTCCTTCCTTGATTATCCTTGGTCCACAGTAAATATCTTTCTTTTCCTTTCCCTTTCTTCTCTTCCACCTTTTCCTTTTATCTTCCAAAAACCCATTATTATTTTCTCTAAACAACAATTCTCAGTTTCTTTTGTAGTTACACAACTGTTGTGAATATTAATGGTATCCTTCAAGGGGTATTATTTATAGCAGGAAATAGGGGTCTTTGATCAGTGTTTTTTCTTAAATAAAAACCTCATGCACTGTGGGTAGATTGTGTTTCTCTTATGTTGGGCATTTCGTTGCTCATTTCCATCTTTCCTTATATTACAGAGTTGGAGGCCGTTGGAGACTTTTAAGTTGTTCTTTTTAAAAAGCCTTTTTCCCCTTTATTATGTGATCTCTCTAATGCTGTCCCTGTGTATGGTGATGTCTGCCCTGGTTGGAAATCCTTTCGCTACACTCCCTAAAGGCAGCAAGTGATTCAGGGGGGAGTGTGTAATTTGTTTTGTACCGTGGAATTCCTGCCATGCCTATATGTATTTAGACCACAGGCAAACCAATAAAGTTGTCATAGAAACAAAGCATTTCATGAATAAATCAATCCATAACAAACTTGTAAACTTCAAACAACCCACTGTGCCTTAACAACACATCCGTTTACATACACAAAATAATCATGTTTGTAATGAGCAATGCACAATATTATTCTTTCCCATACATTTGGTCCTGTTTGCCATCTTATAAATATTCCTTAATGTATTTTTATGCAGCCTGTGGATTCCTACTGAGCTGGAATGAAATAAGTAACTCTAGCTGGGCGTGATTATACTGGAAAAGTAGACTTTTAAAAATGTAGCTCATGGTGAACCCCGGTTCAAACAGTCTGCTCAGAATACCTACTCAGATGACCAGAGGGAATTGAAACCATGGCTAAGCAAAGTTTCCTCATTTTGATCAACTCCAGTATTCTTTTTCACTTTTCAGTTTCCCTGTTTGGCTCTTACTATCCTGTTCTGCATACAGTGTCTTCAGAGAATATGGTTGACTGGCAGGGGCAGGAAAGGTAGGGATAAGGGAGTTAGTTGAAAAATGACACTGACGGGGCACCTGGGTGGCTCAGTGGGTTAAAGCTTCTGCCTTCGGCTCAGGTCATGATCCCAGGGTCCTGGGATCGAGCCCCGCATCGGGCTCTCTGCTCCGTGGAGAGCCTGCTTTCTCCTCTCTCTCTGTTTGCCTCTCTGCCTACTTGTGATCTCTGTCTGTCAAATAAATAAATAAAATCTTAAAAAGAAAAAAAAAAAGAAAAGAAAAATAACACTGAGTATTTTAAAAAGGACGAATGGTTTCTGCCAGAAACCATCATGACTGGATTGGAGAAAGAGAGCACTTTGAGGAGGAAAAGATAACATTATTGTGTAAAACTTAAATTCCTTTCCAGATGGTAAAAGGACAAGAAAAAGGCACGGTTAGGAAAGGAGGTCAGTGTACTACAAGTCCTCCGGGGCTTGCTTTGGCTTCCTGAACACGACAACTTTTCTTATTTTCATTCTGACTGAAATTCTCTCTGTGGCTACATTTAGGTCCTGCTTCACAGACCTGGTACACTAGATCGTCTTGTAGAGGTACCTTCCATTCCCATGGGTTCAGTGAAGGCCTTTGACCATGACTTCGTTGTGACATCTCAGCCTAATTAGACAGCCCCTGAATGCCTGTAATCACAGGAGACTTCGGTCCATATTTTATGGTGTAGATGTGAATTTTATTTTCCAGTAATTGACTTCTGCTTTACTATGTTAAGTCTCTCTTCTTGTCCCCTCATAACATCTGAGAAGTTTCCATAACTTTTCAGCCACTGACAGTTACTAACAGTTTGTCTAATCTATTTATAATCTTAATCCCCTATTTCATTCAAAACTCTCTCTTCCACCATCTAAGTGAGGAGGGTGGCTTTAGTCAACCCTCTTACTTTCCCTCTCTTACTCCAAGGGTTTATGTAGACCTCTGGGACTCCCTGTTCCTAAGGTCTACTCAGTTTAAACAAGAGGATGGACGGGGCAGGCTGAGATTTTCTTATGCTACTAGACAGGCTCTTGCTCATTCCGGTCTCTGTGCTTCTCGTGACCTCTACTACCAACTTTCACACTTGCATAGATGGTGTACATCGTGTTCTCGTGTCTTCAAAGCCCATCAGCCACCGATGTCACCATGATGCAGATGAAATAGTGTTCCCCTGAAATTTGTGTGGATTTGAACCTGTGAAGGTGAAATTATTTGGAAATAGGGTCTTTGTAGAGATAACCAAGTTAAAAGAAGTCATGCTGCATTAAGGTTGGCCCTAACCCAGTGACTGGTGACTTTGTGAGGCAAAGGAAATTCGGATAGGAGAGGAGACGCCCTGTGAAGATGGAGGCAGAGACGCAAGTGAGGCATCTGCAAGGCCAAGACCACTGGGGATTTCTGACAACCACCAGAAGCTAGGAAAAGGCAAAGAACGACTCTTCCCCAGAGCTTTCAGAGGGGAGGATGGCCTGCCGGCACTCTGGTTTTGTACTTCTATCCTCAAAAACTGTGAGAGAATTAATTTCTATTATTTCTAAGCCCCCTCCCCCCAGTTTATTGTACTTGGTACAGTCGGCCTGGGACACAAATAGTAGGCTCCATACCTCAGACTCCCGTTTTAGACAGAAAAAAAGCAGCAAGGGCCTTTCAACATCCTTACACACCTCCAGATCAGTGTTCCAAACTGAAGTCATTCTTTCCCTAAATCTGTTTTTCCATATGCATCTCTAGCTCAGGGCTGGCGCTCCCCACCCCCGTGACTCCAGCCTCACCCTTGAAAGCCATCAGTTCGACCCTTCCCTTTCCCTTACATCATTCCCTCCCCACACTGTTAATTCTTCATTCGCTTCAGAGTGAAGTCCAGTTTCTTGAGGTTGATTATGCCTTCGTTGTTTGTCATGTGGCTGCCTCACTCGCTGCACCGGCAACCACATCGGTCATGATGCTCTGCTTTCTGTGTTAGGCTGCCTGTAGTCCCTCACCCATGTCAGCTAAGGAGAAGGGCTCTCTGCTCCTCCTCGGGGCCCCAGCAGCACCCCACATAAGGTAATCACTGACGGTTTCTGCTCACTAACAATGAGGTCATCAGGGCAGATGCTTGGCCTTATTTATCTCTGCTCCCCTTCAGAAAAAAGGGAAAGCCTGCTCTGTCTGGAGAAATGAAAGGATAAAATGCATGGTGTGAGTAGAAGTAGAGCCAAGGGAGAAAGCTCAAGAAAAAGGAGATAAAACTAAAGAAAGACAGAGTAGCCTATGACGATGGGTTATTGCAACCCTTCTGGAAAGTCAGTTTTCCACAAACAGTAAAGGGATCATTCATGTGTTGATCGTGTAATAAATACATGATAAGTGGCAGAACAAATGATGACGTACACAAATGGCTTCCTATGTATCAGACCTATGCTAAGCACTTAACCTGCATTTCTCCCTTAATCTACATGGCAGCCTCATGAGACATATCTTTCCCTCTTATTAATGAAAGAAATGGCTCTGAGACATTAAGTAAATTTTCCAAGGTCACACACTAAATAAGTGGAAATGGGATTTGAATCCAGGTGTGTCTGAATCTGAAGATATGATTTTAACACCTAAGATTTGTTGTCCTTTTGTGTTACACAGGTTCTGATCATTATGGAATATTCTTCTACAACTGAGAAGGTGCAGCTGCTGAATGCAGTTTTCCCTTATTGGCGCAACATCAATCTAAAGTTGGTAAGGAATATCTTCATTAAGGAATATTCTGCCCAAGTTTCATACCTCAGCAATTTATTTAATCTTTGCATCATGGAGAAGTGTGGTAAACATTTTTAGGATATTAAGGAGAAACTTTTAAACATTTATGGTGTGTATTTCCTTGAATGTAAAACAGAATTATTATTGAGCATTGCTGTAAGTATTACAAGAAATAATGGGAAAAGTTAATTTTCCTTGTCTTTTCTCCACCTTTCTCTTGAAATAAAAAGATCAAGGAATTTTAGCTATGGTTTTCATATAGTACCATATAATTTATAAAAATACCTTTAGATTTACTTAATCCCATGGGAATAGAGAATTCATATTAAGATGTATTGCATGTAAGATCCTTAAGATGTATTGCATGTAAGAGTAATGCATCTGACCAGCATATGTGGAGGGTTGAAAAGAGACAGTTTCTGAGGGGTCCTCACCATTAGGCTGGGCCGGATATCCCACGGCAGTGAGTGCCAACTCAATTTTGAGCCGATCCTTTGCTCTTGGTATCCCTAGGCACCCAGTGATCACTCAGCAGCTAGCGGTGGACCACAGAGCACATCAGTGTCAACCCCAGTCCTCGGGGAGGCCTCATGAGATAAGGACAGTATAGAAAGACTTCCTCTGGCTTATAGTTGTCTTGAATTTGGGTTTCAAAGAATCTAACTTAGACTTTAGACTCTTAAAATTCACTGGGTCAAAAGCAAAAGCCAGATCAGATTCCTAACCTGAAGTTTATTGTGTGCATTTTTTTCTCAGTGGAATATCCATAGGACTCAACACCTTTTCAAAGTGGTCTACGAACCAACAATGGTTAAGGACTATTTTGCCTTAGGACTATTCTGAGGATTCTTATCAATTCCCGATTCCCAGGAGTCTGGCCCCATGATTCCCTCCTCCCCCAGAAGCACCATGAGGTGCAGTTAAGTCTGAGAAACTTTTTGAAGTATTTTCAGGCTTTGTACAATTGCCCTTATAGTAGTTGGATTTAATAATTTTTGGATGATAATTGTGGCTTTTGACTTCTGAATGAGGCTGTTGGTTTTGAGCAGTGCAGAGTAGACATTTATATATTACGGAAATTCAAGCTGCATTGAGCATCTGTTCATTGAGGCTCTTTCTTCTTGAAATTGCCACGTAGCCATCTTTCCCACTTCAATTTCTGTAAACACTAAGTGAAAAACAAAATATATCCATTGAAGAGGGGAGTAAATCTTTATTCAATTATGTGTCTGTCTTTTGGGGGGGTGGTCCATCTTAACATATCTAAGACATAATTTTAGTTCAGTGTTTGTAACCTGAGAGACCCAGGTTCACATTTTGTGTTCTTTACCTACTTGAACTGAGTGGTAATGATAGTGAAGATAATAATATCTCATTCTCAGAATTACAGTGACCAAAAACTATTCAGTAAGAGTGAGAACATTATGGTTTGGTGGCAAGCACTGTACTAAGTGCTTTACATAAAATATCTTCAACGAATCCTTGAAAGAACCCGTGTCAAAGGTGAGACAATTAAGGCTCAGGTGAGTAATGGCTCCAGGCCCCAAACACGGTCAGTGACAGAACTGTAGTACACGTCGCCTGGAGCTAGGACCTCGCAGATAACACGTGCTTACCACATAGTCGCCCCTTCATCCTCTTTTCAGTTCAGGAGAAACAGAAGCCTTGTGGGACGAAGTTTGACTTTCTTTCTTTCTTTCTTTCTTTCTTTCTTTCTTTTTTAAAGATTTTATTTATTTATTTGACAGACAGAGATGACAAGTAAGCAGAGAGACAGGCAGAGAGCAAGGGGGAAGCAGGCTCCCTGCCGAACAGAGAGCCGATGCAGGGCTTGATCCCAGGACCCTGAGATCATGACCTGAGCCCAAGGCAGAGGCTTTAACCCACTGAGCCACCCAGGCGCCCCGAAGTTTGACTTTCTTTTTGTTTCTTCTGGCTGCACCCAGCCAGCCTCTAAGCCACTCCTTGGGACCTCACCCCGTGGTTTTCCCTCTTTCCAGCTCTCTATCAGAAAGGCGGATAACTTACTGAAAGGCATCTGCAGACATTATCTGGTAATTAGGCTCATTAATTTTATAGGAAATTCTTTAATTTTCTGTGGGGCCATGTTCTTGAAATGCATTATCTCCCTTTTATGACTTTGCTTGCCTCGGTGTCAGTAGAGATTAAAGGTAACATGCCCTGCTGGGAACAAACACAATTTTCCAGCAGCTGCATTTTGTTTTCCTTAATAATTAACAATTGCTGCTGACTAACCCTTGCAACATTAAATGCCCACCTTATCACAAAGGAGTGGGCATTGGTTTGAGGAACTCACAAGGGATATCAGAAAAAGAAGTGTGATTAAAGCATTAAAGATTTAGAAGTTGACATTAGGATGAAAGGTGGAATTACAGTAAATATAACGCTGTTTAACATTAAATAGAATGTGTTGTACTTGAAACAGTTGTTCATTTCAACATTAATTATTAAAGAAACCTGACAACTCATTTTTAATTCACAACTAAAGACACAATTTCTTAAGATATAAATACAACAAAGGAACTCAGAGGGTTGGTGCTTCTTTATCGTTAATGATTCCATGTTTTTTTCTTGATATAATCTATAAACAAATTAGAATGGAATATGCCTAAATTGTATAAACCAGGCATAATTTGTGGTGATATAATGCCACTGGACAGAGAGATTAAGAAGTAAGTTAGGTTATACTGGAAATTGTTTCACATATTCCTCATTATTTCTATTTCTATTTCTTTCTTGGAGATGCACAATTTAAAGGGCATTTGAGGCAAACTTTATACTTTATGTTTCAAATCAATTTTCTTCTGGGGGCAGGGAAAGCGCGTTCATCCTTTGCTTTTTAGTGAGAGACAAAAAACAAATAGTAGTGTGATCAGATATACATTGCCAGGGTTTCTACGTGAAATTGGTAACTATTCAAATTGGATTTTAAATCTACTGTCCTTTAGAATCTGCATGATGTTTGGTGAGTAAAACTATGGAGGAAGTTCTTGAGGCCAAATGACATTGTACAAATGTACTTGCAAGAGAGAGGAAAGATGGCCCAGTAAAGGAATTATGGTGGGGGAATTCACAAGGGCAATTTCATGTTACTCTTTCTGGTAAAATACAATAAAAGTCAATAGTGCCACTGAGTGATTATGATTTATTTTTCACTTTAAAGAATGTCTTTGGATTGGTATTAGAGTGTTCAATTTAGCAGGGCCTGGATACCTTTATTGCATGACTGGAAGTTGTAAAATATTTAGGATCATCATTAAGAGTCTACGAATTTTATCTACTTCAAAATAAACTGAAGAATGAAAAGGACTGACAATAAGTTACTGACAAACACGTAGTTTCCTCAGAGTATGTTCTTTACTTTCCTCTTGTTTGGGTTTCTCTCTTACGCTAAAGTTGCTCTGTCTGTGCTGAGAAGGAAATACCTCTGACGTGTGATAGCTCTCAGTATACTTAACATATCCTCACACACTGTGTCTGGGAGCTTAGGCTAAGTTATACTTCCGTAACAAAGGACCTCAGAATGTAACGGCTCACATTAATGAAGGTGTATTTCTTGGTCATGTTACATCTTCACTGAGGGTTGGCTCTTTGCTCTGGGACTCGGGCTGAAGGAGCATCTTCAGTCTGAGCTGTTAGTGTCGTGGCAGAGGGAAGAAAGAAGGCAGAATCACTTGATGGTTCTTAATGCTTCTGCTTGAAAGTCTCATGTGTCACTTCAGCTTAAATTTTATTGGTCAAAGGAAGCCACAAGGTTAATTCTGATGTTACTGGTATAGGGAGGAATAATCTCCTGTGGAAAAGGCAACTGCTTTCACGAACAGTAATGAAACTTGCCTGCTCCCCACATACATATGTCCTGAAGTTTTTCTTTGGTTCTATAATTTGAGATATATGAACAAAAGTTTTTTGAGGGGGTTTAGGCTGAGGGCTTGCACCCCATCCTCCCTCTTCTAATCTTAAAAGGAGGATTATCATGCTGATTTTTATAATAGAAAAAAATTTCAATATAAATGACTTTTTATTTAGAAAAATCAAGCCTCGATCGGTGTGCTGGGGTTGTTGAGAAAACAAAATTCTGTCAATTGACCCTGCCCTCAGGAATATGGATCAGAAAAATTGGATAGGTTCTATCAATTGTGGCATGTGCTTTTACTACCATCCTGAAATGCACATCTAGAATTAAGCGTACCCTATGGCTATTAGGTTGGCTGTATTTCTCAGTGTGAGAGTAAGATGAAATAGTTACTGCAAAATATAAGGTCATTACCCTATATGGATAAAAAGGTAACTGCCCCTGAAATGAGTTATAAAAACCTCATTTTACAAAATAGGAAAATAAAGCATATTTATGATGACAGAGAATAATTTTTAGAATATCTGTTGAATCATGTTGTAGAGTTTGCAAAGTGCTTTTACAAAAATCATCATTTGAAGTAGGCAGGGTATATATTACTAGCCTCATTTTCTGTGTGAGAGAACTTGAGTTCAGTGAGGTTAAGTAACTTGCCTAAGGAAATGACAGACCTGGGATTCAAACTCAGACTTTCTGCTCTAAGTCCAGTACTCTCTCTGCCAACATAAACGGCCTCCCAAAACACAATGCCATGTCCTACTCCCTCTCGTTGTGGGAGGGAACAAGATGAAGACCACATTGGAAAATACATTACAATGGAAAAGAACACAGACTCCAGTGGAGTCCTGGTTGTGGTACTTCAGCTGATGTTATGTTTTTAGACGGGTCTCTTCAGCTCTCTGTGCCTCAGGTTTTTTTTTTTACGTGCAAAGTCAGAGAGTTGGATTATATGTTTTCTCGTGGTCTTGTCTTAATAGTACTACTTTATAAACTTAAAAACCTACGGAGTCTTGTCATTCACCCTGGTCCTCAGGACCCGGATACGCACCAGATTAGGCAGGAGAATGCATTTTCCCTGACGCACTATGTGAAACTGCCCTGGTGTCCTAGCGATCAGTTTTGCTGTTGCTGTTAGCACCAGGAGCTTATTAAGAAAAGAAAAAAAAGAAGAGAAAAGGGAAAGGAAGGGAAGGGAAGAGAGGAGAGAAGAGAGAGGAGAGGGGAGGGGAGGGGAGAGGAGAGGAGATGAGAGAAAGATCCACTGAGTCATGTAACTGAGAGTCCAAGGTAACACAAGCTTCAGACAGCACCAAAAGCAGAAATTCAGAAAATGTCAGCCCTTGTTCTCCTGCTCTCTTGCATGTGCTCATTCTCTCTCCCATGCTTCCTTTCTCCTGTTCTTCTCTCCTTTCCTCTCATCCTTATTTGTCTCTGAACAGCTTTAGTTTTCCTTATGATTAGCCTTTTTTTTTTCATTTGTTGCTATATGGGGATGTGGTTACTGGTAGCTCCAGAGACACAGTTTTCCATCTTCTATAACATAACATGAAAGACCTCCTCTCCGGGGTGCCTGAGTGGCTCAGTGGGTTAAAGCATCTGCCTTCAGCTCAGGTCATGATCTCAGGGTCCTGAGATCAAGCCCCACATCGGGCTCTCTGCATAGCGGGGAGCCTGCTTCCTCCTCTCTCTCCTCCTGCCTCTCTGCCTACTTGTGATCTCTCTCTGTGTGTTGAATGAATAAATAAAATCTTAAAACAAAACAAAACAAAACAAAAAAAAGAAAGAAAGACCTCCTCTCCAGTCCAGATCGAAAGAGCTTTGGGACAGACTCTGATTGGCTCGGCTTGGACTGCCTGCCCTCCACTGACTAATTACTGGCAAGGTGAATGTAAATTCTGATTTGCCAGGCCTGTGTCATCTTCTCAGCCCACTGCCATGTATTTGGTAGGCCCTATAGAATCACACAGGGATGGGAGCCTGGGTGGCTCAGTGGGTTAAGCCTCTGCCTTAGGCTCAGGTCATGATCCTGGGGCTCTGGGATCCAGCCCTGCATCAGGCTCTCTGCTCAGCAGGGAGCCTTCTGCCCCCTCCCCCTACCATTGCTTCGCCTGCTTCTCTGCCTACTTGTGATCTCTCTCTCTCTGTCAAGTAAATAAATAAAATCTTAAAAAAAAAAAAAAAGAATCACACAGGGATGAGGAATGGCAGTTTCCCAAAGAAATCGGATGCTGATATCAGAAGAATGGGGAAGCGGCTATTGTGAGAAAAGCACAATAAATATTCACTGCACACAGTGAACATACATCTGAGTTGTCTTACTTGAATCGGATTCCCAAATGAATGGAAGAGAACTTGATAATGAGGCAGAAAATATTAAGCTTCAAGATATGAGAGTATAAACATGATCATGGACGATACCCAGGTCATACTGTCCAACCCCTCCAATAAACTAAAGAGCATACAGATAATCTATTTTTGACAGTATTCTTAATTTTAGGAATTGATCACAACACACCCATACTTCCTTTAGGATTCCATTAGGAAAATCTCATATATAATTTTACTCATAAGACTGTTTCTCAAAGCCTGTTTTATGGACTTCTAATCTTGGAGCTGTGAGAGAAAGATTCTATGGCAAAATTCTGTTGAGAAATGCTTCTTATTATGTTCATCCCTGGAGAGGGACAGATCTCATAATCTAGCTTTAGCACATTTAAAGTCACAGTAAAGAGACTTCGTTTAAACCAGCATTTCCCAAGTACATTTGATTGGAGAACACCCCAACCCCACACACACTAAAGAAAGAATGAAAGAAAGGTAAGAAACGGAACATGTAATGATATCCTGTGGAAGTTCTTTGGGTGGAATTTTGGAAAATAGTGATCTAAATCAATGTCGAAGCTGCATATATTTGTCTTATATCCCCTGGTGGGACAGGAAATTCTTCTAGTACTTACTTTCCTGTTGTTTAGAGTTAATACTTCTTTCAAATTTCATGAGAAGCAAATCAGCTTTAAGTTACTTCTGCATGACAAATAGGTTAGAATTTACCAAATACATAAACTTTTTGCTATCAGAAATACAGAACCTGGGATTTAGAGGCAAACGGAACCCCAACAACCACAAACTTATTGCAAAGAAATTATTTATGTGCAAGGGAATGTGTGGGGCATTTGAAATCCAGCGGTGAACAAAACAGATACAATGTCCTTTGGATTGTGTAAATACTAGCATGTCCTTTCATCTCTGAGCTTCACTTCCCTCACATGGAAAATTGTGATAATATTACACACCTCTCAGAGCTGTTTTGGAAATTACATGGAAGAGTGGTTGTCAAGCTGAGCTTAATAATTATTATTATTATTTTTTTTTTTAAACTTTTTTTTTTAATTTATTTATTTGTTAGAGAGAGAGCGCGAGGGAGCACAGACAGACAGAGTGGCAGGCAGAGGCAGAGGGAGAAGCAGGCTCCCCGCCGAGCAAGGAGCCCGATGTGGGACTCGATCCCAGGACGCTGAGATCATGACCTGAGCCGAAGGCAGCCGCTTAACCAACTGAGCCACCCAGGCGTCCCAATTATTATTATTTTTAAGGATTTTATTTTATTATTTACTTGACAGACAGATCACAAGTAGGCAGAGAGGCAGGCAGAGAGAGAGAGAGAGAGAGGAGGAAGCAGGCTCCCTGTTCAGCAGAGAGCCCGATGCGGGGCTCGATCCCAGGACCCTGGGATCATGACTTGAGCCGAAGGCAGAGGCTTTAACCCACTGAGCCACCCAGGCGCCCCCAGAGCTTAATAATTATTAAAAATGTTTAAATTAATTTCTTTCTGAACATTATTGAGTATCTATTGAATGCAAGGACAATGCTAGGTGCTGGCAGCAGGGGAATTAACAACAAAAAAGAAAAGTGATCGTCTTGAGTAGAAAAATGCTTACAAAAATCTTAGGAAAGAATATAACTGTTTACAAAAAGATAGACAATAAAAGGCAGCAAGTGGCAAGGACCAAATGAGGGTCGCAGGCATTAAATACTGCAGAAGCTCAGAAGTGGGAGAAACCTGTGCAGGGGTGGTGAGTTCACACAAAGCTTTATGGAGTCTCTGCTCCCTTGAAGAAAGCAGAGGAGGGTGAAGAATGAATTAGGAGAGGAAAATGGCATAAACAAAGCCACGGAAATGAGAACAGTCGGGCTTTCCAGGAACAGTGAATAGATGAATATGGTTGTAGTGGATGAATTTGTTTAGCACAGGTAGAGTATAAAGCTGCGTGTGTAGATTGTCCTAAGAATGAAACACTTCGAATGCGAGACTGAAGCATCTGTGTGCATTAAAGACATTAGAGATTTCCAAGGCAGGGAAGTGGCATAACAAAGCTAATTTTTCCAGTCAAGTAATATGGCAGTTGTATGCAAGAACTTAGGCTTGGAAGGAAAATTTTAACTTTTAAAACGTTTGGCTAATATGCTACTTCTCTTCTTGTTGTTGAACCGCGGTTTATCATTAAAAACAAGTAGAAAATAAATGTCTCACAGTGGAGAATTGGTTAAATAAATGGAATATACAATGGAATATATCACAGCCACAAAAATGATGTTTTAGAAGAATATAACGGAAGAATGTTCACTGTACTGAAAGCAAGTTACAAGACCACAATATACAGTATGAGCTCATTTTTAAAATTTTTTGAAATTTTATTTTACTTTTTCAGTGTCCCAAGAGTCATTGTTTATGCACCACACCCAGTGCTCCATGCAATATGTGCCCTCCACAATACCCACCACCAGGCTCACCCAACCGCCCACCCCACTCCCCTCCAAAACTCTCAGTTTGTTTCTCAGAGTCCACAGTCTCGCATGGTTCGTCTCCCCCTCTGATTTTTGACTTTGGGTGGTACTGTTATGGCTGGTCTTTATTTTTTTATTTTTGCATATCTACATTTTCTGAATCCTCTACAGTAAGTTATATTACTTTTACAGTGAGGACAAAAATCTATTATAATTTTATAAAAGCTGACCTAGAAAAAACCCTGTGGATTTCTAGACTGTGTGGAGTGTGGGAAGCAGCAAAGGAGGTGGCAAAGGAAATAGAGAATTCGTATAGAATCAGCATTACACCCCAGCCTGGCAGGAAGGGGCTGAAGCTGGAGCACCGGCCCAAAGTGGAGCTGTCTGAACTCTCAGAAAAGGCCTTCGGATTTGGTGATATGAGTCGTTAATAGCTGCTCTTGAGAAGCGTGGTGGAGAGAAGCAGGAGAGAGTGTGGTCGTTCCATTACTTAAGGTGTGTCGTGACTGACCGCGCAGCCAGCCCCTGCGCATGCCTGTTCTGGAGCGGGGCACAGCCTGGCCAAGCGCCTACGGCACCGGGCAGCCATTTTCGAGCTCCTGCCCTTGCAGCGGATCGCGGTCTAGACCGTTACAACCATTGCGGACTCCCTGAGCCCGGCAGGTGCCTCCGGAGACTGTTAAATGCAGACTCCTGGGCCTACTCCCAAACCATCTGATAAGAGTATCTGGGGAGTCCGCTTTTGAAAAAACCTCCAGGGTGATTCTTAAGCATAGGCAAGTGGCAGAACCTCTAAGTTAGGTTGTATGCTAAATGCCGTGGATCTGGACACGGAGTGGAGAGGACTGAGCCTGGGAGTTTCTGTAAATAGCACAGCTGGGTGTTTTCGTCAGGAGTCAGTAAGTCCAGGGTGTGGAGAAACCATCCTTTGGAATCCAGCTGACACCACGGCATGTGTTGTGGGAGCCTTTGGGGGCTGGGCAGCAGTACACAACCAGAAGGTAAGAAAGGGCTTGGCTCCTGGGAGTGACAATGCATTGGAAGAGGCTTGCAGTCAGTTTCCCGATTGGCTTGAGCCGAGAACGAGTGCAGCTCCCCTTCTCACGCAACCCCAAGCGGCAAGAACAAAGAAATCAATGCGCCGAGGCTCTCTACCTGTGAAGCTAAAAGCTGTTATAAAGTGGTCAGGATTAGATCAGCCAAAGCAAGGGGCCTCTTGAAGAGAGACTAATCAGGATTCAGAGACCAGAGGTTCGTATCGAATCGAGAGAGGAGACCTCAGGGGGCACCCATCCATCCCATTATAAAACATGTATAAATAAATTGTGCTGGGTTGTATTATGGTTTCCAGTGATTTGCTCTCCCTCTCCTAAAATCTTTATATTCTCCACCCACGGACATCAGGCTTGCCCGTGTGACTGACTTTGGCCAATCACATCTAAGTGGAATTGACGCAAGTTGCTTGCTCACAGAGATGTTAAGATCTGTCATCTGGTTCTGCCATCTCTCCTACCTTTTCTTCCTCGCAAATATACTTCTAAAAGCATTCTGGGGCATGTGTATCTACCAGAAGATCTGGTTATCCCTAGTCATTCTGCATTGTCCACACACAGGGCCAAAAATGTTCTAGTCTGCTCTGCTCTTATCATTTACAGCAGTAAATCCCCTCACCTGAGAACTGGGTAGACACCAACTGGTTTCTCTTTCTGCCTTCTGCACCAAAGCTAAGGATCTTTGCACGAGTGCTCTGACGTTCCAAAACTCTTCTCTTCCTTCCTCTGAGAGCAGCAGGTGCACATTCTTCAATACAAGGGACAAGGGACATACTACTTGGAATGTCAGAGAAAAGTCTTCAGTTTACTTAATGAAGCAATCTTCCCTTGGAGATAGTGTTCCTTTTGAAGCACAGACCTCCAAATACTGCTCCTGGGATCTAATTCTTAAAGTTAAGGATGACGAGGATCAAGTTCTCTCTTCACCTCATGTTACCTCTCCAGGTAGAAGAGATTTTCACTGCATTGCCAAGAGTTGGAAGTAGTGTGACGACTCCCTAGTAGCCAGACATCATCAGAGGCTGTGAAACTTTCACTAAGCTTATGAGGTTGCTTATGAGGAAAATAATTAGATTTAAAATAAAAAAGACATCTACTGGCCTTCTTTTACAAATTCCAGAGATGGCTAAGAGCCTTGCAAAAACACCCCATTGCATTCTAGGCCAGTCCCAGGAGTGTCCTGATGACGGCTATTTTTGAACTAGTGGTGCATGCAAGGAAAAATCTGCTTTGAATGTAGATGAGTAAACAACTCAGTACATAGAAATTTGAATTACTAAAGAAACAATTTCTACATATTTCACCTTTCCTCCTATATTCTCTCCCAAAGCCACATGGTTAAGAAAACAGTCTGAATCTGAATACAGATAAGCTGACTACTCTAAACATACCCCCCAAAAAAGAAGAATTGTAAGAAGAAGATTCTTTAACTAGAAAGTCTTTCTCCAAATTAGGATATTTTGTAAGATGTGATGCTTTTTTTTATTTTTGTTTGTTTTTGCTATATACCATAAGCACCCTGTTTAAAAGAAAACTATTAAATAGGAGCACCAAATAACAACTCAGTCTCCCTTTTCGACATGATTTGTAGCAGCCAGCCCGTCAAATAAAGGAAAGCAAATGAACTTGTCTTCCTGCTGGCCTTTGGAGCCAGACTGTTAATGGGAGGCCCTGGTCCATCTTTAAGAGATCTGATCTATTCAGAGGGAGACCATGGGACCACTTTCTCACACCTAATGGAAAGTGTAGTGTAGGGAAAAGACACAGGCTTTGTACCAGGATACTTATAAATTTAAATCCTGGCTCTGACTCTCATCAGCTATGTGAGCCTGAAAAATTAATTTCCCTGAACCTGTTTGACCATGTGCAAAAATGTGACTGATGTGTAGTTATGAAGGTTAAAGATTGTGTATATTACACATGGGTCAGATCTTGACCCACTAGATGCCCAACAAATTACCCTTCTTTCTTTTTGTGGATTATTTTTGTTTTTGTCAACTAAGACCATCTATTTGTCCGACCATCTATTTGTCCATCCATCTAACCCTCCATCCATCCAGAAAATCAGAGAGACATGTAATAATAAAGCTGAATCTTTGTCTTGTTGCATGTCTCCTAATTACTATATGTGGATCATTGAAATTAAACACATTATTTTTTTTCTTTCTGGAATAAAAATACAGTATAAGCTTTTGTAAGCTTAGATTTGAGCCTTAAGACTTTCACTTAAATGGACCGAGCTTTCGAAGCATGCTTCTAAATAATAGAAAAAAGAATACGCACATACATTCTAGGTAAAAATGTGCTTACCATTGAGTTTGTCAAACTTGAAATTCCTATTAAGTTTCTTTCTTGTACTGCTGCACTAACAGTATTTTACATAAGATCGTTTGTCTACACAATATGTCCTTATTAAATTTAATTGACAACTGAGAAAAAAATGTGGGTTACCAATTTAAGGGAATTAACACTTAAGCAAATAAGAATCAAACAAAACAACTCCCCCCCAAAATTCCCAAAAAACCCACAGTCAAAACAAGATTATTAAAGTACAAAATGTACTTTGGTTATTTATTTTGACCAGAATTGTTTGGGTTTAATTATTTATGATAATAGTATACTTACAAATGTACTGTAGGCTATTTTGTGGAGTAATGAAGTTTTAGTAATATGAGCAGGCAACGCATTACTCTGCTTGCAAATCTTTTCTGAGAAGCTAGATGTAATACTTGATTTTTTAAATTGATAATTATATTTGAGACTTATAAGGTTTAAGTACACACTAGTTTCCATATTCATATCTCAGTATACTGTATTTATTTTATGCTGCCATATTTGTGCATGTGAGTTATATGTAACTAAACAGAATGAAATCTATCTCGAAGTGTACATACTCTTGTGATAAAAGACCTCACTAGTCCACAAATTTATGCCGGTCTGTATGTTTCCTGCTACCTACTAGTGTAGTTTATGATTTCTATGATTGTTCTGTATCGTGGGGAGAAGGCAGAGAAGGCAGGGGAAGTGGACAGACTATCATTACTCTGTTTCCCAGGCTCCATTAGTACCTGCCACACTTGGATAAAGTGCTGGGTATCTTCAGGTATAAGTTAATATCTTTAGGGAAACAAAACTTCAACTTGATAATGTAATAATTTCTAAACATTACATTATAATTAGAAGATGTTTACTGATGTTGCTGTTACCTCATATTCCATTGATTCCCCAGGAACAAAAATGTATGTTAAAGCTTCATAGTTTTTGCTTCTTCTGTGGAGTTCTCACTTTACACACCATTTTTGCACACACCCCCATTCCCATCCTCACCAAACCATGAGTGTGGACTCCAGTTTTGAGATCTTTTGTTTTTGTTTTTGTCAAGTTTAATATTCACCATTCTCTAGATGTGATAGGAGGGACTTGAAGCATTTTCCAAGAATGTGTACACCAAGGGGATAATGGGAAGCAGGTGAGCAGAAGCCATATTGCTGACCTTTATCCACACTGGGAGATAATACCATAAAGAAAAAATAAATAAATAAGCTAGGGAGTTTTACTGTGTAACTTTATTGAGGAATTCCATGATTTACTGTTCAATATAGCAAGGCTTATCGTGTAACTTAGCTGTAGAACTCCCTGATTTACTGTGAAGCACAGTGGGGCTTATCACATAACTATTATATGAGAGTCTTGGCAAAGACAGGGTTAGGGTTTTGCAGAGCTCATTAAGAATGACTGACATGCTTTTCTCAAATGGACTAAAGAAGACTCTTGACTAGCAAACACAATTGTTATTTTCAGCATCTGAAATTCCAGTATTTTAACTTTATTCGGCACAGATGTCAAGGGTGACTTCTGTGCCTACTTTATCTTTCTCTCATCATTTTGTATCTAAGCTTCTATTTTATAGTAAACAGCTATATGAGGTTTACTGTTTTATGATTCTGATATCCATTTTACTGAATTTAAACTCTTTTTAAGAGGGACATTATAGCTAAAGAAGCAGAAGCACATTTAAACACATAAAGCATGGGATATTTCCATCTCCTGTCAGTCCCAGATGTAAGTCCTTCAGAGTCTCCCCTTGCCGCTAAGTTGAGGTTGAAGCTTTATAGCCATTTACACAGGGGCCCGGCAAGTTAAGTCCTGTCTCCTTCTTATGAAGACCACTAAGTGGAAATGTGAATATTCTCCAACAAGGACTACAACCCCATATATTATAATGTACTGATTTTTGCCACTCAAGAGAAACTAGAATTAAACAGGGACAATTGAAAAGGTCTTAAGCAATTTATTCTAAAAGACACTATGTCCCTTCTAAAGAGTTACCCAGGACTTGATTATAAATTTCTTGAGGATAGGGACTGTGTCTTATTCTTTGAATCTTCGATATTTAGCACGGTGTATGGCACCTCGTGGGTACTCGATAACTTTGATTACGAATATGGATATCAATAAAGCTGAACTACTTGGGATTTTTCTAGTTCACTGTAATGGTTTATGCTTCCATGTCTTTGCTGACTCCATTGGCTTTGCATGTACTTTTTGCTTCCTCCTCCATCAAATGGCCGCCTCCTCTCCTAGTTCTAGGGCAAGGATTGGAATAATTCATTTTTGTCTCCCCTCTTTTTGGTCCCAAAGGATCCAGTGTAGATGCTTATCACTTGTCAAACTAAATTCCAATCACATTTACATGCCTAACACACTTTTACACTCTTTTGACTGACAAAGACTATTACCTAATTTAATTTCTGTCACAAATTGGATAGTCAGTAGTTGGGGTTTTGTTTGTTTGTTTGTTTTGGGTAGTCGGTATTTTTTTTTTAACTGGATGAGTGAATGAAGTTAATGAATCATAGCTGGTAGACTCTTCTGTTGCAACAATGAATGACAAAAATTCTAGAACTCTTTCAAGGAAATCTTTGTTTTAATTAACAATAGAAAGAATTAGGCCAAGAACAGGCTTTAAAAATGGGCAGTAAATGAAATAGTGAAAAAATTGAGGATAATGATGCGTCAGAGGCAGCATAGCATGGTTTGGGATTTGGCACTAAAACTGTCTGGGTCCAAATCCTGATTTCTTAGTAGCAGTGAGATCTTAGGCAGATTACTAAACCCCTTTGTGCCTCAGTTTCTTTATCTGCAAAATACAGATTATACCTGCTTGTGGAATTATTATGAAGATTACATTAAATAGATATAAAGTATTAAGAAAAAGGCCTAATATAGAAAATATTGTGTAAATGCTATGTGTAATAATGATAATAATAATAATAAGAAGAAGAAGAAGAAGAAGAAGAAGAAGAGGAAGAAATACTCTTCCCAGGAGAGAAGCACCTAACACATAGAAAGCATTATGAAAGTACTAGCTATAATATTATTACATACTCTTCCCAGTCTCTATTACAAATTTTATTTAGTAACCATGAGTATACTTCTTTGTTATTTAATGCCCATAGCATTTTCCAAATGGGTATTCCTGTCTTAAAATTTCATTAATTGGAGATAAAGAGGAAAGCAGAAAAATATGTAATATTTAGGAAAGGAAAATAGATTTTGGTAAAATGAATAGTTAACAGGATTCTTTGAGATTAAGGTTTTTAGGCTGGAATCCTCTAAATTTTATATATTTTTCATTTTTTAAAAGGATTTTATGTATTTGAGAGAGAGAGCGTGAATGAGTGCACTAGCAGGAGGAAAGGCAGAGGGAGAGAGAGAAGCAGATTCCTCGCTGAGCAGGGAGCCAGACAAAGGGCTTGATTCCAGGACCCTGAGATCATGACCTGAGCCGAAGGCAGACACTTAATCCACTGAGCCACCCACACACCCTGGGAATCCTCTAAATTTTATAGTTGGTGATTTTATTCTTGTATCTCTGGCTGGCAAATCTGTTCTCTTTCTGCTCTCTTCTTCATCCACATTATGGCATCATAGAAAATGCATGTACTAGAACATCCACCTTATGGAAATTTTCCATTTCTGTGGCAGTAAGCTAGTGCTGAGAAACTCCCTGTTAGTCGAAATAAAAATGAATCAATAGTAAGTCCATTGAAAGTCATAATTTGTCAGAACTCTGAATTCCTTAAGTAAAATGAAGTCCAAAAAATTATGTAACTATAATTAATTGTATGTATTCTAACATTTATAGGTTTGCCAAAATAATGTGCATTATTCATCTACTTTTCTTAACTGCAATTTTTCTGAGTACTTTTCTCAAGGATGAGCTTATCATCATAATGTTGGGAATCTTTGATTGTTTTGAGTCCACTTTCCCAGACCGGCAGAATGAGACACATATTTTGTCATTCCCCCCAGTTTGCTGGCATTGGTGTGCTTCCCTGCTGAGCCCTGGATCTTTTCCTTCACCCACTCAGTCCTTGGTGATTTCATCCAGTCTCATGGAGATAAAAACCTTCTAGAACTTGGAATTTCCCAAATTTAATCTCCAGTAGCTCTCCCCTGAACTTCAGATTTGCGTAACCAGTTTGTTAGCCTACATCTCCACTTTGATGATTAATAAGCATCTCAACGTGTTCAAAATAGATCTTTTTCTGTTACCCCTCAAACCCGGTTGAAACCGCTTTTCTCTTCCCTTGATGGCAACACTGTCTTTCGGTTACTTAGATCAAAAATCACTTTGACTCTTTTATTTACTTCATGCCCACATTTAAATGCTCAGAAAATCATCATGGCTCTATTAAAACATACCAAGAATCCAACCACATCTCACCACTGCCTGTGCTGGCGCCCTGATCTAAACTACCATGCCTGCCTGAATTCTTTTAATATTCCCCCAACTGGTCTACAGGCTTCTACCTTGTCTTGCTTACGTCTGTTTTCAACTCTGCCCCCAGAGTGATTCTGTTAAGACTTAACGCAGAATATTCCTCTCTTTTGCTCAAAACCTTCAAATGAACTTTTACCCTGGAGTCAAAGCCAAAGACCTTATCTAGGTATAAGACCTTATGATGTACCCTCTCTCTTCATGAATTTATCTCCTAGAGCCCTCCTTTTTATTTACTCCACTCGGGCCACACGAGACCTATGTGCTCTTGTACATACCAGCAGCACTTGCACTGCTATTCTGATGGCCTGTGGGTGTCTTCCTAACCACGGTCAGGTCTTTTCAAATAACACGTTTTCAGTAGCCTTTCCTGACCATCCTATAGAAGTCACCTCCCACATTCCGTGTCCCTTTATTTTTTTCTTCCTGGTACTTATAATTCTACTCTAGAATTTACTGTAGATTTTCCTTAGTTTCTACTTATACCTTACTAAGATGCAAGCTTCACGTAGGATGCAGTTTTTTTTTCCATTTTATTCATTATTGTATCTCCAGTACCTAGAAGAGTGTCTAGTCACATTATAAACCTACAACAAATAAACTTGATTTGATCAGCCAAGAAAAATAAATCACACCTTAGCATAACACCATAGATTCAATTACATACTTATTATATTTTATTTATGCTCATTTACTTATTTATATTAATGTTAATATTTAAATACTATTGTAGATAGCCAACTATCCATCAGAATCTGTGATTTTCTGTTCATGCTATAGAATCTATGTTATAGACTGTACACTTTGAAGTTAGTACTGCAATACAGCTGCCCAACCAGGGACTGTAAGTCCCAGCCCCTCTTATATCCAGGTATGGTCAAGAGATGGGTTCTTATCAATGGAATTATATGCGTCACTTCTAGTCAGGGATTTTAAGAGACAGGCAATGCCTTCTCCTTATTCCTTTTCCTCCTTCTCACATAGAACCACTGCATAGAGTGACAAATACAGTTTTACAATAGTGCTAGGATATTTTCAGTTTCAGGTCATTATTATTTATGTACTTGGGGATGTCCATGTATAGTGTGAGGAGGTTTTAGTTTGAAGTTTAGGGGCATTTTTTCTTTTTCTTGAAGAGACAATAGGAAAGAAATAAGCAAAGAGGATACATTTTAGGGCCCAGTGAGGAGATAACGGGAGGTATGAAATATGACTGCCAAAAACAGCACCTCTTTCCTGGTTATGAATTTTTACTCACCTCATGTCTGTCTTAAAGAAATAAAAAAAAAAAAAAGAGAGAGAGAGATAACAAGTGTATGATCTGAAAAGAGGTGTCTGTGTGTTAGGTAACCATTGCTGAGAGATAAAACCAAGAAAACCAATTAGATCTCTAAGCTTTAGAGAAAAAGGTCTTGTCCAAAGATTTAATATTTCTAACTTTAGCCCCTAGTGCCTTCCCTTTCTTATTGATCTCTGATAGTCTCGGGCTCACTTTCTTTAACAGTCACCCTAGCAACCCTATATCCCAGCAGATCTAAGAATTCTCTTTATGTTTTACACATAACTTAGTTGGGGAAAACAAGGCAGCTGGGATTTCTAACATGAAGAGATTTTCTTTCATAAGGGCTAGTTCCACTCTTTAGAACAAAGATATTGGACTCAGGATGGAGGTCAATAAAAATTGTAACCTACTTGTAAAAATCACTTTTCCTCTTTGGGGCTTCCAAACATCTTGCTGTACTTCCCAGTATTGTGAAATACTGACAACAAGGTTTCTGCCATCTTTAAGAGATTGTGTCCATTGCATATGCCATAATATTTGTCAAGGTTATTATTGACTTTAAGGTTCAATAATCGAAAGAAGAAAAAAGCAGGAGTTGAGGTTGGGGAAAGAGTGGTAGGATTTCATTGAAGTCTGTAAGTCATTTTTAGTAATTTTAAAGTAATATCCAGGAGACTTCAAGCGGAAATTAATCAGGCAGTTGAAATACTCTGGGTAATATTATATTTTGCAATAATAAACAACAAAATGAAATGAAATATTATTCCATAGAGCTTAAGTTATGAGATGAAAACTTAAAATGCAAGACAAATGCCTGAAAATATGAAATCCTGGACAAGACTAGGGAAAAAAAGAGAAAAGTACCTTGTAATTTCTCTACAATTAAAATCCCAAGATGATCTATTACTTTCTATGTCCCAGAATTGATAATGTGTGTAGGGATCGTACAGCCCTAGCCATTTCTACTTAATTGATGAGCTGCCATTTTGCTTTTCAGCTAGTTGTTCAGTAATTGTGAAGTTACGGTTTGATGTCTAAGTTGAATATGGAGGTCTTTGTGTTTTCCATTCTTTCTGTTCTTTGTTTCATTTCCCTAGTAAACCCAATAAGCTTTGCGATAGTATTTGAATTGGAAAAAATTAGGTCCTGCACATTTACTCCCTAGATTGTCTCCCTCACATTTAATTTGTATAATATAGCCTGATTTTTATTTTTTATGGAGGAAGGTGCTTTCAGAACTCTAGAGCATGGCATATATAGATGGGAAAAGGTTGGAAAAAAAGGACATGGGGATAAAAGAAAAATAGAAAATAGAGAGATTGAGAGGAAAGATTTATTGACAGACTGTGGTTTCAATAAACCTGGGCTCAAATCCAGTTTATGAGCTGTTTGGTCTTGGTAAGTTACTTGTCATTTGTAAACCATAATAAGTTGGATCATAAGATGTTATGAAAGTAAAATTACATAATATATGTTAAGTAATTGTTGTAGAGATTTACAATCAATTTAAATTATTGCTATTTCACTATTATTGTGATGAAGAGGAAAATGTATTGCACCATTAATATATAGATACATGTTGCCAAATTTAAAAATATAAGAAGCAAATGCTCTTTCCTTCACACTCTTTTTTCTTCTATGTTCTCTACATTCAGAATTCTGTCTCCCTTTTTCCCTCAAATGTCCAAACGCCATAATAACACAGCTTTAAGGGTCATTGCGGTTCATCCCTACTCTTTGAATTATGTTTACATCCATTAAATTGCCAAAATTATGTTTTATCTTTTTAATAAACACCTTCTTCTTTATTTTCAAATCCTTAACAAATTCTCCTTCTGGATTTTACTTGGTTGAAAATGCCATAGTTGGAATTGCCTGTAGATATATTATTCCTTTATTCAGAATTATTCTGTGATTCATCATGTGATGTCAAATCTTCATCAGATCTTCTCATGAGGAAACCAAGATGCTAAGATGTTATATTCTATTTTCATTTTTCATTATTCTATCAAGGTCATCATTGTTAATTAGTATATTTAGCTTCCTTCTTCCATGGGTGTGGAATCTTAGATTGCTCTTCTTTTTTTCCTTCTAGTACTTCATTATTTTACATCAGTCTTCTGTTACAACCATGGTCATTGTGTTCCTCTTCAGCCTAGACAGAATCTGTCTCTCTCTCTTTTTTTAAACTTTTATTTATTTATTTGACAGAGACACAAGGAGAGAGGGAATATAAGCAGTGGGAGTGGGAGAGGAGGAAGCAGGCTTCCTGCCAAGCAGGGAGCCAGAGGCGGGGCATGACCAGAGCCAAAGGCAGACACTTAACGACTAAGCCACCCAGGTTCCCCCATAATCTCTTTTTAATGCTGAAACTTCATGATGTTCCCCTTGTGAAATCATGCTCAGACTCTTTTTAAAAAAAATTTTCAGTCAAAGTTTGCCATCTGGTCCATCTTCTATAGTAGACACTTGGCTAATGTCATGTAACAAGTACAGGAGTGCTTCCTAAATATTCCATGAGCTCCGTGCTTTTTCCAGCATCGCTTGAAAGGGGCTTGAAGTTGGATGATGAGTTCTGGCTGCAGTGGAAATGACATACGTCTGAGGTACTTAGAAGCTACTTGTTGGGATGGGAGTGTCACCAGATAGTTGCAAGAGTGTTAGCCTGAGGTCCTTAGTGGCCCACTGCCTACCCAACCCCAACCAGACCTGTGCATATAGCATGTGAGAAGTATATGCTGTTTGTGTAATGTGACTGAGATCTCTGAGTGAATATATTTCTCCAGCATGTCCTAGCCTACCTTAACTAATGTCCTTGGCTAATTAGACACAGTAGTAATTAACTCAATAGAACTAAGCCAACAATACACGTGGTAGCATGGATTAACTGGCTATAGGCCTACATTTCTCAGACAATAAATTGTTTCTAGAAATGGCGACTTTATCAACAGGGTCAGAAGAAACATTAATAGAAGTTATGGTAATTGTATGCTACTTTCCGGTATTACATAGCGGTACATAGCATACTGTTGCCAATTGTGAAATGGTGCCATTCATGGCTTTTGAACACTTGCAATTTTAAGGTCAATAACACGTACATGGTTAGTGTTTTTCCCATTTACTTGTTAATGCACTACTATATTTTGTATTAGTTTCATTTTTTTCATACCCCACTTTATAGAGTTTTTCACATTTGACCTAAGTTCTAAATAAAAATGTGTGATTTGCAGATGCTACTGTACCGTTTTCATCTTTGAGTGCACTGCCTACTTTTCACTTCAGAAAAAAATGAAATCAACTCTCTTTTCTTTGATTCTTCAAGCTTAATTGGAATGAAGCGCTCATGCTCAAATTAAGGGGCTTTCACTTAACTATTCTGCCTCATTTAAGAAAAAAAAAAGCCTTGTTAGCTAAGCTAAGACATGGTATTTGTGAATCCATAACTAGGAAAGCATGTATCACACAGCTGCAAAGCACAATAGGTATTTTGGTAAAGTTATATCTGTCTTAGGGATCTGCAATGTGAGAAAAGAAGATGCAAAAATAGGATCCACTCAATAAAAACCAACCTTTGGCTAACTACACCTTTCCTTTCTTTCTTACCTTTCACAGGCACTAATAAGCTACTAGAACTTTGGTTGATGTGAAAAATCTCACCAAATATTCAAAACTATAGTCACCTTAAGTAGTGCTGTCTACCAAGTCCACGAACTAAATCTGGTCATCAAAACTATTTAATTGTCAAGAGAAGGACTATATCTGAAATGCAACATAATCATATGATTTTGACAAGGTTTTAACTATCCCAGGGCAATTTTGTATTGATTTCTCTCAGTAACACATGTTTGGGAAAATTCTAAAAGGGAAATCTTTCTGATTTTAAAAGACATTGCAAACAAGGAGAGAAAGAATCTCTCCTTATAAACCTGGTTGAGCAGATTGCTGGATTCTTATTCTCTCAGTGAAATTGTTTTGAAGCAGGAATGTTTATGTTTCTCTTATAATGGAGGGAGCTTGCCTTTGTAAATAGATGCACCAAGTTCTTGACTCTTGGCTAATTACCTTGTCCTCACACCTGAGTGTCATCCTTGACACCTTGGTTTCCCTCATGCCACATATATCATCCATCCTATCCTGTACATATCTTTCTAATTTGTACACGTCTTTCTGTTACAGTCACCAGCTTGTCTCACCTGGGTGCTGGCAAAAGTTCCTTAACTAATAAAAAGCATCCATTCTGACTTTCACTCTGATCTACTCTCCAAATTAGAGACAGAACGAGTTTCACTGCATCACAACACAGTTGTAAACCACCCAATGGCTTGTGAGTCCTTTTTGAATAAAGTAAAAATGCTTTAATGAGCCTAAACACACAAGCTGGGCTCTGTGTGTCTTCCTCTCATTCTCTTTACTCCAGCCATAATGGCCGTTTCCAAGGGCCTTCTGTCCTCTGCATACTTCCTTCCAGTGCCAGGGCCTTTGAACATGCTGTCCCTGCCCCTGGAGTCCTGTCCTCTCGGCCCATCTCCCAGTCCACCACACCATGCACACACCTCCTTTCCTTCACTGTCACTCTCGAGCCTCAAGCCTGGTTTGGTCACCGCTTTTTCATCGTCCCTGCTGCACTCCGTGCCTCTCTTGGATGCAACTCATCACTATTGCCATTTTGCATTTCTCTGTGTGAATAATTAATATATGTCTCCCAGTGAAACCCCACACTACATGAGGGTAAAACCTGCCTGCTTTCCTCTTAATCCTGGCACACAATAGGTAGGCAATAAGTGTATGTTGAATAAGTTGATGAGTCCTTAGAAATAAGTCTCTGCTTGCTTCTCCGTAAACCCCCAAGATCTGTTGTACAGATGAAGTGAAATGTTGTTCTTACAGTGCTTCCCACAGTGCCTGAAGTACCCTGTGATCTCAATAAATTATAGCTATGGTGATAATAAAAGTACAATGACCATATGTAATTTTTCCTCTTTTAAGTAGCAGCAAAGAGCCTATGGAGAAAATGATTGTTGTTGTTGTTTTCCTTTCTTTCTGTTGACTCTTTAGTGAGCTAATGGATCAACTCTCTTTTATCCAGGAACAGTTCTGAGGTGGACAGAGAGGAAGGCAGGTGGAAATAAAATTAGCAGCTTTCCTACTGATAAAGCAGATACTGGAGAGCATAGTTTAATTCCAAGGCAATAATAGACCTTGCAGCATTCAAATTGAGACGGAGGCTGACGCTGTCACTGGTCAGAGTTGGCACCAGACAATCACAGGCTTTCCAGCATCGTTGGGGCGGGGCCTCTAACACCCACTTTCCTGGGTGGCACCAAACTGCTAAGACAACTTTCTACAAACAGGGCTGAGCCACATACTGCCCAGTCCCTTCATCCACATTTACCTGTCAGATAAATCACTCCTCTTTCCATGGGGATCAGTGAGAAGGTTGGGAGAAAGACAAAAACTGTGGTGCTAATGGAAATCCTTCTACTGAAAAGAGAATCATGATATGGAAACTAAGAATTAGATTTCTATGCCTTGATGTATGTATGTTAGGTACTCCTTCTTAGAATTCAACTGCCCCTCTTTCCATTTTTTTAAAATTTTTTGTTTTTTTTTTTTGCTGTAACTGCACTAAGTTGGCTCTCACAATTCAAGGGGCCAGATGACAAAATTTACAAGTTCAGGAGCATTAGCTCCCGGTGGGTTAAACTTTGGCTATTGGAAAGTGAAAAAGGGCAGGAAACAGGTAGATAGTATTTCTTTGCTTTCTCCTGTTGTGCACTGCTCTGAGATGCAATTTCTCCTCGTCAGTTCTTTGGAGAAGTCCTGCATAATGAAAAAATAATACACATTGAGCCATAGTGATGCATCAAATAGTGTTGCTTTGAGGTTTTCCTTGCCTCATTTCCCCATTTTTGCTTCACCCTCCACACCCTCAGTCAAGACCTTCCAATCCAAGCACTGGTATTTTAATCCTTGCCCCAGGCTTTACTTTCTGGAGGACCTATTCTAAAACAGGTATGTTATTTGATGTGAATTTTTTTTTAAATAATAGACTTTTTAAAAAGTCTTTGTATACAAATGGGAGATGGCTAGTTGTTCCCCCATTATCTGTCTGTTCTCCCTTTCATTATCTTAGTAAGACTTTAGCTGAGCACATTTCCCAAACTCCTTTAAAATTGGCAGTAGCTATGTGACAAGGTTCTGGCCAATGGAATGTGAACAGAAATTATATTTATAACTGTTGATTCTCGTACTTAAAAATAATGTCTCCTCACTCCTTTTCCCGTTCTCATTAGCTGGAATTTGAACATGATGGCTAAATGGGATCACTTCTCTCAGATCAAAAGGTGGAAGCCCTGTGTTAAAGATAGCGTAGGGCAGGGCAAAAGGAATTTAGTCTCAACTCCGTGAAGTGAGCTATCAATCAAACCTGGACTATTAAAGCTCCGACTGCCAAGTGAGAGAAACAAAGTTTTGTTTTGCTTAAATCACAGTTATTTTGGTCATGGTGGAGCAGCCTAACCTGTAGCCAATCCTATATATTATATATATTTCATATATATATATGGTATATATTATATATTTTTAATTGCTTATTAAATCAAGGTAATTAGAGCTACAAACCCTGCAGCTGCTTCTCCTCCTCCTCTTTCCCCCCTTCCCCTCCCTCCTCCTCTCCTACCACCTCCCCCTCCTCCTCCCCCTCCTCCTTGTTCTTCTTCTTTTAAGAACTCTAACCCATGGAATGGGATAGGAGCATTTAGGAGGAGGTCAAGCAAAGTTCTTTCTCAAGAGACGTGCCAGACATTGCTCAAATTCTTGCTCATGCAACAGTTCTCAGCCAGTTTCACATGCTCCAGATAGAAGATGGAGCACGCGGGCCAGGTCCTGCGGTGTGCGGGGACTGTGTACACTTGCGACAGTAATTTTGTGCAGCTTCGTAATTAACACCTGCAATAAATCAGTACACTGTGAAAATGAAATTTTCATTGTGGAGAAAACCTTGTCATGTTTTCTATGCTATGGGTACAATTGAGAGCGTATAAACAGCAACTCAAGAAAGAAGAAAGTTTCATGCCTTAGGAAGAAGCAGTACGCTTGTGTACCAAATATTGAACGAGCAGGATTCCTAGGGAGGGATCAGAAAAGCATCTTTATTTCTTTATCTCAGTAACTCTTTCAATGTCCTCAGTATGAGCTGTCCTCACCTTGCCGTAGAAACATAGACAATCTCATAAGTTTTCCATTACTATCCAGGTAATAAAAAGCCCTACACTTCCTTTTAGTCTCAGTCCAGTAATTTGAAATGTCTAGTCCAGTATATGAATCAACACTTCACCACTAGTCCCTTTCTTCCCCACCTGGGACTGGCTAACTGGCAGGCCTTCTGGGAAGAGGGCCTGTTGACCTCCTCACTCGTTCCCTCTCAGCCCTTCACACTGGCTGCTGTTGGGGTCCGTTATCAAAGGAACGAGACTGAGACAAAGTGAAAGTTATGCAAAGCTTTGTTCTATGCCAAGCGTTAGAAGTCAGACTGACCGGCCAGGGCCGCCTCCGAAGAGAGCGACCCCGTCCAGATCTCACAGGCTGGTTTTATAGAGCATAACCGCAGACCTCAAGGTACGTGGCTTCTATTGTTAGGGCGTTTACTCCCGGAATGGATACCCGGAACCGATACCAGGAACTACTGGGGCGTTTATTCCCGGAATAAAGTCAGTGGATGTAAACAACGATATGGCTACCTGGGCAAAATGGAGTGGCTCTGGATAAGCAGGCCCTAATAGTTAATCAGGTTTTGACATTAAATCGGACCTAACATCTGCTCTGTCCTCCAACGTGGTTGTGGTGCGGTGATCAGTAAAAGACTTCATTTTTGAGAAGTGGTATTCTAAGATGACTTCACAGTCTCTGGACTTGGCTGGTGTTTAATACTAACTCTTTCTCTTATAGAAGCTTTTGTGATTTCACTGGAGGCCTCTATAATGCCTGCCCCAATTGTGACTCTCAAGATGACCAGTGGTTCCCCTATGGATGACTGCCCCCAGTTCACCTTTAGTGATTCCCTCTCGTAATATACATGTCAGCTTTTTACTCCTAGGGTCTTTACAAAGTGACTAAAGCAAGAGCCCCGTCCCCGCCTTTTTAAGATTTTATTTATTTATTTGACAAAGAAAGAGAGCACTGGCAGGAGGGAGAGTTTGGGGAGAGGGAGAAGCAGACTCCCCACTGAGCAGGAAACCCAACATGTGACTCGATCCCAGGACCTGGGATCATGACCTGAGCTAAAGGCAAACACTCAACTGAATGAGCCACCCAGGTGCCCCACTGTTGCCATTTTAATACAACCAATGAGGATAAGCCTCCAGGATTTACCTTAATACAGATAAGATAAGATATCCTTATCTTACTCTAGGATCAAATATTTTAAATGGAATATAATAAATTCAGTAGCTCTTGTTGAATGAATGAATGATTGAATAAAAAGCTTGTCCTTCTATAATACAATCTTCCAGACTCTGACCTTCTATAATACAATTTCTTCATTCATCCATAAATCTATGAACATTTCTTTTGGTTCATTGATAGGACCAGTCTACAATCGATCAACCATCAAGTGTCTGGTCGGCATGTGCTTTTTAGAATCAATTTCCTAGATGTTTTAAAAAATACAGAATATGCCTATGTAGTGGCTTACTAGCATAATTAATTTACAGTTTAACTTGGCAACCTTGACTACCCGGGAAAGATAATGTAAGAACCATGCTGTACATAAAAGGTGAGGAGCTCACTGTGTTCAGGATGATTCTCACAGACATAAATGAGGAGGCCGCTGTTTTTCCCCAAGATCTCCAATTTTATTTTTTCTCAGTTGCCTTGCTTCCTTATTTATCCCTGTAATTTTATACTTATTTTTTAATCATACCACATTCAGGTGTGGAGGCAGAAGCAAAGAGTAAGAGAAAGAAGGAGGAGGAAAAAAGAAGGAAAAGGAGAAGGAGTGGTTATGGCCGTTGCTAATTTAAAAGGAGTTTGGGAAATGTTCAATTAAAATCTAATTAGCATAGAGGAAGGGGAGAACAAGAAATAGAGGTGGAGAGAAAGAGGAGTGCAGGAGAAGGGACTCTTGATTGCCATTTATCACTTATCAGAACCCTGGTGCGGGGGGTGTGTGTGTGTGTTGTCTGTGTGTGTGTAAGTTAAAATCTCCAAAATAAGAATAAAGTGCTATTCCTTTTTTGCTCCCACCATTTTTAAACATGGAGCAAGATTCACTTTTAAGAACTTCAAATGAAAATGGTTGAGTCAGAGAGTAAATAATGCTCAAAATTCATTTCCTGATCACCATCATGAGAAAGACATCATAGAAAATGTTTTACTTATGTAATTTTCCTTCTTTTCCCTTTGAAATCATAATCATTGTTGCTAACTGAGGCTCCAAAAGACAGTGTGCTTTTGTCTTCTCAGGGCAACAAGTCTCAGATAAACACAGGGGCTTGTTTTCTGCCACTAGTTGGGGTCAGGGAAGGATGATCTAGACGATGGTCACCTGTATCCATGTTCTGTGACTTTTTTCTTCCCCATTTTTTAGACCTCCCACCAAAATTCATGCAGGTTAAAGTTTAGTGCTCTCCTGGAGTCTAGGTATTCATCACATCTCCAAACTTGTTTTAAAAATTCAGTAGGAAACATAGTGGAGAAACTTCTCACAATTCCTTTTTAAGAAAACTATATTTTATTTATATTCTGATTTGGTCTTGTACATTTAAGATCATTATTATTGAGGGGCGCCTGGGTGGCTCAGTGGGTTAAAGCCTCTGCCTTCAGCTCAGATCGTGATCTCAGGGTCCTGGGATCGAGCCCCACATCGGGCTCTCTGCTCAGCAGGAAGCCTGCTTCCCTTCCTCTCTCTCTCTGCCTGCCTCTCTGCCTACTTGTGATCTCTGTCTGTCAAATAAATAAAATATATAAAAAAAAGATCATTATTATTGAATTATTACATGCAGCATATAAACATAATACAACTACATGCTCTATGTTTAAAAAATTGAGAATGGCACTAACATAACATATGTAACATTTAACATGGGGATACATTTAGGGATTAGAAGTGCAAGGAGTGACCTAGTGCTCTTTCTTCCTCAAAATAAACACAGAAACATTTGAAATGTGGCCCAGTGAACAATCTTGCTAATATTGTCTCAGGGATTTCCTGAAGAATAATGTATTTATTATATGTTCCTAGCAACCATATTAAATGTATTTCATAAACTGTTCTTTTAATGCTAAGTGAGCAGAGATTTGTTTGATTTTTACATAAATACTTTTATGGTTGGCTCCCCCTGCACTTCCCATCTTCCATTCTACAACAAAGATGGGCAGGAATTTCCCAAGTATTCTCTGAATTGCTATTCAATGCCACATTAGGAAACTTTCATTTATGTTTAATATTTTCATTCCCATCTTCTAGAACTAGTGAATCCCTCAGAGTTGCATGGCAATTAGTGGTAAAATTGAGAGGAATCTAGAGTTTCTAAACATTTTCCTTCCTTAATCAATTTTTTTTCCAGAAAAAAAAAAAATGCCACTTAAAGTAGACTGCTTGAGTAAAACTTAGGCAGGAAGAGATAGAGAAAGCGATTAGAAGAGTATGCTTAAGTTTGAAATTTCATTTTCTTTTGTGTTTTGGGCCTGGGGTTTTGAAGAGTAAGTTTGGCCTGGAGAGGTGAAAGTTTGGTGAGAACCCTCTTAGTGGAAGGAACTCCAGCTCTCCAACATTGGGGAGCTATTTGGAGGACAGGCATAAGAAAGGAGGGTAGTGAAATGTAGGTGAATACAGAGACAGCAATAACCACTAATAAGATTTCACCTTTGGGGCACCTGGGTGGCTCAGTTGGTTAAGCGGCTGCCATCAATTCAGGTCATGATCCCAGAGTCCTGGGATTGAGTCCCACATTGGGCTCCTTGCTCAGCGGGGATCCCGCTTCTCCCTCTGCCTGCTCTGCCTGCCTCTCCCCCTGCTTCTACTCTCTCTCTCTGACTAATAAGTAAAAAATCCTTAAAAAATTTTTTTCACCTCCTTTGGCCTTAGTGGCAGGCAACAAGATATCATTTGGTTGCAAGTTACTAGTACTGTCTGCCGTATGAAGAACCAAGCATACGCTGCTAACAGTTCCTGGTGGTGTTTGAAGAGAGAAGAGACATTTATACAGCAGAGCATATCCCCGTGAATTTTTCCTTATGATTTGATGGGGAAGCATAGAAATATATAGAGGTTGCTAGCCTGGATAGGGAAGAGCTTGAAAAATTGTCTCACCTCTATATGTTAGTTTCTCTAATCACCAGATGAAGAGTGCCAGTGTACCCATTTTTCTTTCCTCATCATATACACATACGCACAGACACACATGCACCCACACACACAATTTCTCTGAGAGTATGGTAAATTCTTCTTAGCAGTTTCTAACCAACTTGCATTTGCCAGTCAGTTTCCCTCTTGTAGTAGGAAAAACTGATCCTGGCTGACTTAAGCAGAAGGGAATATTCTTGAAGGATATGAGAGGCTCACAGAACCTATAGAAAGGCCAGATGCCAGGCTTGGGAGTGGATCTATGCTGCAGTGTTTCCATGGGCTGTGAAGCTGCAAATATGGGGGCGGTCTCACACTAAAGCTGTATGCCGAAAGCCTGCTGCTGGGATGCTGGAATGAATGACTCCATCATCATTTCTTTCATGTGTCATGGACTCAGATTCACATTCTAAGCCAGAACCATCTGATTGACCTAGCTTGTGTCAAGTGGCTGCCTCTAGGTTCAGACATGACTGGCCAGGACTCCTGATTTCCCCCACACTGGAATCTATCCCCTGGAAAGAGGTTGTTCCCCAGCAAATAAATGAAGGTGCTGAGAAGGGAAAAGGGAAGCCAGGAGACCTACCAATGAAGTGCCAACACATTAGATTGAGAAAGCAGGAGCGAGGGGGATGGGCCGCATCTCCATCAGGGACACCATGCCTCCAGTGCTGCCAGTCTTACTGCAGGGGTGAGTTGCTCTCCCAGGGAAGCGCTTGCCACCTGCTTGCCAACTTCCTGTTGGGAACTGTGAGTCTCCCTTCTTGTCTCATCGTTCTGAACCCCTTGGCTCAGCAATCTCTGTGTTCTGTGGCACCTTCCTCAGCTATCATCTTACAGAGAAAGGTTTTAGGGTGTGGATGAAGAGTGAGTCCTGATTATACGATGGCTAGTCTCCTTCCAAGACTCATCTTGGGCAGATGAAGACAGTTGGGCTCACTGTTGCTAGAGTAGTCTGCGACCCCACTATTAAAAATTGTACGTAATGGAAAAATGCTGTGATGATGTCATTAAAACATGTTTAGGATGAAGAGTAATGTGCTGTTCATGCGAAAGTGCAGCCATTTGAAGGCAGAAAAGGAATAGAACAGGCAAGTTTTTAAAACCAAAATGGAGACTCTCTGAGCAATATTTGTTGTATAATTTATGTTGCAGACATTTTGAGCTACCTAATTGAACCATTTCAAAATGTCATGTAATCAATGCTTTCTGAGTGGTGTGGAGATACAGAACACATACACGCATTTGGCAAAACTTGTCAAAGCCTTAACCTATATTTCTAAAGGAAAAATAGATTTCTATATTGGAAGTTTGAACTTTATCTACTCCACATCCCACTTTGTGAAATTTACTTTCTGATGAGGAGGATTATAGATAATGTTTTCAATCCTTGTCTCACTTGAGACTTTGGAACTCTGTGTCTCTCATTCTTTGTGGTGATTGTTGTGGCAATCTTCTCTCGGCCTCATCTTCTCTTTAAGTCACATCAGACTTCTTCCAAGCTGGCTAAAAATTGCCTTTGTATTTGAGCCTCTGACTCCCTGCTCTTTCTGTTTCCCCATCCCCAGAATCTATCTGAAGTTGACTTCTTAAGTAGAATTCTTCACTGATGATTTAAAAACAGCCTATCCTAGAAATTGTGCAAGTGATATACATTTTCTTACTTGGGCCTCACACTTGAATTCCCAGAAGCTAGAAATGCCCTAAAATGCTAACAGCCTGATGGGGGGAAGGAGTTAATTATCGGCCAGGGCTGGACCTACCCACATCTCATTAAAATGTCTGGTAATACATTCAGGGCATCAAGGAAGAAATGAAAAGAAAACATCAGAAGCCTAAAGATGAAAGGAGAGCAATACAATAATAAGAGAGGGCTTCTAATTTCTCAACTGTTATATTTTTTTTTTTCTGTAGAGAAACACCCCCACCCCCTTTCTGGTTTTAAGCCTGCTTTGTTGAAGAGCTATTAGTGTGCTAAGCCACAAGTCATTCATTGACAACAGCAATCAGAGTGGAATCAAGAAACACGAAGCCAAATTGGGTCTTAGTCACATTGGTTGTTATTTCCCAAGCATTGGACAAAGAAGTGATATGACTTCAAAGTCGATAAAGAGCAAGGTACGAACCAGTTAGAATACACACACACACACACACACACACACACACACATACCTATATTCATACACACAATTATAAAATGAGACAACAAAGTGGTTTTTTAAAAATTTTTAACAACTTGATCTTTCTGTTTCTACTAATTCTATGAATATACAGTCTATTGACAAGAAGACAGGATAGAAAGCATATCATGATAAGGGGAGAATATGCAGAAATCCATAAAGAGGAAAGACAGGGGAATATTCAGGGTATAGCAAATTGTCCAGGTAAATTGCAGCATAGGATACTGGCAGGGGAACGTGGAAGAAAGTGAAAGATAATGCATAGAAGAAAAGTAGAATCTATAAAAGAAAAAAAATCAAGAAATATCATGGAGAAATTTTTATTAACCTATTTTATGATGCTGTTGTGAAGATTTAGATGACATATATGCATATATAATTAGAATATCACTGTATATATTCATATGAAATGCTTTAAAAATGAGTCACACTCTATTACTATTAATAGTATTAGAATTATTAAGTAGTAGGTGGTAGTGGTCTATCAGAAGTTTCTTTAAAGTAGGAAATGTTATAATGAAAGGGGATGAGTTCAGTAATAAATATTTTAACAAAAGGTGATGTATGCAATAAGGGATAGTAGAAGATTTACTATAGGGCTTTAATCTAGATCAGACCACACTATAGTCCACCGATCAAATCTGCCCATTGCCTAAATTTCTATTGGAACATGACCATACCCAATTGTTTAGGGATTGTCTATAGCTGCTTTTGCGCTGTAATGAAAGAGTCCAACAGTTGCAACAGAGACTACATGGCCTGCAGAGTCCAAAATATTTACTATCTTGCCCGTTACAAAGAAGTTGCTGATCTCTGCTCTGGATGATCAGAAAAGTAGAATTCGCTAACACTTACTATATGCCAGGCACTGTTCCAATGTAACCTGGTTTCAGTCCTTGAACAGCCGAATTAGAAAGACACCATTATTATACTCCTTGAACAGAAGAGCTGAGTAACTTGCCAAGGTTAGATGTTGGTGGTAGAATCAGGATTGCCAAATTTAGCAAATTAAAATACAGGACACCTACTTTAATTTTAACTTCAGATAAACAATGACTAATTTCTTTGTATAAATATGTCCTTTGCAATATTTTGGACAGACCTATACTAAAAATTACTTATCATTTGTCTAAAATGAAAATGTTTCCTATGTTTTATCTGGCAACCACAACCCAATCCAACTGGTTCCAGAGTCCCCTCCTAACAAATATTATACTGTCTCTCTCTTAGAAGAATGGTGAGCCTATCTTAACAGTAATGGGGAGTCTCATAGGACACAGGAGGTGTTTTCTAGCTCATGAGTGACAGAGTTAATCTGTAATTTGAAAGGCAGAATTGGCTTTTTTCCCAGGAACATCTTAAAGATGCAGTTTGACTTTAGAAAAAGATTAAATCAGTTCTACATTAGTTTCTTTATGATATTGTCCAAATTTAGTCTAGTGCTTGGAGAGTAGTTAGGACTAGACACATAGATTGAGTCACCTGAATACAAGTAGTAATAGAAACTAGAAATAAACGATATGTCTAAGGAGTTCAGAGGTAGGTGTTGGCTTAAATCAGACTTGAAAGATCCTTCCAGATCTTTTCACAGTGCCAAGCTGCTAGTACTTAGCAGAGCTTTCAAAATCCATTTCATTTCCATAGTGGAGGCCCAGCCAGAATCACACCATTTCTCATCAGTATGTAAGAAAAAACTAATAGAAAAGAAAAGCTCAACACTTTCTCACAGTCTCCAAGGTCCTAAAATTTGTCCTAAAATTTCAGTCTGGCTAGACTGAAAATAACACTTTTGACTAAGAAAGTAAGCGCCGCATATCCTTTTTGTTCTGAAAGATGAAGCCACAGATGTGGGATGTAGGATATTGAATAGTGCAGTCCATCGGGAGCAATAAAATTCAGCACGGGCACAACTCACAGTTGACTTAGAGGTGTGGTATGTTGCTGTTGGATATCTGAGCCTGCTAATGGGTTATTTTGCACAAAGTAGCTTGAACATGGTAAATGTTAGGTATCGTTATTGTAGTTGTTACAGACAATAGTCTGTGAGTCCAATTATATACAGGCAGTGCCCCAGACACTGATTTTGCTAATTGCTCTCCCTCAGACTTGGAATTCATTTTTATTCCAGTTACATGTTTTTTAATGAAAGAATGAGATCTCTATGGAAGAGACTGAAATGCTGGTGCTTTGTGACATAAGTGGTTAGATGAAGAGCCAGTTGTTGATTTTGAGGAGAGAGCAATGTAAAAAAAAAAAAAAAAGTGAAATTATATTATGTGAAATTATAGATTCGTGTTTTATAACCTGTCTCTATAGCCTGTGTCTTGTATCCCAGCTAACAATCAATGATTTCTGACAATTCAGTAAACATTTATTGAGTACCTGCTGTGTATCAGGCATGTGCTAAGTAATGAAGACCTGGAAATGGGTAAGACTTGTTTCTAATCACCAGGCATTCAGTCTAAAACCAGGGACAGAAATTTACACAAGTGTCATTGGATGTGATCCATCGTAGAACATTGTAGAACCACAGTGGGAGCCCAAAGGACAGAAAGGCAATGCTTCTTGAGGAGATGAAGAAATATTTCATAAAGAAATGGCTCATCAAGCTCCTTCTTAATAGTTATGAAAGTATCAGATGAAAAAAGAAGGGAGAATGAGGGCAGAAACTCATTGTAGCATTAGGGGAACACATGGAAGGAAGAAAGAAAAATGAGGACAAAGGAGTAGAAAGAGAATAGATAGAGCAGAAGTTGACAGAGTAGAGCTTGCAGGTCAAATCCAGCCCACTGTCTGTTCTTGTAAATAAAGTTTCATTGGTGCACAGACAAGCTCATCCATTTAAGTATTGCCCGTGATGGCTTTTGCAGTACAATGGAAAAGCTGAGTAGTTGCTTCAGAGACCAAAAGCAGAACAGACCAGATGCGGACAGATGTAGAAATATTTCTTATCTAGTCTTTAAAAAAAAAAAAAAATCTGATCCCTGCAATACAGCATCAGCCCATATTTTAAAAAAATTACTCTGAGGATAAAACTAAAATTGGTGTGTTCAGTAAGTTAGAGTCACCTTGTGCCTCTTACATGCTAGGCAACTGTCACCATGAATATGAATAAATGACTTAATCCCAAACTTTCGGGGCACCTGGGTGGCTCATTCGGTTAAGTGTCTGCCTTTGGCTCAGGTCATGACCTCAGGGCCCTGGGATTGAGTTCCACATCAGCCTCCCTTCTCATTGGAGAGTCTGCTTCTCCCTCTGCCTTCTGCTTCTCCTGCTTGTACATTCTCTCTCTCTCTCTCTGACAAATAAATAAGTACCATCTTAAAAAAAAAAAAAAAAAAAGTCCCAAACTGGGATGCCTGGATGGCTCAGTCGGTTAAGCAACTGCCTTCAGCTCAGGTCATGATCCCAGCGTCCTGGGATTGAATCCCACATCAGGCTCCTTGCTCAGCAGGGAGCCTGCTTCTCCCTCTGCTTTCTGCTTCTCCTGCTTGTGTGCACTCTCTCTCTCTCTAACAAATAAATAAAATCTTAAAAAAAAACAAAAATCCCAAAGCTTAAATATGGCCAATGTAAATGAAGAGATAGACAATAGATAAATAGCTACATAATGGCTATGATAAGGAAGAATACAAAGAATAAGGACATGAAAAAAGAGGATGTAGTTCTCTCTTCCTAGGTCCTCTGTTTTAGAAAATGGACCAGGGAAACAACTGGGCCTTGAAGGATGAATAGGAGTTCTTAAAACAGAGAAATAAATGCTCTATTTCTCTGACATAACAACATCATTTTTTTTTTTACATTAGCACTTAATCTCACACTTTTAAAATATATTTTGTGCTATTTTGAATACCCTGAAACATGGCACTGAATAGGCTTATACTGTTCTTTTGACAGTGGCCTTTTTCCAACATATATGATTTTCATTCAGAGTTGTACACTACAATCCTAGAAAAGTCAGTAATATTTAGAGATTTGAGTATTGCACATTGCCAGTATTATAGGAGGACTTTTATTCCCATTGCTCCCAGTCATAAGAAAACTGGTAAAATTGTGACACATCTAGAATAGCTGGTAGACTCTACTTAGTCTTTTAAGTCCTCCAAAACCTTTTTCATTATGGCAAGAATACGTTGTCCTGTTGTCCACCAGAATCTTATCACAGAACTCTTCTAATTTGACTTGTGGAATTTACTTAGCAAAAAGATTCTACAAATATAGGAACTAAAGACAAACAAACTGCAGAGATGGTTGTCCAAGACTCTGTACAATACCAAAGGCAGAGGTTGAAACAAAATATAGGATTCTTATTTGTGAATCAGTTTCCTTAAGGACTAGAGCATGACCTGAATCTCCTTAATAAAGAAATGTTTCTTTACTATGTGTTAAATTTATACTTTGACCTCAGTTACTGTAATAAACTAATACAACCACATGGAAATGATATCCAAAATATTCCCAGTTAGACATCCCAGAGGCTAAAGAGTCTCCAGTAAATACATTCATACATTGCATAAAAAAGAGTTTCAATAAAATACAAATACTTCACTGTCATATATCCTTTTGTGCACTGAGTAGTTGGATATTGTATTAGAATATGTAACTTTAAAATGCAAATATTTCAGACGTTCATCATGAGGCTTGTATATATTTTTAAGATGATGTTATATGGTTCAATTCATACGCACTTGGTTTTTTTCAGCGAAATAAATATCCAGATCGCCTGGGCTGAGAACTTACTGTGCAATCTTTAAATAATGACCTGTGCTAGTGGCTTACTTCTAATTCCTTTAACAAATACCATACTTAACTGGTAATTTTTATTTTTTCAGTAATATTTTAAAAGTCTCTTGTGTGTTCAAAAATAGGATGTGATCTTGCTATTTAGATTTTTCTCTATTCACCTTATGATCAGTGAAATCACAGTCTATAGCTCTTCCGTGGCCATGCCTTCGGAATTAATGGGGCATGCCCACTTAATAACAGCAGGATGGAACATATAGGAGGAGGCTAAGAACTGGCACTTGATCCGCACTCTTGGGAAAATGATAGTTTATGTAGACTCTGACCTCTAGCATCCCACCTAGGATAGGACTCATTAGACTGCTTCCATCTCCACTAGGCAAAACCCCTCCCGGCTCATCTTGGTGCAGACCATCTAGGCTGGTGCTGTTGCTACATCCACCTTGGGAAGACTTGTGGTCAGCTGATCTTAAGAATGCTTTTCATAATTAATTCCTTCAAAAATATTTTTTGACTGCCTACTCTGTGACAGGCACTGTCCTAGAAACCAGAGAAACAATGAGAATACTGAGGAACTGGGGACAAATTTACTGCCCTCATGAACGAGAGATTCTAGTTAACTGAAGTCTAAGAAGCAGTCTTTGTCTATTTAATCATAATAGAAATGTGGGACTGCAAAATACAAAATGAAGAAATGAGAAATGAGAAAAAGGTAATAATCAAGAGAGTTCATTTGGAAAATGGAAAATGAAAAGGCAGGGTTTAATATTCATTCAGAATAGCAACAAAACCAGAAAACATGAACTATAAAAGAGAAAGTTTAGTAAACCAAGTCTGGCTTAAATGTCATACAATATCAACAAATAAATAGAACCTGAACCTCTTTCAAAATAAAATAAACATTAAGGAAAAGGTACAGGATTGTTTATAAAACAGTTTAAAAAGAAAATGCAAACATTTACACAAGAAGGTACAGTTGATGAGAAATATATACAAAAAATAATTTTAGTAATATGTAGGTCATAGTTTATAGGCTATGTGATTTTATATCTTATTTCATTATAAAAAATCTGTAGGACATCATATACTTTGACCTCACAGGTTGATGTGAGAAGAACTCAAACATGGCAAAGTATAGACATAATGAGTACAATGCAATCAAGAGAATAAGGTGACTCCAAATAAAATCATTCTGTATGACTATTATATACTATGTAATACTACATCTCCTTCATGCTGTTATCCTATTTGTCTTTGCATTTTGTATTTAAAACAGAACTCCCCAGTGCAGCCCCCAAAGAAGAGTTCCCCTGCAAGGTTCTTTTTGTTGAACTTTCAAGGAATATCAGTACATGGATATTTCTACTCAAATGGCCAAACCTCTTTCCACTTTCTCAGTATAAAGCTTCAAATGCACTTTCATTTCTTCCCAAAGTCTCCTGCCCCATGTCAACCATCTTGGTTCAGCCAAATATCCCACAGCCCCTACAGGGAACACCAGAAATCTCTGGTGGGTACTTTGGTAGTTCTTAGATCCTCCTTGCCATCCTTTCTCTCTGTGAGATAAGTACTTTTGTTGAATTGAGTTTGGAAAAATGGCATATTTGCACTGTCAATTTACAATTCGATTTCACTGCCTTTATTAAGACAAACACTTCCAAAAACATCTTAAATTTGAAGGAGGTTTTGTTTGTTTTGCCATAGCTTTAACTAGATTAAAAAGCATATGGTTATATTAGGTTAAAGAAACTGGAGTTCTCATAAGCAAAGCTCAGCTTTCTGAACTCGGGAACCACCCCCCATTATATCTGGGGTCCTCTGGCCTGGAGATAACAATAAAGAAAGGGAAGCCTGGTGAGAATATACGTCCTCATTCCTGAGCCAGAATGGGGGCCTTTAGACAGTAGAGAAAGTGGCTTTTGTCACACAGTATGCCTCGTTAGAATCACCTTAGGCAACTTCTTTTCAGAACTCCAATATTTGCCATTGGTATAGTTCCCAGAGTTTTTGATATATTGATATTAGGAGCTTTAGGTGGATTTGTGGAAATGTTTTTGTAATATCCAAGTACCATGATTTGAAAAAAAAATTCATTTGAATGCAATCATCTTAAGACCACTGTGTTTGCAAGCAGCACCCCTAGTTCAATGGAATAATTTTTCTCTGTTTATTTCCTTAAAGGTTCACAGAAATAGAAAAACCATGTGAGATTTCTTGGTGCAATTTCTTCAAATATTGAAGTCTCAAATTTAGGTGACAATATAAAAGGAAGAAAAGGAGGAATATGTTGTGCTGATTAGGTAACAAATTGAAAAACCATGGGGCATTTCTGCTTTGGAGAATGAAGCAGTAGCAGTGGGAAATAAAGCCCTATGTAAATCAGTGATGGAATTAATACATTTTAAAGGTTATCAGAGCAAAACTGCTGAATCCTATAGTTTGTCATCAGTAAATTAAATGCAAAATCACTAATTTAATTTGTATGAATTACCAGTTGACTTCTAATGTATGGAATAATAAGAACTCATGCTACTTTATGAGCTGGAAATAAGATTTTTTTTTTAATTTTCAAAAGAGCAAAAAGATAAGAAATAAAGTTGATTCAGAGCCAAAATAGTCTTTTAGTTATAATAATTTGTTGTCTTCTAGCAAAAAAAAAATTCTTTCTGGGTTATATTTGTGATTTTTTTTTCATTCAAATATAATTCAGATGAAATGTGGAAGGCAACTGACTTCCTCTGAAAAACGGTCTGGTTCTGACCCAAGAGAAGAGGATTCCAAGCCAGGGCAATGTAGGCGCACTGCAGTTTACCCAGGAGAACCATCTGCACTCTAGTTTCTCATCCTTAAACTCGACTGAGAGGAATAAGAGTTGTTTTTTTTTTTTTTCCCATATGTTTTTCAGTGAGCATGAGATTCTGAACTGTATGAAATTGACCTAACAAATGAGACTTTTGTGACAATATCTAGGATAGCAGAATAAATTCAAATTCTGGACTCTAGCAAAAACCAGAGTTATAGAATGTTAGAACTACAGGAATTTAAGAGATTATTTTTGTCCAGATACTCATTTTGTAGATAATGGAACAGAGACTCGGAGAGATAAGACTTATGGGAAGCTCTGTAGCTGGTAAGGAGCAGAGCCTGGACTTAAGGACATGGTATGAAGCCAGGGCTCCTGCCCTTTAATTAATTGCAATTTTAAGAGATTGCCATTGGAAGGGCACCCTTGTCTGCATACACTTCCATGCACAGCACACACTCACTCATTCCTACTTTGGAGAGTGCTTGGCTAATATTTACAACTATGATCTCATACCTATGGTGCCTGGTAAGAAGCATTCCATGTGACAAAGGCTGCTCTCTCTTGGAGTCATATTTTTTTCCTGAATGCATCCCTTGAGATATAATGTGTTTAGTATCTTCCTTAGCTGAGGGGACAGGGGGGCTTGCCTTCAGAGAAATGAGCTACAAAGTGGATTCCCTCTGCCTGTTCTGATACCTGAAAGATGTGCCTGAGCAGCTCTGGAAAGTAACTTTATTTATCTAACTAGCAAAAGAACTAAAGGATAAAAACCCAAGAGGGCTGAACAAAAGATGAAAGTAATTTTATAAATTGCTCCCATAATGAACTGATTTAAAAAGTGATGGTAAATTCATTAAAACCAGACTGATTTAGCGGGTCATTTGGTTTTCCAGTAGGTGGTGGCAGCCCTGCACTTCCCTGGTCACTTGTGTGGAAAAGGGCTTTTTTTGTTGTTGTTCACCTTTTGCAAATGGATTTTTAGGAAATACAATCAGAAATACCATGATTCCCTTTCCTGTTGAGTTTATAAAGCTCATTTGGACACATGTGATAGAATTAACAAAATATGAGTCAAAAGGGACCATAGTGAACATCAGAATTAAATGCTACCCTTCACTCTATGGGTGGGGAAATAGTCATAGTGACCAAGGCAAGGTTCCTTAGCTTGGTAAAAAAAAAAAAAAAAGCAAGATTTAGAATCCAGTTTCCCGAAATCTACATTTCCCTGTGCTTTACCCCAATCATCTGGCAGCAGGAATTAGGTATGTTGAATGGTAGGCAGGCTCTGGCATCTGTGACCTCTGATGAAATCCCAACCCCGACTCTTACAAGTATTGTCCAGGTGAAGTTATTTACTTTCCTCTGTGATGGTGTCCTTGCTGTATCATAGAAACAAAATAGTTTTATCACATCAGGTCATGTGAAGATTAATAGGTTTAGCTCAGTGCCTGGCTTGACCTAGTAGGAGCATGATAACTGTTAGCTCTTAGGAGGAGAAAGTCCCGGACCAGTAGCAGAGATACTCTGATCGATACTTGTCTACCTATAAAGGACTTCTTTCTAGATGTCCACCATAATATGATGATAATAATAATAACAATGTATTAAGTCACTTAATCTAACATCGAAATTTATTTTAATAAATTGAGGTGTATATTGTTACCAGCCAGACCATTTATTTTTTCCAGTAAACATTCATTAAACACCTACCAGGGAATCAAAGGTACATAATATGTTACCTCTGTTCTCAAAATTATTCACAATTTTTCCAGAATGTAAAATCCAAAAGGAAAAAAAAAAATCAGAGCATGTGGCTAGAGCAATGTTAAGATATAATGATAGCAAGCAGTAAAGGTACTGAGTCCATACTGCATGAAGGGGACTGAGTGAGGTTAGGTTTCTTGGGAATGATGATCCCAGTCTTGCAACAGGAGTAGGCATGACTCAGGAGAAGAAGTGAGCAGAGGGGGCCTTCCAAGCAGTGAAAAGAGTGTGTGCAAAGGAACAATGGTGTAACATAATATGACATATTGGGGAAAGTAGAGGTAGTTCGACATGACTAAATTTGAGATTTAAAAGGAGGAATGAAGCAAGGTATGTCCAATGGAAGCCCAGTCCAGATCATGAAGTGTCTTGAATGTTATACGAGGGACTTTCAAGCTTATCCTGAGGGCGTTGACAAGTTGTTGAGGAATTTGTAAGCAAAAGGAGACGGACCTTACTTGATCAAATACTTACGTGAGAAAGGTAATTCTGTATGTCAAATGAAGCATTGATTGGAAAAAGTGATGATGGGAAGAATGGAGAAAAGAGAAAATAAAACCATATGCAGCGGGAATGGTGAGAACAGAAGAGAAAAGATGGGGTCCAGTGATTTCAACGTGTCAAGAACAGGGTGGTGGTGAGGCGGAGGAGTCAAGGATGACTGTTTGCTTTCCGATCTGGGGTTCTAGGTTAAGGGAGTTACCACTCATAAAAGAAAAGAAATGAAATGAAATAAAGTCCTGTCGGAGTAGAGGGTGGTGCAGTTGCTTAAGTGTCTGACTCTTGGTTTCAGCTCAGATCCTAATCTCAGGGTCTTGAGATCAAGCCCCACATTGGGCTCTACACTCAGTGCAGAGACTGCTTGAGAGCCCCTCTCCCTCCCTCTGCCCTTCCTGCTCATTCTCTCTCTCTCTGAAATAAATAAATAAGTCTTTTAAAAAATCTTGTATGAGGAGCAGATCTTGGGAATAGAAAGATAGACTAACAATTGTATGAGACATCGTTTAAAATGTCCTGTAGATACTTTGGACCCAGAAGAAGGCCTGTATGGTAAGCATAAAGTTGGGAGTATTCAGGATTTGGGTAGAAAGACAATCATATTTTATGGACCTGTATGGATTGGTAAGGCTGTGGTTCTCTTTGCACGTTCTGTTTTTGTTGTTGTTGTTTGTAGTAATTTGTTACAGCAGCCATAGAAAATGAATACATCTGACAACGCGCAAAAGGACAGGATGCACAACTCCATGTGAAGGTGTTGATGCCCATAGGGCAGACTTTGCTGATTGGGAAAGGAACCAGTGGACAAAGGCTTCTTCCCTGCTCTTCACAGTCTTGTCTGAAACACATAGTGTTTTATATGATCTTTTTGAAGCCAGTAGTGAGATAGAGAAATCGGCTGTTTTATACAAAACCAAAGCAGTGATATCCTTGTACTCTTACTCCTCACTCACTTCCCTTTGTGCTCGTTCCTGCTTCTCTGAGGTTGTACTTCCTAGGAAAGTAGGAGTATGTAAGGATTTGCCTCACTCAGTCTGTTTTCTAACGAATGGGCCAGGTAAGGATTGCTGCCGTGCGGCTGGGTGGGCCAGCCAGAAAGAGTGTGCAGAAGATCAAAAGAAGGATCGGGGTGGATTCCCGCGGAACCAGCATTTAAGAACTATATGGCATGCAAAGAGTCTGAAGGAAGCCAAGAGCAGGGCAGAGAGAGAGAGAAATAGGAACCATCAGTGTTTTAAACCCAGGTGAAGAAAAAATCTGAGCTAAGAGGAGCCGTCACTGGAATTAGAGATGCGGTGGTGGTCAGTGTGCTCAAATAAGGAAAGAAATGAGATTTTAAAATTAACACCTGGGAGGTCATTGCTGACCTTGACCAATAAGGAGAGTCAAAGCCAGGTTACTGGGGATTTAGGAATGAATTGGAAGAGGTGAAATATAAGCGGCAGGTGTGGACAGTTCTTTAAGAGTATCAGTTATGAAAGTAAGAAGAAAGTGGTATAGCTAGAAAATTATACTGGGTGGAAGGAAGGATTTTTAATTTCTATTTCCTTTTTGTTTTTATTTTAAGATTGGAAAAACCTGATGTTTGTATCGTAAAGGAAATGAGCCAACAGAGAGGACTGTTTAAGGATTCAGACAGTGAACAGGGAAACCACACAGAGCTACATCTACTAAAAGAAGGAAGCATTTTTCTGTTACTTCTCTTGACTGCTGACCCAAATGCAGAATGTGTTTCCCTCCCCCAAACTAGCAACAGAAATTTGGACACAGTGTTTGAGGAGGTTAGCTGTTCTGTTTCTGAGTCACAGGACAGCAACGTGGGCCTCTGTGGGCTATTCTGGAGAGCAGATTTAGTCAGTGGACTTGCTCTGTTAGCTCTCTGGCTTGAAGCAGAATTTGATCTCAGCACCCAATGTAATAAGTTAAAACCAGCAGAAGTCAGGGTACATCTATGCTTCTAGACTGGAAAGGGATTCTTATTTGTAAACTCTTCCAAGTTCTCCTGTAGGTTATTCTAAGAGGAACATACCCATGAAGTGTGATGAATTCATGGCTGGACAACTCAGGAACCTTCTTTCCATTAATGCTGTCTGAAACATGCGTGCGCACACACACACACACACACACACACACACAGAACACGAAGCAAGTGAAGACAGAGGTTGTACAATTCTGCCTTTTTAAGAATTACATATTTTTAGTGTTTGGAGGACATTTTTAGAATGATTTAGTTCAATACTCTCATTTTACAGTTGAAGAAATTGAGGCATAATAAAAACATAATAATAACAGCATAACGATAATAAGTTATAGTTATAATGTGCTCTCACATAAATGAACTCATTTGATCCTCAGAGAATCTTTGAAAGAAAGGGAACAAAACAGAACAAAAACAGAATGGATTGATATTGCACCTTAAATATATTATTTTTAATCCTTTCACTTTTATAAAGATAGGAGCATTTATCTCCTCCTTTTTCCTGCTATAAGTTGAATAAATTGTTTCCATTTTACAGGTAAGGATATAAGGTTAAGAGATATAAAAGGATATTCTTGATTGCAGACAAATTTCTGGGTCTAAAACTCAGTACACCTCAGGATTCCTTGATTTCAGAGATTTTAAAAATATATATTTTTATACTATTTTATGCCTTTCAAAATAGTTTTGCTTACATGGTCTAATTAGTCATATGACAACTCTGTATGATGGATGAAACCACAAAGAAATTGAAAGATTTGTTCAGTCTCACAAGTAAACTGTGTGCTAGCACTAAAGCAATAATTGTGCTCTGAAGTTTCTTTCTCCCATACCAGTTGTTCTCAATCCTGCTGGCAAATTGGAATTATCCCAGGAGCTCTAAAAAGAATACAAGTGTCTGGACCCCACCCCAAACTAATTGAATCAGCATCTCCCATGGATGGCCCCTGAGTGTCTGTATTTTTTAAAGCTTTCCAGGTGATTCTTACAGCCTATGTTGAGAATCACTACAACATAGCATACATTTAAAGTTATTTTTTGTTACATGCAGTCTGATTTCCTCTTCTGCAGTAATAGCTAACATTTTGGTAGCATTCTGGAGGGAATGTGAGTTTCATTGTATTTTTAGCTCTCCACTGAACAGAAACAGTGCTACTATGTGTACAAGAATCTTGTAAGATAGGTTACCAAAGTCTTATGGAATTGCCCACTCTAACAGCAAGGGGAAAAAAAGAAGAAGAAGAAAAAGAAAAAAAAAGTCCTCAACCTATGCTACTCTAAGGCAGTCAAACAGTTTCTCTCTTCATATGGCACTGGATGACAAACATCACATTGCATGGGTAAAATACAGAGGGATAAATACTAGAAACATAATACCTTTGTTTTAATTGCTGCTGATGGTGGCTACAGCGTGAGCAGAAACTCCATTGCCGGATAAGACTCAGAACGCAGATGAGCACAGAGCTTGCTGCCTCTTATGCCAGAGCCCCTTGTGTATTATTGCTGGTATCCATGTGTAACAGATAGTATTGTGCACTGAGGTGGAAGATAATAAATAGATGTGAGATGATGATTTACAGAAGGGTGCTTAGAACTCCTTGAACCAGCAGGAGAAGAAACCAGTGCTGGTACAAGGTTGTACCGTCAAACTCAAAATCCTTTTTTTCCCTTTTTCTCCAGAGAACAATTTCTCCAAGACATAACTTGCTTTCTGCCTTATCATCTGGAAGTTTAGTGGTTAATTACTAAAATGCCTGGTCCACAAAATCCCTGTCATATTTTTGTTTCCTTCCTTTTGGTTGACTGTCTTAAAAGAATGTCTCATTTTAAATGAAGAAACTCTCAACAAAACTGCCTGTACTTAGGGGTTTTTATACAACTATTTCCACTTCTTTATAAAGGAATTCCTTAAATAAGAATCCTCCCTTATTTAAACTAGTGTGGCTTAACGAAATTGTATGTCTAAAATATGTACGATTTGAGATCTTAACAACAGCAACCAAAAAAAAAAAAAAACAAAAAAACTTTGAATTGGAAACAGTGAATTCTTTGCATGATTTGTTATGACACGAGAGTTTTATTTCCTATGTTTCTCCTCGACAGAGAAAGAAACAATTCTAGAGAATGTGATGGTGATAGATATATTAAGGTGATTAATGATATTGTTAGCTTGATGGCTCATCTGTATCAAATGAAAAATAGATTATTTATCCAAGACTCTGCTCTTTTTTAAAAATCATTCTAATATTAAATATAATCACAAGATGAAAACACTAACTAACATTGCCAGAAATGGAAAGTGATTTATTTAAAAGCTCATCTTATACCAGATGTTCCATGGAAAAAATGAGTTGCTGTTAAAGGTGAGTTTTATATGTGGGCTAAATAAATCAGCTTTCCCTCTCTCTCATAGTGGTTTACTTTAACAGAGTGATTAAGCAGCCTGTCTTTCTAGTCACGTGAGTAAGTACAAATCCCAGCTCCACCACTTGCTAGCTGACTTGGACAAACAATCAAACTCCATCATGCCTCAGTTTCCTCACTGGTCAAAATGAGAGTAAAATCAGTACCTGTTCCACAGAGTTGTCCTGAAGCTTCGAGTGACTGTGTGCTCCATAAATGTAAGCTGTTATGATCGTCAATCTGGCATGGTCCCTTGTCAGTTATTTTGTATTCAGAATGCTTCTGATAAGATATGTACCTTCATGGGAAAACATGAGCATGATCTGCCTGATTCACTTCTCTGATAATCCAATCATTTCATCACCCAGGATGGGGGTATCAGAATAGAGCAAAAGCAAGCCAAGGTGTGTTGAAACAAGAGTAGGAGTCACGGTCTATAAGGGCTTTGCTATGCAGAAAGCAGGATGATGCGGCTGAGAGCATGGGTGTCTGGTCCATTTGCCTTTGAGAATAAGCTCTGCCTCTTGGGGTGAGATCTTCAAAAATGATATAATCTCTCTAAGTCTCTGTTCACTCTAAAGTAAAAAGGTCTAAATATTTAAATGTGATCGTGTATGCAAAATACTTAGCTACATGTTAGTGCTCACTTATCATTACTGTTATTTTTAATCTTAGAAGATAGAGGGACGCCTGGGTGGCTCAGTCAGTTAAGCGGCTGCCTTCGGCTCAAGTCATGATTCCAGGGTCCTGGGATCGAGTCCTGCATTGGGCTTCTTGCTCAGTGGGGAGCCTGCTTCTCTCTCTACCTCTGCCTGCCACTCTGTCTACTCTGAGCTCTCTCTCTGACAAGAAATAAATAAAATCTTAAAAAAAAAAAAAAAAGAAGAAGAGAATATAGAGTAGGGATCCTGGCAGGTGGGGTAGGGAAAGGTTAGGAGGCACTGGATGAGGGCAGGGGACAGATTTGGGACGGTTTACAAAGAGGGAAGTAGTCAGGGTCTTTGAACACCAGCTGAGCCCTCTCATTCTCTGTCCCTCCCAGTGAACTGCCAACCGCCATCATTCAGACAAGTGTTAGTGAATCCCCTTTGTGAGCCGGGCATTTTTCTAGGTGCCAACTTTAAAGTAGATTGTGAAAAGACAGTAGGCAGTGAATGCCATGGGAGAAGACACCTTAGCTAGAGGCTAAAGAAGACCAGCTGAGGTGGTAAAATGTGACTGGGCTGGAAGGAGGAGGAGCCAGCCACTTGAACACCTGGGGAAAGAGACTTCCAGACAGAGGGTCTTGGAGGTAAAGGGCCTTCAAATGGAAGTGATCTTAGCCCATTCCCAGGCTAGTGTGACTGTCACATGTACTGGGGTCATACCGGAGAGAGCAGCAGAGCCCAGGTTGTGGAAAGACTTGTGGGCCCTGCGAAGAACCTGGCTACCAAGTATTATGTGAAGCCATGGGAGGCCTCCCTGGAAAGCAGAGGAATGAGGGAATGGATTTACCATGCAGGCTCTTGCCATGAGCTCAAAAGATATCATCAACATGGAGCCATGTACGTTTACAAGACTTATCTCCATTCATTTGTCCGTGACAACAAACAAGTCGAGGAGACTGAAATAGAGATTTTATTTTCTCCATTTATTCTCTCCCAACCCAACTGGATGTCTCATCAAGGCAGAATAAAATCACATAGTGGCGGAGCTGTGGGATCCAGTTTGGGTTTTTAGGATTCCAATCTTGAGTGGTATCTCTTACAAGGAATTCAGATCCCACTTGGCTTAGCAATCAGATTGATTTTATTAAACATATATTTTTAAAGTTCTGATTATTTTCATCCTGTTTGTTTTTCACACCTTGTGATTTCTATTTGATTTCCCATTAGGTCCTGCCAACTAAGGGTAAACTCCTTGGATGTATGTGTTAGGCTTCTGTGAGTGGTAATAACCACAGTGCTACAAGAATCACTAAATGCATAAATATGACATGACTCCCTTCTCACCATTTCCTTCGTGGCAGCCTAGATTGGGCGTAACGGGAAGCCTTGTGAAGAGTTCCGATGGGTCTGTAGACAGAACCATTTCACCGACATCCATGAAGGTTTCATTGGCCCTTCCAGACCACAAATGGTTCTCACACACTGTGCCTCTCATTAAAATAGTAGGCATAATAATTCGTACCATATGCTAATTCCAGCATTTGCGAGTCAATATTTGAAATATTTACAGTTTTCCTGTTACTGACAAAAAATGCACACAGCCCAGAATGACAGCAGTCAAAGACAGCTTTACATACATGCTCTGACCAGGAAAATAAAAGGAATTTCTTTAGAATTTAATGAGAGGCAGAAAGAAACACTGGTTCCTTTCGAGGCCATAGGATTGGCATTGCTGGTGACAGCACTTGTGACTTAGCAGCAGAAGGTATACATGCTTGTCATAATGGTAAAGAGTTAGGAAAATTAAGCTGTATTAATCAAACAAAATAAAGAAAATTTTCATTAACTGCATAGTTTGTAAGTGCCACTTTTTTTTTCTTTTTCTTTCTTTTTTTTTTTTTTTTTTTTTTTACTGTTTGTTAGGAAGATGGAGGCATGCACTGGAAACACTAATTCTAATTATTACTGTAAGTGGGAGTTTTTGGCACAAGGTCAAGAAATAATAGGAGAATGTGTGAATCTCACTATTGAGCTGCAGTAAGCCTAATCATTTGAATAAAGCCAGTTGTTTTTTTCTTGGACCGTCTCTGGGCTGTTCAGTGTTCTGGACGAATCTAACACAATCAGACTGTTCTCTGGTGTATAACCACTTCCTGCTGACTCAGGGCAACTTGCTTCCTCTGCCGTTTATTAAAATGAAGCATTCGTATTAAAACCCCATTTTTTAGTGATGACCAAATATACATTAGTAATGACATTATTAAAACTATTTTGCTTCAAATGAACTTTCACACTAACGTGTTGCAAAGCGGCACAAACAAATCTATCTAATTTCGCTGGAGATGGTTTTAAAAAGCTTGCAGATCTTTCTGGCACTATTACAGAAGGGGATTTGATGTGTGTTTCAGGAGACAATCTAAGTTTTTATGGCCATAAAAAATGAATACTGTTTCCACTACTCCACACAGCAAATAATGTATAATTCATGATTTTTCATTAACATGCAAATGTGAAATAGTGTCTTCTATGTTTGCATCTACTAATAATCTATTAAATATTTAGAAGCATAGTAAAGAATACTAAAAATATTTGGTCTGGCTACTGTTTAAGTAGTTTTTCTCCTCATTTTTTATTTGTCCATATATTTACACATGTAAAAATGTAGGAGACACAGACAAGCAAATAATCAATTCGGTATCTGGCGTTTGTAAAATAAGACAACAGTCCTAATGTTTATACAGTTCTCAGTACTTTTAATAGCATTTTCACATAGAGTGTCTCAGCCAACCATGGCAACAACCACATGAGCCTAACATCCCCATTTCATGGAACCAAAAACTAAGACAGTGATTTCCTGGCTTTTTGGGGTAAATATTTGACCACCCAGCCAAGACAATATGCCAAATGTCTTGATTTGTAATTTGTTGCACCTCAGGAACTCACTAGAAACTCAGGTATTAAGTTCGAGTTCCAAGTGTTTGATAAATATATTTGGCTAAGACCATTACATATAGCTCGCATTGGCTGAAGCATCTAAAATTTTCAGTATTCTTTCTAGGCTGCCAAGATTCTTCATTGGTTCATTCTACAAAGGAACATTTGAATTAACATACTATGCTCCTGTGTGCTTAGCCTACTTCCAGGGGCCTGATGAGAGCTGGAGATGAATCAGACACAGGCATGCCATCAAGAGGACACTGTAGAGTCCAGAAGACAAGCTAATGACTTGATAGAGTCCATGCCTTCAAGGAATATGTCTTTGCTAGGGTACTATACTGTACTAGGATCTCCACCTAGGAGACGTGAAACTAAGGACGAGGTTACCTTTTAGTAGTGTCTCTCCTCTACATACAAAGATGGTCAGCATCTCTTTCCACCAGTTAGGAGAGTGACTTCCATTATAAACCCTAAACATATTAGAAAACAATCTATCAAGCTGAAAGTTTAGTAAAGGAATAGGGAAATAGCCACAAAGATTATACAAACAAAAAGTGATCACAATGGTTTAAAGTCATCCCAGACTATGTTTTGACTGTGCTTCAAGGTCAGGGTACTTGGGCAAGGCTGGAAACCATAGGCACGGGCCATATTATCCTTGTCACCTGGATGGTGTTGCCATGGCAGACCCACTATCGTGTCTCCTCTTGTTGGGATCCTGTCTCCTAGAACTCCGCTGTGAGGATGCCGTTTACCCTTTGCTGGTGAATAATTTTCTGCCCCAGTATATTTTTGTCAAGCACATTTGTAAAACTTTTATCTCCAGGCCTCAGCAAAGTTTCCGTGCTGCATTACTCCTCCCAGATGTTGAATCACATCCACAGGCACCATGTGGTATTTTTCATGGAGGCTTAGGAATTTCTCCCTCGGGCTGGCAAGTGTTTGTTCTGCCCAGTGGCCTGAATATGGATAGGTGAGGTCTTAGTGGCCTTATAAAAATAGACTTTTTCTTTTCCTGGTGGGGTCATTTCCTGTACAGTCACTCTGATTGATTCCTTTTGTGTAACATTGGTGTTTTTCCCTGTTGAAGTGAACTCTCACCTTTATAGAATTTTCTAGGGGACCACGCCCTGTTTATCTGGGGTCAGATAACTGCAACAGACCTGTTACAATGAAGGGTTTATTGTATGAAGTTATTTTTATCTTGTATAAAATAAATGTTTGTACTTTGCTAGTTCAATAATAATGTCAAGAACTTCTGCACATTTCATCCAAATATTCTAATTAATTTTGCTTTGGGATTTACTTGTATCACAATTCTCAATCATACATGACAATGGGTGTATCATTCAGTGTTCAGCCAGAGAAGCAGAACACCTTTGGGGTGCCTGGTATAGAGTAAGCTCCTGGCAAATAACCACTTATACTGAATAAATGATCCTCTCATACTTAGAAAACAAAACGGATTGCTAATTTCTGTGACTAGAAAAATAATGGGAAAATTATCACAAAGTGAATTTATGGATGTAATTACCATCTGCCATATCCATAACAAACATATCAAAGCTCCTTTTGTGACAGAGTGAAGTCCAACAAATGAACAAGAAGCACAGTGATAAGCTACCTGGATTTTACCAAAGGACTGACTTCTTGTCCTGCACAATTTCCTTTTCTTTCAAACAGGAGAAGTGTAGTTTAAACAGTAGTTCTCCTATCCAGATCAACAGACTAGGGCTGGGCTTGCTAGACGGGGAATTTTTAAAAAACATTTCTTAAATGTTAAGAATTTTCTCGTCATAGAATTTTTCCCTTACCACTGCCATGACCATGCTAATTCGGTAGGTATGTAGTAGGATATGACATATAAGAGACATTTTTTGTATGTTATAAAAAAGAGTTGGGCAAAAGAAACCATGGCTCTTATAGCCACATTAATAAGCATTGTTTTTATAGAACAACTTGGAGTTTGTGAAAAAAGCTTTTTCCATGGGAACCCGTACCATCACAGTATTTCTGTTGTGGAGTCTCTTGTCAGCCCAGGACACAGAGGGATCTCACGGAGGAGCTCGTGGAGCTTGTCCTCAGGAGCACTAAGGACAAGCAGGGATATCCGCTCAGCAGCAAGGCTGTCAGCCAATGTTTTTAAACTTGATTATGTTAACATTTTAGAGAATCTTCAGTATAAAAGCATAGGAGATACGACGACCAGGACTTCCGAAGATAATTGAGAGAAATGTGCCAATGGGTATAAAAGAGGGAAGTTGTAAATCAGTGGTGACTGGTAGTTAATGGAGATCCTAGAGATCCTACAGTAGATACCACAGTAGATAATACCAGAGAAATGGAGATCTGGGGTGTGTGTGTGTGTGTGTGTGTGTGTGTGTGTGTGTCTACTCAGAGGCCAAAAATGATTTCCTGTTTGGTCAAAAGAGCAGAAAACAAAAACCAAACAACCAAAAAAAAAAAAAAAAAAAAAAAACGGTAGAGGGTAAGTTGTTGGCCTGGAGAAGAAAATGAGCGGCAGGAATGCAGGGACTCTCCTTCTGCTCTGGGAGGTCCCTACGGTGTGCGGGATCCACGTAGTAAAGAGAATGGGCTCCGCTAAAGCTCTTCCAAAGCAGCTTCAAGGCCCCACAAAGCTGAGAAAACTGGATTATATACCCAGGATGACTTAGAGTAGTACAATAAAGAGTATGAATATCAAAGAGCACTATATTGAAGAATCTCAGGAAAAGTCTCAAAGCCAGATCATTTCTCTCATGTATAGACACGGTGAATGAGGTGAAGGACATCCTGACTACTGGCAGTCAGGTGCAGGCAATGGGACAAGAGACTGCCTTACCTAACAACTTTCACCTAACTTACTGTTATGAAATAGATTTTCTCTTTATTTAATTCCATTACATAACACTGTGCTAAGTGTACTTCAAAGAGGGGGAAGAAGAATTCTGCGTGGGGGTGCCTGGGTGGCTCAGTGGGTTAAAGCCTCTGCCTTCGGCTCAGGTCATGATCTCAGGGTCCTGGGATCGAGCCCCGCATCGGGCTCTCTGCTCGGCGGGGAGCCTGCTTCTTCCTCTCTCTCTGCCTATCTCCTCTGCCTACTTGTGATCTGTCTGTCAAATAAATAAATAAAAATCTTTAAAAAAATATTTTTAAAAGAAGAACTCTGCATGGTTCTGGGTATCAGTCTTGCTAGTTAAACGTAAATAGAGGTGATGTTCATAAGAATCGAAATTTTAGCCCTTTGTGGCAGTGAAAGCATCACAATAATTATATGAGAACTACTAATGATCATTCAGATGGGGGGGGAGTCCCAGGTACCCAAAAACTATTTCTCAGGTAAGATGAACAACCTTGTAGATAAGTTAAAAAATATTTCCATTCTCTCTCTAGGCCTTCTTGATCTGCATCTCTATGATAACCTATCTAATAGCCATAAATACTGATAGTACAAGCACTGGTGCTTTGAGGCACAATACTGCTTAAACTCTAATTTCAAAGAGCATAATTTCTTCGAGACCTGACCTGATTTTTTCTTTCTTTTTCCTTTCCTTTTCTTTTCTTTTCTTTCTTTTTTTTTTTTTTTTCCTTAGCCCAGAGCTTGTCCTGATTTACATATCTCTACTGGCTGAATCACATTTGTTTCTTAGGTCCAATTTTCAAGTTCCAAGCATTAGCAGTGTCACCACAAAGATCCATGATCTGATGCTTTATTTGATTTTTATGTGTTTGTTTTAATGGAAGAGTAGAAAAGGAGGGAAGAAGGGAGGGGGAATATTTGATTTGCTGTCTAGCCAACACAATTCTAAAAAGCATTAAGCTGAAACTGCTACAAGTGTTTATTTTCTAACTCTTTCTTGTATAATGGGAACAGTCAAGATCTGAACACGAGTCGATACAAGGTTTGTGGTTTTATGATAAGCATATCAGCCAGTGGATAGAATAAACCCCAGTGACAGCTGTGATGGTTCTTGGAATCAGACATCCTTCAATAACATGTTCCCCTATAGCTTATAGACACTGTTGTAGAATAGGGTCAAGGCTTATGGCAGATGTTGAATATCTCTGAGCTATGTGAAATTTCTCTCCGTGGATCCGTGCCTAACAACCATTACATCAAACCACAGGTACAACGAAGCCTATTTCCCTCCTTGACATGCTATCGCCGTTACTCTAGAGGCAAAGCCTTATGCTATTGCTAGCTGAAAAAGACACCTCTCTCAAAGCCGAGTGAGTACAGACACAGAATTGGGAACAGTTGGGCTATTCCAGCCATCAGAATATAAAGCAATGATTTTATCCAGCACAAACCCCCATAGCTCATTACAGTCTGATGTCTTGGAATGATACCTGAAATAACAGTGACACTACAAAAATATAACAAATTTTGTGGAAATTTCTGTGATGTTAGCAGGCTTTATAGCTGTAATCTACATTACAACAGTAAATATGTTCTTTTCATAGAGAAAACTGTCATTGATTGATTCATTGAATGAAATCTTGTCATTGAGCAGTCAGGCCAGGTTTACTATCAGCATCTGGTAAAAGCAAGCTAGGAAGCCTGTAATTAACATGGGTCAAATGACTTCCCAATATCGGAGAATTTTCATAATACCTGTTGTACTGCTTATCATTTGCCAAGAAATGCTGTGTGAATAAAAATTCTCTCTCGGTATTATGGAGAAAGTTAAAGGAAGAAAAAGTAAAATTTTTATCCTCACAAGGTATTCTTGGAGAAACTAAATATATTTTAAGAATAGTGGCAGAAAAAATGCAAGAAGCAAAAATTACAGGAGTAACCCTTTTTACTTATATTTTTAATATGTGGAGCTAGCATCTTAATAGTTTACAAAGGATATTATACTTTATCTCATTTGATAGAATAATATGGTGCCATTCTTACAGTCAGCAACATTATTCCTAGCAGATCCTGGACTAGGAAATCTCCTTCCTCCCACCCCCACTCCTCCCACCTGCCAGCCCTGAGGGTACGCTTCTTTCCATACTTTTCTGTTGGTGGGCTACAGAGCAAATTTAGAAAAGTTCTGTAGAAAAACGTGCTTGAATTCACTGAGGGTTTGTAAATGCCTTTGACCTTGAATATCAGATATTGTTCATTCTTCAACAGTTTTTGACCTTTGGGTGGGAAACATTCTACTAAGGCCTTATAAGAAAAATTAGTCTGGAGAGTTTGAGATTAAGGTCCAGGGTCTCATGAAAAGAGCATTAAGACACCCAGTGTCTTGATTTTAGTGGTTCATTAGGACTACTTCAAGGAGGAAAAAGAGCTTTCCTGAAAAACTGGCTAGAGGCCCCAATCCATAAAAGACCCTCTGTAGGTTGGTCTCCTGATTTCCTGCGTGGAAGGAAATCATCATCATGTATTCTCAAACTGCCATCTTATCAGTTTGCAAGATATGTTACAATAGATATCAAGAAAAAAAGAAATGGATATCTTAGAAACCACTAGAGAATATATATCTTAAAAATGCAAGTACTTTGCATGATATATTTGTTTTAGTTTTTCTTGATTCTGCAGATTCACAAAACACATACATCCTGTGTCTATTTTCACTGGCTAGAAGCCTTTTATTTATTTATTTTTTAATCCGATTCATCTGAGCAGAAAGGAGTTTCTAGTTTTCTTTGTCAACCTGTTTACATTTTAATTTTCTTTGCACTTTATTTTCCTAAGCATTTGTCATTCTGGGTATGGCATTCTGGGAATGAATCATTAGAAAGCACTACATTTGAATAGTTTAGCAACATTAAGCAGTTATCTCAAAATATTATAAACTGAACTTTTATGTGACCATTTAAAAAAGAAATATGCATTTAAAGCTATTTACACAAGGAACTCTGTTTAGGTCTGCTATCTTCCCATTAGCAAAGTTTCCTAATTTAGAAATTAATAGACTTAGGGAATGGCCTAAAATTTTATTCCCTTTTTAAAAACATGATATTACATAATTCATAATTCATCTGATTAGCTAAGCAGAATGTTCTCATATCTGTAGTTTCATGACTTATAACATGATAATTTGGGATAGAACGTGTCAGTCTGTCCTAAATCCATTTTTTTTTTAAATTCTTGCTGTTTTTTTTTTTTTCTCCCAGTATCATAGTCAGAGTCCTTTCGTCTGAGGTTTATTTTATATCTTCTTCCCAATAATGATACTTCAGGAAAAAGACCCTCACCATTCAGACAACGAATACACACAAAACGCAAAGTGGGAGTTCAACATACATCTCCGTAATCTGATCTATGCAAACATCATAAGAACTCAATCTGAAGTATCCACATGATTTCCACATGTTTCCTCTCTCTTAAAGACACATAAATAGTGTAATGCCAAATAAAGTCACTTACCTCTTTTACTGTAGAATTGAATTATTTGAGTTGTTTATCTACACGGACCCAATTAAGGGTCAGCCTGCCAAATCCCCACTTCACTTCACGTTGCATAGTCCTGGTCTTTGTTATGTGCCCCTGGGAGTTGCAGTTGAGAATGAAAGCAATTAAAGAGTTGCTGGGAATTAGTTTATTATTAGGAATGGCATGCTCATCTGCCGGAAAGAGAAATCATGGCAGAAGTCTAAATGATAATGTAGAGGTGGAAATGAAGATAAAATGGGGAGGAGAGAAGTGTGTGATCATCAAGTAAACATGTGTTTATTTTCATCTGTTCACTCAACACACATGTGTTGCATGCCTACCAGGGTCAGACACTATGCAAACCTCTGGGAATACAGAAATGAAAAAGTTAAAGTCTCTGTGATCGTGGTACTCATGTTAATGGAGGATTCTAGAAAATATGTGGTAATGGTAGAGTGTTATGAAAGATATAAAGTAAGTATTATGGGAAAAGCATGGAGAGCACCCCTAAATGGCCTGGAGAGACTTGGGAAATGCTTCCAAAGAAAGTAAAGCTTGCTCTGCTCACGAAGGACAGTGTCATTATCTGGTTGCCTCTGACTGAAGAGAACTCCAGGTGGAGGGAATAAGCAATGTTTACAAGAAGGAAGATATGTATTAGAATGTGGCATATTTTGTGACATGATAATGAGGGTGCCTGTGTAAGGTAGTCTTAACACACAAAACCAGTAAGTCAAGAGGCAGATTGTAAAGGAACATCAATGTCCAGCTTTGAACTTTATGCTGAAGGCAATGAGAAGAGGCCATAAAATGATTTTAAGATGCAGAGTGACATGGTTAGATTTTTTAGTTGACATCTAGTACATGCACGTAAGTCTCTTAGTAGTAGGTCTACTTTACTGCTACTGATGGGATTTTGTTTTATAAGGTGAAGAAGACGATGGTATGGTATAGTGGGAAAGCCTTGCCTCAGAGTACCCATGGGACCCGAGACAATGCTCCTGAACTCTCCTTGCACATGGAGAGATTAACTGCATGATCTTTCAGGTCTCTTGTGCTTCAAATTTCTGTGTGCTCGTTCTTCCTTTTGAACTCTACTACTTTGTAAATATCATTAATGACAGACCGCTGTTGCCCTACCTCAATACTGGAGGGAGGGACCGCGAGTCACATGACTCAATGAGCCAATTACCAAATTAGGTTTGGTGATATTATTCACTTAACGAGGCATTCTTGGAGGCAGAATTCTGATTATAAAACCCCACAGTGTACTGATTTGTGACAGAAGCCACAAGAGGATGGTACACATGGGAGGAAAATAATTAATTTCCACACCTCCTACTTAAGCAGGAGTCCAGCTATGTAGAATAAGAATAAAAATGAAATATTATAAGTCCATCTGTAGATTTTGTTTTTTTACTGAAGTGGGCCAATAAATTTTAACATCACTGCCAACTCAACTTTTACTTTAAAAAATTCAAGTAAAACATTCACAATTCTAGCTTTGTGGTGGTTTCAATTAAAAAAAAAAAAAAAAAGAGGACTGGGGGAGTGAAGCACAGTTCCAGCCTCTGTGAGGGTGAGGTTTATTTAAATAGAATTGACAGTTTATCTGATTTGAAATGAAGACACATCAGTGTAATGATAATGCAAGGTAATTTCAATTCTGCATTCACGGGAGTATTTGGAGCACTTCTAACTATGGTTTGGCACTCTGACAGGGAGCCTTTTGAGGCTCCCATACCCACAGATAGCCACTTCACATTAATCGTAAAAGGCTTTCTGGAAAGTTAGAATCTTTGCTTTTTAAAGCACAATTTCAAAAGAGTTATGTACCACAGTTAAACTATGAAGTGATCTAGTAAATTCAAATGGAAGAAGGACGATTGTCCAGAGAAAGAGCTAGCATTTTAAAAGCCAGAGAAAATAAAACAAAATGCATTTGAATAGGTATTTCAGTTTGAACTAAGGAGAACTCTCAAATGCAAGGAGTGCATCATATGGGTTACTCAGAGATACCCACACAACATAAGTGACGAAAAGTGAACTAGTATAGAGGAGGATGGACCAGTTAGCTCTCAAACTACTATGCCATTTATAGTCTTAGATGCCCTTATAAAAGTTAAATGTAAGTGATAGTGCATATGTATAAGATCTTCAGGTCATAAGGATGATACAGGGATATAAATTAAAGTTAATTCTGCTATCTATTCATATTAAAATGGCTGACAGAATTAAAAACTGTAAAACAGTTAGAAAAAAATTTTTGAGATCTCTTGACTAAACAAAATCTACCTCATTTCAGACTTTCAAATAATTTGCGTAGAGCAGTAGAATCCAGTCTTAATTCTCATCTCAGCGATCATCAGTTTAAAGATTTATCTTGATCACTATGTGGTCAAAGCAGTCAATATAGTCTTTCTTCTACTTCCTTATAACAAAGTAACTGATTGTTTCAAGTCCTGTCATTAAGTAGATGGACTCCAGACTCCCATTTGCTTTTGTCAAAATAACTCTGGGAAGTTCTGGTACCAAAAAAAGCGCGGGGGGACTAAAATCAAATTGAATTTTTAAAATAGAAATAATTCCATTTCATTACAGTAATATTCCAACTCTTTCTGTCTGTCTGTCTCTGTTTCCCTCTCTCTCTCACACACACACACACAAGAACACACAATTAGCATTGAAAACCATGGAGGATGTATATATTTAAAGACAGTATTAGAATATGCTGTTAGAAGTGTGGTATAGTCAATAAGCCTAATCTTTTTGTATTTAGCATACTAAAAGATTCATTTTTAGCTATGAGCATAGCAAGGGATTTAACTCTTTGTGTACCTGAATCTGTGATTCATTCAATTATTTGGCAAATTTTATTGAGTATCTATTATGTGCCATACATTATTCTGTCTCTTGGATGTATTATAACATTAGATCAGTTGTTTTTTCCCATCACAAAGCGTCCAATAATAAGACCATACAATTGTAGTGGAGTCATCCACATAAAATATTTTTTTAAACAGTCAAGTAAAAACTAATAAAAACAAAGCTATTATTTTATCAATCTTATCCTGCTTTCTCAGAGAATAATCCATGTACTGATGTTTGTTCATGGATTTGTTATTTACTAACCAATTGTTGAGTACCTGTTATGTATTAGATATTTTTTTAAGGCATGGGTAATGGAGTATGTCTGTGAACAAATCTATCTAAATCCCTTCCTTCAAAGAGTTTATGTTCTAGTGGATGAGAGACAATAACTTTTATAGTTGTTAATGGTGACAGTGCTATGGAGAAAATGAGAGCAAATTGAAAGTGAGTTACAGGAAGTAGGTGTGGAGGTGGCAGTTTAGACTAAAGGATCAAAGGTAGACTTTACTGGGTTGATACTTGAGCAGTAACACTCTCACTGATTGACTTTCATTCCACTTACACTTGTTTAACTGGTTAAAATATTCGATATTGAGCAATTGGATAGATACTATTTGTGGTAGAGGTCCAAAGATCTTCACAATCTAATCTCCAGAACCTATGACTCTTACCTCAGAAGCTGAATGACCCTTGGCAGATGCGATGAAGTTGATTAATTTGAGGATGATGACAAGAGCAGTTTATCCTGGATTACCAAGGTGGCCATAACGTAATCAGGAGGGTCCTTATTAAGAGGGATGTAAGAGGGTCAGAGTCAGGGACAGAAGACACCATGCACTGATTTTGAAGGTAAAGGAAGGAACCACAAGCTAAGGAATATGCTGGGTCTCCAGATGCTCGAAAAGACAATGGAACGAATTCTTTCCTGGAGACTCCGAAAAGAACTAGTCTTGCTGACTCTTGATTTTAGTATCATAATATTCATTCCAGACTGCTGATCTCCAGAACTATAAAAAAAATAAGTTGGTGCTGTTTTAAGTTACTAATTTGAGGTAATTTATTATAGCAAAAATAGGAAACGAATACACTGTCTATGACTGTTCAAATGCAAGAGTCTCGCAGGCAGGTTATGTCTTATAAATACAGCATGAGATATTGGTTAAGAACAAGGACTCCAGAGCCCTAATACCTGGGTCTGAACCCAAACTGTACCACTTGCTCTTCACGACACTTTGTGCAGTTATATGACCTCTCTGGACCTCACTTTCTTACCTAAAATGATGATGATAGTAGTATTTCTGGCACAGAGTTTTTACAAAGAGCTAATATTTGTAAAATGTTAGTAGAGTTTTTAAAAGATAACAAATCTTAAATAAACTGGGTTCAGAGGCAAACATTGAACTTAATGTTATAGTTATGCCATTTTATAACTCAGTAAAAGTGGACAAATCAAATAACTTTTGTGAGAGCTTGTTTTATTATCTGGCAGTGATACAATACATTGCAAGGCTGTTCTGAGCAACACACAAAAAAATGTGTGAAAAAATTCCATCAGCTTCTTTCACTTATTCATTCATTTAAAAATATTTAATGAACATCTACCATGCGTTAGTCACCCCTATGAGTCCTAGAACATGGTGAGGACCATCACAGATATTTCTTTTCCATATAAAACTCTTATTCTATTTTGGGAGATGGAAAATAAACAAGTACATGAATAAAGTAAATTCTGACATTAATGAATGTGTTATGAAGAATGGGAAAAATGGAAGGCATTTCTGATGACCTGAATATGGAAATGAAGCTAATCATACCAATATGTCTGAAAAGGCGGGTTTTGGCAGAGGTGACAGCTATTTCTGTGTCTTTAGTGTTAATTTTAGTGTTCAAAAAAAATCAAAAGGCCAGTTTGGTTAAACTGTAGCGAACAAGGGAGTGAATGGCAAAATTTGAAATCAGAGGTTTAGACATGTCCCAAACTTTGAAGTTTATTCTGCTTATAATAGGAAACCATGGAAGGGTTTAATTTTTTTTAAAGATTTTATTTATTTATTTATTTGTCAGAGAGAGAGAGAGTGCACAAACAGGCAGAGTGGCAGGGAGAGGCAGAGAGAGAGAAGCAGCCTCCCCGCTGAGCAAGGAGCCCCATACGGGACTCAATCCCAGGACCCGGGGATGGTGACCTGAGCCAAAGGCAGTGGCTTAACCCAGTGAGCCACCCAGGCATCCCCATGGAAGTGTTTTAATCATACGTTCTGATTTATATTTTTTAAAGTTTTGCTGGATGTGGTGTGTTATTTATTTGGAGCAAAGATGTGTTCTTTATTTTTAATAGGAGTCTATATTCCTACACCATTCTTAGATTATATTTAGGTACAACACCAGAAATAGGTTAGGTAGTTTGTTTATGGAGGACAAAAAGATTTGTATCAGTAACTGTCTATCTCTTATCTGTCTACCTATTTATCTATCTATCATCCATCTAGATCTAGCTTTATATCTAGAACAAGCATAGGCAAATTACAGCCTCTAGAACAAACTTACTTGGTGCCTCTTTTTGTACATAAAATTTTATTGGAATATAGTATATAGATGCCCATTCATTTATATACTGTATATGGCTGGGAAGTAGAATAGTTTTAACAGTGACTGTATAACCTTCAAAGCCCCAGGTAGTCCATATAGCCATCTGCAGAAAAGAAGTTGCCAGTCCCTGATTATATATTTTGTACATTTGTACCTAGGTGCTGGTTTCCCACAACAGGTAAGTCATCACTTGTCTTTTTCTAGCCTCCTGGCCCACCTTCTCCTTGTTGCTCAGTTACTGCCAAACTTGACTTCAGTATTCTCTCATCTTTCTTGCCAGTGGCTCTGTTTTAGTTTCCACACCTTGACCTTTTTGGGTGGTTGATAACCACATTCTAGCTTTGTCTTGTGATTCCTCTGACATATTCTAATTAACGGTTTGCCCCGGAACAATATATATATTGAATTACGTATGCAAACACAGTGAGATTCCATTCTGCCTTTTAACTTCACAGATTTTCAATATTTGAGTAGGTTCGAAATGCAAATAAAGTATTTTCTCCCCCCCCCCTTCATTTTTGACTACATATAAGTCCTTTAACATTTACACTGAGGATAAGGAAATCATGTAGCTGGAAAGCGAAAGCAGAGATCTCTTTTATTGGCAGCCACAGCATAGCGTGGTCTCCGAAAGAAGAACCGTTTCCTGGTCCTTTCCCTGATATTTCCCACGTCTTCTTTTCACATCCCTAATTTTAAATAATCGACATCATGTTTTCCCTTTGTTCTATTATCAATCATTCTGCTGCATGGTTATGAAAGAATAGAGGTGTTACTTAATTTTTCTGGATCTTCGTTTTCTCTGTCACAAAATGAGTAAAATAAAATTGTCTCTAAAATTCCTTTTGACTCACACATTCTCTAATATATTTCTAAGTCCTTCTAAAATTATGCCTTGACAAAAAAAATGATCCTTGAGCAAATACATAGTGAATATTAAATTAGCTTACTTCTTTTCCAAGCTCCTGGGCAAGATAAAATGTCTGCACCACCCTCTCATGCCGGTGACACAAAGCTGCTGTTTTCAGTGGTCGTTGTTGAATATAGATTCACTGTCTTGATCTTTTTGGCTAGTTCTGTTAAGCACACGCGCTCGGAACTGGCTGGAATCACATCTCATGATGGTGATTCTTTCAGAAATGAAAAATGTTCGCGCCCTGAAACAGCTCCTTTTTCTTTCTGACAGAACAGCTAGGTCTCTGTAAATTCAGGAAGTTATCGAGTGTGCCTGCCAAGAGGTAGGGGATTTTGAACATATTCTAAGTCAGATAATATTTTCTCAGAAATACAGAAAATGAAATCCTTAGTTTATATAACATGTTGTCTAAAAAGGTAAAGGAAGAATAGATCCAAATGAAAAAGTGGCCTTAGGAAAATCACAATAACACCAAAGCAGCCTTTCTGAGGCACCAGATTCATCTTTCTACTTTGCCATAGATTTCTTTAATCAGATGAATGTAACAAGTTGATTAGGCTTTACGAGCTTTAAGAAAAGTCAGAACCACTTATACTGAAAAACAGGACTCAGGATGTAAATTATTCACAGTTCATTAGACTAAGACAAGCATTTCTCAAACATTTCTCTATGCTTGAGAAAAGCGACATATTGAACTCTATTTTACTGTGAGGCTCAAAATGGCAATTAACAGTCTTAAGCTGCATATAAAACCCAATATGAACCGCATTTACAAGAAAATTGTGTGAGAATCAAATTATGTTATCTTTGGTTTGAAGAACTAAGAAATAATTGCCAATAAGTATTCATGTATAGGACCAATTTTTTTGAAACAAGTTATTTTAATTACTACTAGTGTCAGGAGTACGTGAGGGTGATTTTATTAGATTTAATGTGTTTAGTGAAGCTGCCTGACTGTAGCTGCTGTTCTTGACAAGACATTAGAATTTATTTTATACTTGCATTGATCCTTGCAGACCATTGTTATAATAAAGCTATATTTTATTTTAAGTTTATCTCTCACGTTGCAGTACTTTTAAAAACTTCAGCTAAAAAAACCAGAGCTGAATGATGAATTACACAGTATTATTTTTACAAGCTGCAGACCATCTACTGATACTAGTAAGAAGCAGATAAATGAATTTAGAGACTGCGAACTCCTCCCTATATTTGTATTAGATAATGCCTGCTCAGCCTGATGAAGAGTCTCCCTTTTGTTTCTGTACGTACTGTCTGTTTTGGCACGGCTACCAGTCATTTGAAACTTCCTGGTCCTTGAAGAACAATTCTCTGCGCCGCCCCCCCGCCCCCGCCTCCCCCGAAAGGCCCTTCCCCTACGTGGCACACAAACAAACAAAAAGTGTTTCAAAGAAAAATGAAACGAAACCCAAAGTGTACATGAGGCTACAGAAAGCAAACAAAAGAAACTGGAAATTCTCTTTCACCATATGCTAAGTTCTCTGGAAATTCACCCAGGAAGAGACAATCATTCTTTGTGGAGAGCAGATTGAAAATTCAGTATATCCGAGGTTGACATATGTGGGCTTCTTTTCACCCCATCTAAAAGTTAACTGCTTTCTTACTCAGGGTTATTTTCTACTTTCAGTCCTTGTAAATTTTCTTCACTCTGAACACCTAAAGGCTTGGCAAACATGTCTAGATTAATGTATTTACTTGCAGCTGTGAAGAGAGCAAAACTCAGAGGAGACTATATCTCAATGTTTATATTAACATCATGTGATATAAATTAACACTTTACAAGACTTTCATTGACTATTAATTTGCAGTTATTCTACAATGAAAGAGCTTTCAGATGGTCTGGGGAAAAAGTCAGAACCTGAAATAGAAGTGAACTGTAGTTATAAAAATAAATCTCGAGAAAGAAGAGAAGAGAAAGAAGAGGAATGCTCTAATCTTACCTTCATCATAATCTTATTAGCATTTCTAGTGAGTAGTTCAAGTATCAGTCTATAGTCTTATGACTCTGTCTCATAAATATGTCAAGAGCAAAGTATAGTTATTTTAATAGTCTGTGTTGGTGGACCATCATGGATTTAATTAAGAGACAACTAGTGTATGAAATATGACACAAAAGCACAAGACTTAATGGAGAAATGTTTTACTGCAGATTTAAATCAGGGCCACAGACTTAATGATGATCCAGGCTCAGAAATCCTACTTAAATTTAATTAATGCAGACTAGTGCAGACCTGTTCATATAGGAGAAAAAACACAGGCATAAAAAAACATTAGTGATTTAAGATTCTCAAAGTACACTGCCTTATTTATAAGGTTATGTGAACACAGGTTATTAATAGCTTATTGTTTTGAATTTTATTATATGAGATATTTAGAATGTAAGCCGTATAAAAGCCCTTTAAAACATTATTTCTAGGCTCTTCATTTTTTGTGATGAAGCGCCACCTCCTTTACTTCTCAGCAAAAACACCAAAAAACAGAATGTAGTGTTAGCCATTTTGATCAGATAATGACTGAAGGAAATGTGATTTGATTGTGTGTCCTCTCAAAGGAGCATGGGTGTCATTTCTTTAACTTAGCCTCATATATGGACATGAACAGAGGATGGACAAAATAGTAGATGATCTGCATATTTCACTAAACAGTCCATTTTTTACATTAAAACACTGAGTTGAAAAATCTGGCATCTCTTCTATCCATAACTTTACTATTGTCCCAGGGAGAAACCATCACCAAAAACTTTATAAATCTATTGAAAAGAATACAATCCTTATTATTCTTAAGGACTTAACTTATGAGATATAGCCTCATAACATTCACTTTTTCTTAGCGGACTTACACTAAGCCATACCTAGGATTACTTGTTTCTATTCTTAAATCAGATTTATATTTTATGTTCTTTTTTTGCTTTTTAATTCCTCTCAAACATGTCTTGTTCTTAAGTATAATTTTAAGGGACTCTGTGAAATGACTGTAAGTTCTTTATGAAGTCTTCATAACTGCTGGCATCCAGAACTGGAAATTGATGCATGTTCAAGTTGTCTCAACATTTCCCTAGCATTTCTTTTGTCAATGACTCTTTCTGAAGAATCTGTATAATTCTCAGAGAACCAAATTGTCGCTTCCTTAATTCAGAACATTAACCATTAAGTGTATTTTTTATTTCATGTCTCTGTTCACTAGAAATATGCATTTTATTTTTTTAAAGATTTTATTTATTTATTTGACAGAGATCACAAGTAGACAGAGAGGCAGGCAGAGAGAGAGAGAGGGAAGCAGGTTCCCTGCTGAGCAGAGAACCTGATGCGGGGCTCCATCCCAGAACCCTGGGATCATGACCTGAGCCGAAGGCAGAGGCTTTAACCCACTGAGCCATCCAGGCGCCTGAAGTATGCATTTTAACTTTTGCTAATCTCATCATTTCCCTTGATATATCTGGGAGGGGGTAAGTTCTCATTCACTATGAGTTTCTACAAGTAATTCATTGCGCTTTATGGCTTTGCTTATTTATTTGTACACCTTAGTTGAAACAACCTATCCTCACTTGAGTTTCGTTTCTGGTGCACTGTTAATTGTGAGGAAAGAATGGGTTATTTCTTCTTTTTCTTTTCTTTTCTTTTCTTTTTTTTTTTTTTAAAGATTCCATTTATTTATCTGACAGAGAGAGATCACAAGTAGGCAGAGAGGCAGGCAGAGAGAGAGAGGAGGAAGCAGGCTCCCTGCTGAGCAGAGAGCCTGATGCAGGACTCGATCCCAGGACCCTGAGATCATGACCTGAGCCGAAGGCAGAGGCCCAACCCACTGAGCCACCCAGGCGCCCCTCTTCTTTTTTTTAAAACTTATTGTTGGCATATGCTTCTTTATAATGTGTGTTTTACAATTTGTATAAGGAATATTCTGTTTAATTTTTTTTAAATAAAAAAGATGACCTTAGGTGATTTTGTAAGTAATATCCATATTCAAACCTTTAGCATCCATCCATTTGTCTGATCGTGAGCACTTCTAAGATCCAAATGCCACCAGATATGTCAAGTTTTCACTGTTGATTTGAGCAGCTTTTTGAGATTTTGATTAGGATAACCTTTAAGAGGTTGGTTGTTTTTAAGGCAGTTAAACAAAATAATCATAGTTTGTACTAACCTTTTATTACTTTAAAAAATAGTCATTGCAGTGGGACTTTAATAATTAGAGAGCAAGTTTTTAGCAGAACTCACCTTCCTGGCATGAAACAACCAGAAACCAATTATTCTGCATCATTAGATGTCTAATCAAAGCTATAAAATAATAATACAGAGTGAATTTGGATGAATATTCTTATGTAATCTAAACATTTATAAGACAAATACCAATGGTTGCAATTCAGATAGAAAAACATATACATAAAAGGAGTTTTAAAGTATGATTTACATGGCAGTGATCAAAAGCATAGTAAATCTCCTCTAATGTAACCCTGTTTTAGAAAATATTCAAGCTTTGGGTTTCTAACATGTTTGTATGAGATCTGTTTTTCATCTGTTGTTAGGGTAAATTATCTAAAAGTTCATTGTATTTTATTTCATTTCTTCATTTTTTTCCTTTTTATATGTATCATTAAAGCAAATCCTAAAATCACTTAAAATGACCAAAATTTATTCCATATGAAAATGTTTGATTAAATCTATATCAATACAACTTATTTTATAGTACACACCAAAGAAATGCTTAGTGGAGTGAATTTAAATATGAATGCTACATATTTTATGGTTCTCTTTCTTATTTGGAGAAAATTCTGGGGGTGCCTGTGTGGCTCAGTCAGTTAGCGGCTAACTTCGGTTCAGGTCATGATCCCAGGGTCCTGGGATCGAGCCCTGTGTTAGGCTCTCTGCTCAGTGGGAAACCTGCTTCTCCCTCTCCCTCTGCCCACTGCTCTGCCTACTTGTGCTCTCTCTCTCTGTCAAATAAATAAATAAGATCTTTAAAAAAGAAAGAAAATTCTGTTTCCTATCACACAGTAGACTAAGACTGCATACTATAAAACTTTTAAACATGCTAGGAAAAAATATAGTGCATCCTTTCAAATGAATGTGTGAAATTTTAAGAAATGAAGTGAAATCATTTGATCATTTGTGGCCAGCCACAAACTGGGAAGAGAATCTCCTGGAGGTGAACCAGTGCTGAAGCTCCTGAATACTCAGAGGGGGTTCAGTTCCTGATAGTCATGGTCTTGCTCTTCAGTGCTGTGTCTCAAACCAGCAGTATTGGCATCCCCTGGGTGCTTATTGGAAGTGCAGAATCTTGGACTCCACCACAGACCTGTTTATTGAAAGTTTGTCTTTTAACAAACTACCCAAGTGATCTGTGTACATACTAAATCTGAGAAGGAAAGTCTAAGAAGTTTAAACCACGGTTTCAATTAATGTGTATGGCCAGGTAGCAAAAGACAAAGCACTGGGCTCTCAGTGTTCAAGGGTCATATCAGAGACCTCTTTGACCAATAAAACTAGGGCTTAGGAAAGGCTATACCTCAGGAAAGCATAAATGAGGGTGGTAGGAAAACTTCTCTGCAGGGGTAGACATCAAGAGAGTTTATTGCTCTCAGCTTTGGCTGGGGAGAAAAGAGGAAAATGTATGTCTATGAGAAGCCATAGCCTTTAGTAGGCCTGTTTGTGATTTAAAAGTTTTCATTTTAATTTTACAATCTGAATAATCAGATTAGTCAGATTATTATTGCTTAAACTCAGCAAAGGTTGGTAATGCCTCAAGGAATCTGGCAAAAGCAAACAGAAATCATGTAACACCTGAAACCACGGTAAGATTTTGTGTCAACTATGCTCAAATAAAAGAAAGCTTTAAAAATAATAATTTAAGAACATAGGGAATGAGCAAAAAGTACGAATAAGCTGCAAGAGACTACCAAAATGGCCAGGTAAATTTGAAGGGAAAAAAACACAACTTCTAAAAATGGAAAATTTCATAATTAAAATTAAAAGCTCAAAAAAAGATTAAAGAACAGGTTGGACATTATGAAAGAGTAAATTAGTGAACTAGAAGGTAGATATGAAGAAATTACAGAAAATTGTGGCTAGAGACACAAAATGATGGGTAAAATGAAATTAAGCATAAGAGACATGAGGGAAGGTATGAGGCATCAGATTTTCAGAGGCAATAATGGAGCAAATGGGAGAGACTTGTAGCTGGGGGCCAGGGGGAGAGGGATCTAGAATTGATTAAATCTAGCAATCTTCAAATTTAGTGAGCAAAGAAATTCCAAAAAACAATTTAAAAAATTCATGTATGTAATAGTCAAAATATAGATTAACGAAGAAAATATAAGCAGACAAAAAGAAAAATTATGTAAAGGAAAAAAGAAGAAGAATAGTTGGTAGAAATAGAAGTAGAAAACAGTGAAATATTATCTCCAAAGTACTCTAAAAGAAAACAATATTTAACATACAATGATATACTGGCTTAAATAAAGACTGGGTTAAGTAGCTTTTCTCATCTTAACCAACAGACTACCACTAAAGAACTTACAAAGAATGTCCTTCAATAAATGAGAAAAAAAAACCCAGAAAATATGAAATAGAAAACTCAAAGAAAATGATAGAAATGAACCAATCTGTATTAGTGATTAAAATAAGTAAACTAAATGTTCCATTAAAAAAGCATGGCTTCAGAAACAAATCAGTCAGTTGGGGGGTTGTAAAATTCAAATTCACACACAAAACATAAGAAAAAAGAACAATTTAAATTCTAAAAAAAGACACTAGGAAAACAATATTGTAAAGGTGATATAGTAATTTTTAATAGTAAATATTTTTCTCTTAGCATTTCTAGCTAAAACTGAATGGTAAAGTTCCAATTTTTCAGATGAATATAATAATTATAATCATAGGTATCTGTTAACATTATTTTTAAATCTATTAATCAAAAGTTGACAGGAGGAGGAGAAATTGATAAATTAAAAAAAGTGTTAAAGTCTAGAAGATTTTTTTTTTTAAGATTTTATTTATTTATTTGACAGAGAGACACACAGTGAGAGAGGGAACACAAGTCAGGGGAGTGGGAGAGGGAAAAGCAGTCTTCCCGCCAAGCAGGGAGCCCAATGTGGGGCTCGATCCCAGGGTCCTGGGATCATGACCTGAGCCAAAGGCAGACCGCTTAACAACTGAGCCACCCAGATGCCCCTAAAGTCTAGAAGATTTGAGCAACACAATTAACAATCTTAATCTAGAATTTGTTCATTTAACAGATATTCATTGAATACCTACTCCAGTTTAACATACATACAGCATAGAATAAAACAGAAAAAGGAAGTCTAATCCTTATGGAAATTACTTATATAAAGATATTAGACACTGAAGTCAAATATACACATTATTTTCAAGCTTAGGGAATGTTCACCAAAATTAAAGTAATAAATCTCCAAAATTTCAAAAATTAGTATCATACAAATGAGGTCTTTTTTTTTAAATTTTTGTTTTTGCTTTTACCAAAATGCAGTTAATTTGGAAATTGGTAACAAAGAAGAAACTACAAAACTATACATTTCAAAATTAAAAACACATGTTCAAAAACATTATGATAAAATATGACATAACAAAACAAAACTGCTCTAAGAAAGTAAGACTATTAATTGAAAAGAGCAAGTAAAAATACTTTATTGCACAGCAGCAATTCCTAGAAGACAACTCTTAATACTCTTATTAGAAGAAAGTTGGATTAATAAGCCAAGCATGCACTTTAAAAGTTAGAAAAAGAAGGAAAAATCACTAGCAAAGAAGAAAGTAGCAGAAATTGATGTGATTAAAAACCAAAGATATAATAGAAATGATCAACAATGGAAAATTTGACAATATGTTTAAAGACTAATGAAACTGAGAAATTTCCAGCACAATTGACCAAAAACAAAAAAGGCAGAAATAGTCAATAATAAAAAGAAAAGGGTTCATAATAGACTTGAAACTGAGCTAAAATATTAAGAAGAAAATATTTTACTTGACAAATAACTTTATGAGATAAAATATAAGAATTCCTGGAAAAATACAATTTGCTAAAACTGACTCAGGAAGAAATGAAAAATCTGCTTGCTTCTGTAACCATGAAAAAAAGAACACTGAAAAAAAAAAAACACTGGATTGGTAAGTGAATTTTTTAAAATTGAGGTAAAATTGACATACAATATTATTTTATATTTAGATGTACAGCATAGTAATTTGACATCTGTGTACATTGCAAAATGGGCACCACAAGAAGTCTGGCTACCATCTGTCACCTTACAAAGTTAATACAATATTATTAACTATATTCCTCATGCTGGACATTACATCTCCAGGAGTAATTATGGAAGTTTGTACTTTTTTTTTTTTTTTAGTTTGATTTATGTATTTGAAAGAGAGAGAGAGAGGGGGAAGGGCCAACAGAGAGGCAGAGAGAGAGAGAGAGTCTCAAGCCACTTCATGCTGAGTGCAAAGCCCAATGAGGGGCTCAGTCTCACCCCTGAGATCATGACCTGAGCCAAAATCAAGAGTTGGATTCTTAACCTACTGAACCACCCCGGTGCCCCAGAAGTGTATACTTCTTAATCCCCTTTACCCATTTTGCCTTCCCCATCCTCCTCCCCTCTTACGATCACCAATCTGTTCCCTGTATCTATAAGTCTGGTTTTTATCTTGTTTTGTTTGCTTGCTTTGTTTTTTAGATTCCACATATAAGTGAAATAATATGGTATTTATCTTTTGTCTGTATGACTTATTTCACTTAGCATATACCATTAAGGCCCATCCGTGTTGTTGCAAATGGCGAGATTTCCTTCTTTTTAATGGTTGAGTATTATTCCAATGTGTGTATATGTGTGTGTGTGTGTGTGTGTGTGTGTGTACATATACAGCACATCTTTATCCATTCATCCATCTATGGACACTTAAGTTGTTTCCATATCTTGGCAATTGTAAAAAACGCATGAACATAGGGATGCATACAAATTATTGTTTTCACTTTCTTTGGGTAGATACCCAGTAGTGGAATTGCTGGATCATATGGTGGCTCTAATTTTAACTATTTGAGGAAACTTCATACTGTTTTCCATGGTGCCTACACAAATTCACCACCAAGAGTGCATGAGGATTCCCTTTCTCCACATCCTTGTCAGAACTTTTTTTTTGGTAATAGCCATTCTGACAGGTGTAAGGTGATAATTCACTTGATCTGCATTTCCCTGATGATCTTGAGCATCTTTTCACATACCTGCTGGCCATCTGTTATGCCTTTTTTGGAAAAATGTCTATTCAGATTCTCCGCCCCTTTTTTAACTGATTACTTTTGGTTTGGGTTTTTTGTTTTGTTTTGGTTTGGTTTGGTTTTGGTTTTGGTTTGTTTTTGGGGGGGGTAATTAAGTTGTATGTGTTCTTTATATATTTTGGATAGTAACCACTTATCAAATATATGAATTGCAAATATCTTATCCCATTCAGTAGATTGTCTTTTTGTTTTGTGGATGGTTTCCTATGCTGTGCAGATGCTTTTTAGTTTGATATAGTCCCAACTGTTTATTTTTGCTTTATTTCCCTTGCCTTTGACTTAGATCCCAAAACATCATCACTAAGACAGATGTCGAGGAGCTTACCACCTGTGTTTTCTTCTAGGATTTTTATGGCTTCAGGTCTGTGAAGTTGTTTTTGAGAATTTATGTATTTGGCAGAGAGAGAATACTAGCAGGGAGAGGGGCAGGCAGAGGGAGAGGGAGAAGCAGGCTCCCCATTGAGTAGGGAGCCTGATGTGGGGCTTGGTCTCAGGACCCTGGGATCATGACTTAAGCTAAAAGCAAACACTTAACTGACAGAGCCACCCAGGCACCCCTGTGAAGTCTTTAATCAATTTTGAGTTAATGTTTGTATGTGGTGTAATATAGTGGTCCATTTTCATTCTTTTCAGGTAGCTCTTCTGTTTTCCCAACACCATTTATTGAAGAGACTGTCATTTCCTTACTATATATTCTTGTCTCCACTGTTGTCAGTTAATTGACCATATATGCGTGGATTTATTTCTGGGCTCTCTATTCTATTCCATTGATCTATGTTTTTCTGCCAATGCCATAATATTTTATTAATACAGTTTCATAGTATAGCTTAAAATAAAGGAAAATGATACCTCCAACTTCATTTTTTGTCAATGTTATTTGGCTATTTGGGATCTTTTGTTCTATACCAGTTTTAGAATTTGTCCTATTTCTGTCAAAAATGCCATTGGAATTTTGATAGGCATTGCATTGAATCTGTATATTGTTTTGGTAATATGGACATTTTAATATTAATTCTTCCAGTCCATGAGCACATAATATTTTTCTTTTTATTTGTATCTTCTTCAGATTTTTTCCCATCATTTTTTTTTCGTCTATAGTTTTCAGTGTACCCATCTTTCACCTCTTTAGTTAATTTTATTCTCTATGATGCAGTTGTGAATGGGACCATTTTCTTGATTTCTCTTTTTGAAGTTTTCCCCTATTAGTATATAGAAATGCAATAGATTTTATATATTAATTTTGTATAGTAATTTTGTAATACTAATGCTAATTTTGCAACTTTATTGAATTTATTATTTGTTCTAACAGGTTTTTGGTGGAATATTTAGGGTTTTCCATATATAGTACCTACAAATATAGTGTCCTCTGCAAATAGTGAAGATTTTACTTCTTCCTTTCCACTTCGGATGACTTTATTCCTTTTCTTGTCTAATTGCGCTGGCTAGGACTTACAATGCAGCATTAAATGAAAATGGGAAGAGAGGGCATCCTTATCTTGTTCCTTATTTTAGAAAAAAAGCTTTCAGCTTTTCACCATTCAGTATGATATTACTATGGCATTGATTATGTCTAGGTATATTTCCTCTATATCCACTTTGTTAAGAGTTTGTATCATAAAAGTATGCTAAATTTTTAAATCCTTTTTTTTTCTGTCTCTATGAGATGATTATATGATTTTTACCTTTCATTTTGTTAATGTGGTATATCACATTGATTGATTTGCAGATGTTAAACCATCCTTGCATTCTGGGGATAAATCCCAGTTGATCATAGTGTTTAATCTTTTTAATGTATTGTTGAATTGATTTGCTAATATTTTGTTGAGGATGTGTTCATCAGGAATATGTAATTTTCTTTTTTTGTGGTGTCCTTTTCTGGTTTTAGTATCAGGGCAATTCTGGCCTTGTAAAATGAGTTTGAAAACTTTTTCTCCTCTTCAATTTTTTGGAAGAGTTTAAGAAGGATAGGTATTAAGTCTTTGAATGTTTGGTCAAATTCATCAGTGAAGCTATCTGGTCTTGGATTTTTATGATGGTAAATTAAAAAATTAGGAAATTAAATAGGCTTAGAGGGAAAATGTAAACAAAATATGTACGTGCATAAATATTGAATTCCCTAAAAATCATAGCTGTTGGGAATGGCCAGCAATCCCTATACCAATGGATGAAAGATTACTCCAAACTTTGATGTTTGGAAAGACAAAGACCCTTTGCTCTTCCTTGCTCCCACTTTTATTGATCCTTCAGGATAACCATAAATCTTTATCACTGTTTCTCAAGCTCATGATGTGTGACAAGGGTCTTACTGGAACTGGGAGGATCTGTTTACAGGCAAGATGCAATATCCTAATCCTGTGTTCTATGAGTTCTACTAAACATAGCCTAAGGAACAATGCCTACAGCTCTTAGATCACAGGACAGCTGTTTGGGCTAAGACAGCTTCAGGGCAGGCCTCGGCATTCCAAAGGCCTACACCTTTCTCCAAAACCTTCCCTGCCCTCAGTGGCCTCTGTGTTACATTTTAGCAAGTTACATTTTAGCAAGTATTATGGATGATTTCATGCTCTACATTAACCCTAACATTTAACAGTAAAAATTACTAAGGAGTCTAATATTAAGCCATCTGTTACTGAGACTAGCATTTTACTTTCTTTATATCACTTACCTCTGTACCTCATTGAATCCTCACCATAACTCAGGGCCAGCCCTGACAACAGAGGATCGGTAGTGCTTGATAGAACACTTTCAACAATGATGAAATCAGAAAATATTGTTGAATCTTCCACCAAATGTGGGAGAGTCATCCTCCTTTGTCATAAATGAAGAAAAATTAATAGTTCCATTTAACAAAGAAGAATATTAACAATAAATAAATAATTTAGCTTCCTGGTAACTAAGTTAAAACATTAATTAAAATTATTTGTCACCATTAAAATGACCAAATTTTTTTAAAGTAATAAAGTCCAATGTTGGTAGGTTCCTAGAAACAGATATTTTCCTACACTGCTTAAGGCATTTAATTGTAAAACATTTTAGATGGCAATCTTAAAAATGCTTAAATGTGGGATGCCTGTGTGGCTCAGTGGGTTTAGCTGCTGCCTTTGGCTCAGGTCGTGATCCCAGGGTCCTGGGATCGAGTCCTGCATCAGGCCTCTTGCTCGGCAGGGAGCCTGCTTCTCTCTCTGCTTCTGCCTGCTTGCGTGCTCTCTCTCTCCCTCTTTCTGACAAATAAATAAATAAAATCTTTTAAAAAAATGCTTAAATGTATTTATATTTTGAACTAGCAATTATACTTCTAGAAATGTACGCTAAGGGAATAGTAAAAATATGAGTAAAGATAAAAAATTTTATGTATATATTGTGTATATAACATATATATAAAATCTAAATATAAGAATTTTCCCCAACATTATATAATATCAAACCATTGAAAATAGCCTAAAAGTCCAAAAATATGCTACAAATGATTAAAAATTATTATACATTTATTTCAGTGCTATTTCAATTTATTTCAATGTTTTAAAGAAAATGAATAGTACAAAAATTATTAATGATTTCAAATTAAGTTCAAAGGGAAGTTAAAAATGATATATTTTTATAATACTTTTTTGAAAATATGTGTAAATAATTATATATGTAAGACTGAAAGGAGTTTTATGAATATGTCATCTATTTTGGAATAATGGGAGAAATATATTGCTTATTTAAAATTTTGAAATTTTTAATAATAAGATATATGATTTTTGGAATAAGGAAAAAAATCATGAGTCCAAAAAAAAAAAATATTGAGATAAGCCAGTTTGTTTTAAGAAAGATTAAAGCCCTGTGAAATGAATTGTCATATTGGACAATGAAAATTGTTATAGGTTGAAATAAGTTAGGAGACCATTCATAGGACAAAAATCCAAACAACTGCATCTCTTCTCAGGATTTTATTGGGGAACAAAAAGTGACACTGTTTAGAATTAGAGTGCAAATTCCAAACACAACAGGGTACATGAGTTAATAGAAATTATTGTCATATCCATATAACATGAATATTTTCAAATTATAGTCAGTTTTCTGTTCCAAACCACTATGGAGCTTAGCTCTGTAAAGCTACATGAGATTCTCACTGTAAGTCAAGTGTTATGCTCACCACTGGAAAACTGCGAGGTCCTCGCCTCGGTCAGTTGAGCATCCACCTTTGGCCCAGATCATAATCACAGGGTCCTGGGATCAAGTCCCACATTGGGCTTGCTTCTCCCGGATCTGCCTGCCTCTTCCCCTACTTCTGTCTTTTTCTCTTTTTCTGACAAATAAATAAAATCTTCAAAAAAAAAAAAAGCTCCCTGTTAGTGTTGGCACGAGAGTGTAGTGTTTCTGAAAGTGTGTTCCATCGCCAATTTCATCCAAATCACGTGGGTGGTGCCTCTTAAAAATGCAAGTTCTCAGTATGTTAACTTTACTGGAATTAAAATTTTTAAAAATAATAAGAATGAAAAATAACGAAAGGCCTCACTCCATAGATTTGCTATTTGGGACAGGAACCCACATTCACAAGAATTTCTTTAGATGCTTCTTATGTATACTGATATTTGAGACCTCCTTGCATGGAGAAAAAACTACGAGCTTTTCAAATTAGTTAGATCCAGATTTGAATCTTTACTTCTTTATGTACTGTCTTTTTATAACACAACTTAGATTCTGCCACCAACACCAAACTAAAACTATAGAATGATAATTTTATAAGGCTCTCATTTCTCTTTCCTTAGTTTTCTTGACTTTACTTTTGTAATTCTCCTTTTCTTTTGACTTCTGAGACCAAACTACATTCATAGTTTGCCTCTTGTCTCATTGATCATACCTTCTCTTTCTTTGTTATTTATTAATTAACATTGAATGTAAATTAATTAACTCACCGAGCCTGAGTATCTTCATGTGTTAAACAAACACCACCACCAACAACAAAATTGTCTCGTAGATTTTTTGAAGTTTAAATGAGATAACGTACATCACGAGCTGTGCCTGTCACACAGCTGAGAATCAATAAATGTTAGCTCTTGTTATTATAAGAGCTATAGTAGAGATAAACACAAGATGCTATTGGAACCCTTGGGAAAACTGGCAGTAAAATGATAAAAGGATTGGTCCATGGCCTTATGAGTGATGTCACCTGTTAGCTGGTTGAGCCTTAAATAAGTTAAAGTCAGGCAAGAGAAAGATTTCTACACATCAAACTGGGTTAATATTTTTACTAAATTGATCAACCAATTTAAGTAAATAATTGGTTGATTTTCAGAAATAATTGGTTGATCCAGTTAAGTAATTTTAACTGATTTATTAGTCCACATTTTTTTTTCATATAAAAATGCTACACTTGTTTTCTCGATTTAAATTTTTAGGTTTAGATTCATGGAGTCACTTTCCTGTGAAAAGAAAATGGTATGAACTGTAATATTACATTTAACTGAATATAAAAATAGCTGTTTTAAACAACTGAATACATTAAATTGGTGTAGATGGAAAATAATGGAAATTGCTTTACAAAGAACACTTTATCTCAAACCATTATCAGCTACTGGAAGATTTCTTGAACTGCATTTTAAATAATAATCATACAAGAATTGCAATAAAATGTTTATAGTGTTCCACATTCCTTTCTACATGAAGTGGAGCAAAATATCTCCATTACCTTAGAAATTTCTGGAGAAATAATTTCCTCACTTAGTTTTCCTGTACAGCTGTGTGTGCTGATTTTCCAGTGATCTGTTAGCTTCTCTCTATGGGTTAATCCTACCATTTGACAGCCATAGGCTATGGTCATTATCTTATTACTACTTGGGATTATTTAGGATACTTGAGATGTGTTTAAAAGCACAAGGTATTTCAAATGAAATTTAGATTCTGTTACTTATGCAAATTTGGGAGGACCTACCATCTAAATCTTAGCCTAACTTGAGCTTTGTATCATGCATTAATTAAAAGGCTTAAAGTTGCAAGTAATATAAAATCCATCCTAAACTGACTCAAACAAAACAGGGAATTTTTTACTTCTCATAACTGAGAAGTATCAAAACGAGTCATTTCAGGTGAGTCTTGATCTGGCAACTTAATTACTTTATGTTCTATTATACATGGAAAAAAACCACGAAAGATAGTTTTATGTGTCTTAATACACCAAATGATCTATAATAAACACCCAGATAGATCATTTCTAAGAAAAATCACCAAATGGAATCTATAATCCCTCTAATCCTACTATATGATATTTTTTATTCTAATTCGAAGAGGTTACTGTAATATCACAATCACTTTTACTGGATCCTTCCCTGTGTTAGATTGACAGGTGTTCCCTAAGCTAAACACCTCAGGAATGCTTATCAGAATCCTGTCCAGTTGTAAAAGCATTCATAATTAAAATGCCTACTTTTTAAAATTATTCAATTCTAATGGAATAGTGGAGTAATGTGTATGAATATTAAGACAAAATTTTTGTGAATAGATTTTGCCATTTAGTTGCTCCAATAAAGTTTGTAGAAAGAAAAGTCAAGAATTCTTTCCTGATTGCTAAAACAGTTGTATGAACATTTGTGGAAGAACCTTGGCTGTAGGTGTCAGCCATTTTTTTTGATGTCTGTGCTCATTCATTTTAAGGCTATAAAGCTCTTGGAAAGTGGAGGGTCTTATCTATGGGTAGAGAGCTCAAAGTGCTATAAGTAATAGCTAAATGTTGTTTGAATACTGTGTATATTAGGGAATAAAAGGAATGTGAACTTTTTATACAATTTTCTATTTTGTTGTAGAGAATGATGGCATTTCCATTTTTGAAAATCCCGTTTAAGCTGGTATTAGTGGAAGAGTTAACAAACTCATTCTAAAAATGGAAGGTTAAGACAATCAGGTTAACTTTGAAAAGTTAGTTTAGTTTATTCACTTAACTTTTAAAAGCCTGGACACATATTCTATTATATATTAAGTCATGACAGAAAGACAGGGTATTATGATCAGAATCGTTCCAGTACAGGTAGTAACAACTGAACCACATCAAGGGACACACCATTACTTCTGCTACATTCTATTCTTAGAAGTCCAACCCACACTCAAAAAGAAGAGAAGGAAGCAACACATCTTGAGGGGATGAGTATGTAATAATTTGGGGAGGTATTTTTTTTTTTAACCAGCAAAAAGGAAACACAAAGGGAAAGGATCTAGAAAATGAGCAGTCAGTACACAGAAGGGAAAGTCATGTGGACTTAGACGTATATGAAGAAGTGATCAAACTTACTAATCATCTGATGAATGCAAATTAAAACAAAGAAATGTCATTTTACATACATTGGAATGACAGAAATTAGTAACTTAGGTGGTACTAAGTGCTGATAAGGAAGAGGGCAAAAAGAATTCTTATAAATACCTAATGTTATTGTAAACTATTTCAGACACTGTGGAAAGGAAAATGTCATAATTAAGTAACATCTCTGGAAGAACATGTGCTCTTTATTCCAGAAACCTTATTCCTGGTTATGTATTTCAGAGAAATTTTCACAAAGTGTAGAAATGGACATGCGTGAGGATGTTTAACCCAATGTTATTTGTGTTGATAGAGAGTGGGAAGTGAAAATAGATTCCAGTGTGGTATACAGTGAACAGAAATGAGAAGAAACAAATTATATGTGCACACAACAGAACACATAATCCTCAGAAAAGAAAAAGTCTTTGGGTTAAAAATGTTGTAAAACCTAAAGCATTATGCAATTCCTTAGAAAATTAGAAAAATACAAAACATAAAATATTTCATATTTTAAAAGGATACCAGCATGTTTAGGATATATATCAAATGTGTTATACTTGGGGTCTATAGTTGATAAGAATGGTAATGTAAATCGTGGAAGATGGTAAAAAATAAAAGTTAGAGGACTTGCAAGAACCAATAGGAAAATTTGCAAAAACTGAGGAGCATGATTAAATAGATACTGGCCATCTAACATTCAGTGAAACACACACATACATAAGTTCATGTACACACATATGCACGCACAAACATTCACATCCATACACAAGCACAGAACAATTAAAGTATATACACAAATGTATAAGCATAAATACTGGAATTAAATAAATAAATAGATGGAATTAAATAAATAAAAATCTTAGCTGTAGAAATTGCTAGGGGCTAACTTCAAGGTATTTTTGTCTTTAGTTTGCTTTCTAATCTTTTTTATAATTAGCATATTAAACTCACAAATGAAAACATATATTCCTTTAAGGTCAAGTGTTCTCTTTAGAAATCTCACGGTTTTGGGCCACTTGGGTGTCTCAGTAAGTTAAGCACTGCCTTCAGTTTAGGTTGTAATCTCAGGATCCTCGGATCTAGCCCCCAAAGGGATCCTGATCAGTGGGGAAACTGCTTCTCCCTCTCCCTCTCCGCTTCTTGTTCAGTTAGCTCCCGCGCTCTCTCTCTCTCTCTCAAATAAATACATAAAATCTTTAACGTAAAAATAAAAATAAAAATCTCACACTTCCATGGGCTTTACCTCCAGGCTCCATATCAGATTCTCAAAATGAAGATCTGAGAAAGGACCCCCTTTTGGCTCTGTAAGAGGGAGGGAAAGAGTAATCCTTGTCCAATCTGTCAAGACCCTTCTCCATAACAAGGCTAATTCTCTAAGAGAAAGGAATCTATCAGAGCTTTATCCATGGGGGAAGAGCACCCCCCCCCCTTGCTTCAGTTCCCCAGAGCTTTTCTGTCTCCCTTCAAGGGGTGAGAAGAGCCATACAAGTAGAAACACTGTGAAGGTCACCACCCAGAAACACAAAAGGTTGAGATTTAATCATTTTTGCGTGTCATCCTTGCGCAGGGGCCATGCTAATCTTCTCTGTATCGTTCCAATTTTAGTATATGTGCTGCCGAAGCAAGCACGAGATTTAATCATTTTTAAGATTATATATCAATCCTCTGACTCCACACCTTACCATCACATTAAAAGGGCTGCAGAATAACAGAGGATTACTCCTGGAAGATGCAAGAAAAACTCTTTGAGGGAGTGTTTAGAGGGGAGGTAACATCAAAGATAATATAGGAATTTGAACACTCTGACCCTTGTAGTTAGAGCAGTCATTAAACAAAGCCCAACTTTTAGCCAAAGTAACAAAGTCCTCACACTAGAAACTTATTTACCCCAATTCTTATTATGCAATAAAACATATGAATCTTGCAACAACAACAACAAAAGCTAGGAGCCATACCTAAAGGAAAGAAAACGCAGTCTGAAGTAACAATCAAATGGTACAACTGTATTCACATATGGCGCAGATTTTGGGATTATCAAACAGAGAATTTTAAATAATTGTAGTATGGTAAAGACTTTAAAGGAAAAAGTAGACATCATGGGTACTGATGGTTACCCATCAGTAATGGGTAATGTAAGCATAGCGGTGGAAAATATAAGAAAGAACCAAAAGGAAATGCTAGAAATTTAAAAAAATTAACATAAGAGAAATGAAAAAAAAAATGCCAACCCCCTTCCCATCTGGCAACCACCAATCTATTATCTGTATCTGAGTTTTGTTTTTTAGATTCCACAGATAAGTGAGATCATATGGAATTTCTTTCTCTGTATGACTTAATCTCATTTAATGTAATACCATTAAGATTCCTCCATGTTGTTGCAAAGGGCAGGATTTCCTTCTTTTTTTATAACTGAGTAGTATTCCATGGTATATATATATTTCTTCTTTTATTCGTTTATCCACTATGTACACCTAGCTAGTTTATGTATCTTCTCTATTGTAAATAATGCTGCAGTTAAAACAGAGGTGCGTATATCTTTTCAAATTAGTATTTTAGCCTTCTTTAGATACATACCCAGAATGGAATTATGGAATCTTATGGTGGTTCTGTTTTTACTTTTTTGAGGAATCTCCATATTGTTTTCCATAGTGGCTGCACCAACTTCCGTTTCTGCCAACAGTGCACGAGGCTTCCCTTTTCCCAACATCCTCATCAAAATTTATTTTCTCTTATCTCTTTGACAAAAGCCATTCTGGTGTGAGGAGATATTTTGTTATGATGTTTGATTTGTGTTTCCATGATGGTTAGTGATGTTGAGCATCTTTTTATGTGCCTGTTGGTCACCTGAATATCTTCTTTGGGAAAATGTCAATTCAGATTCTCTGAACATTTTTTAGTTGGATTATTTGTTATGGTGGTAGTTGTTGTTGTTGTTGAACTTTGTGCATTCTTTATATATTTTGGATATAAACCCCTTACCAGACATATGATTGGTAAATATTTTTTCCCACTCACTAGGTTGCTTTTCATTTTGTTCATGGGTTCCTTCACTATGCAAAAGCTGTTTAGTTTGATGAAGTCCCACTTGTTTATTTTTGTTTTTGTTTCCTTTTGCATTAGGAGTCAGATCCAAAAAATCATTGCCAAGAGTAATGTCTCTGAGTTTACTGACTATGTGTTCTTTTAGGAGTTTTATGCTTTCAAGTCTTAAATTCCTTAAATCTTTCATCAGTTTTGAGTTGACCTTTGTGTACGGAAAGATATTAGTCTAATTTCATTCTCTTGCTTATAGCTGTGCAGTTTTCCCAACACCATTTATTGAAGAGACTTTTCTTTCACTATTGTTATTCTGTCTCACTTATTATAAATAAGTTGACCATATATTCATGGGTTTATTTCTGTTCTCTCTATTCTGTTCCATTGGTCTATTCTGTTCCATGGGTTTATTTCTGGGCTCTCTATTCTTTTCTATTCTGTTCCATGTGTCCATCATTATGCCAATTCCATACTGTTTTGGTAACTGTAGGTTTCAAATATAGTTTGAAATTAGAGAACATGATACATCCAGGTTTTTTGTTTTTTTCTTTCTCAGGATTGCTTTTGTGGTTCCATACCACTATGAAAAATTCCATTGGAATTTGGGTAGTGATTTTATTAATCTGGAGATGGCATTACATAGTATGGACATTTTAACAATATTAATTTTTTAATCCAAGAATATGAAACGTCTTTATATTTATTTGTGTCCTCAATATTTTAACTACTACCCATAGTTTTCAGTGTATAAGACTTTCACCTCCTTGATTAAACTTGTTTGCAGGTATTTGATTCTTTTTGATACTTTTGCAAATGAGATTGTTTCCCTAATTTTTCTTTCTGATTGTTCATCCTTAGTGTATAGAAAAATAACAGTTTTTTGCATATTGATTTTGTACCCTGAAATTTCACTGAATTCATTTATTAGTTTAACAGTTTTTTGATAGAGTCTTTAGAGTTTTCTATATATAAACTCATGCCATCAACAAATAGTGACAGTTTACTTCTTCCTTTCCAATTGTATGCCATTTGTTTCTTTTTATTTTCTAATTGCTCTGGCTAGGACTTCCAGTACTGTGTTGAATGAAAGTGGAGAAATTGGGCATCCTTGTCTTACTCCTGATCTTACAGGAAAGGATTTTAGCTTTTTCACTGTTGAGTATGTTAGCTGTGGGCTTGTCATGGATGGCCTTTACTATGTTGAGGCAAATTCTTTCTATAACCACTCAGTTGAGAATTTTTATTATAAATGGATGTTAAATTTTGTAAAATGCTTTCTCTGCATCTATTGAAATAATTGTATGAATTTTATTCTTTATTTTGTTAATATGATTGCTTTGTAGATGTTGAATGAACCTTGCATCCCTGGAATAAATTACACTGTATCAGTGTATATGATCTATGATCATTTTAATGTGTTTTAAAATTTGGTTTGCTATTAATTTATTGAGGATTTTTGCATGAGTGTGCCTCAAGGTTATTAGTTCATAGTTTTCTTTTTATGTGGCATCCTTATCTGGTTTTGGTATCAGAATAATGCTGGCCTTGTAAAATGAGTTGGCCTTGTAACATGTTGTCCAATTTGTTGGTGTGTATTTGTTGATAGTAGTTCTTATGTTCCTTTGTATTTCTGTGGTTTCAGTTGTAACTTCTCCTTTTTCATTTCTGACTTATCTGAGCCCTCTTTCTCTTTTTCTTAGTAAGTCTAACTAAAGGTTTGTCAACTTTATTTTTTCTAAGAAACAGCTCTTAGTTTCATCAATCTTTTCTGTTGTTCTTTTGATCTCCAATTCATTTATTTCTTATTTAACTTTTATTATGTCCTTCCTTTTACTAACTTCGGGCTTCATTTGTTCTTTTTCTAGTGCGTCTAAGAGTAAATTTAGATTGTCTGAGATTTGTCTTGTTTCTTGAGGTAGTCCTATATCTCTGTGAACTGACATCTTACAACTGCTTTTGCTGCATCATACAGATTTTAGTATGCTGTATTTTCATTTTCATTTGTCTGATGGTATTTTTTAGTTCCTCTTTAATTTCTTCATTGGCCTATTGGTTTTTCTGTAGCATGTTGTTTAGTTTCCACATACATATGATTTCTTCAATTTTCTTCTTGTACTTATTTCTAGTTTCATACCATTGTGGTTGGAGAAAACATTTCAATATTTAAAAATTTCAATATTTTTAAGTTTATTGAGACTTGTTTTGTGCCCTAATATATGATATATCCTGAAGATGTCCTATGTGTACTTGAGAAGAATGTGTATTCTTCTGCTTTGGGGTGATATTTGTTCTCTATATATAAGCCCATTTTGTCTAATGAGTTGTTTAAAGCTTATGTTTCCTTTTCGATATTCTGTCTGAATGATCTATCCACTGACATGAGTCAGTATTGCCAATTTTCCCATTTAGGTTTATTAATATTTTCTTAATATATTCAGGTGCTCATATGTTGGGTGCATAAATATAACAAATGCTCTACTTTGCTTGTTGGATTCACTTTTTTAAATCATTATGTAATGCCCATTGCTTTCTTTTATTACAGTGCTTCCTTTAAAGGGTATTTTGCCTGGGCCACCTGGGTGGCATAGTTGGTTAAGTTTCTGACTCTTGATTTCGGCTCAGGGTTGTGAGATAAAGCCCCAAATCAGGCTATACACTCGGTGTGGAGTCTGCTTAGGATTCTCCCTCTGCCCACCCCTGCTTATGTTCTCCCCCACCCCAAAAAAAGTGTATTTTGCCTGATTAAAGTATAGCTAATCTCACTTTTTAAAAAATCTCTAGTTTTATGAGACACTTTTATTCCCTATCCTTTCACTTTTAGTCTGTGTATATCCTTATATCTGAAGTGATTTTTTTCTAGGAGCATATAGATAAGTCTTACTTGTTTTTGTAAAGATTTGTTTATTTTAGAGAGAGAGAAAGCACACACACTCGTGTGAGTTGGAGGAGGAGCAGAGGGAGAGAATCCTAAGCAGACTCCCCACTGAGTGTGGAGCCTGACAAGGCTCAATCCCACAACCCATGATATTTCTACCTGAGCTGAAACCAAGAGCTGGATGCTCAACCAACTGAGCCACCCAGGTGCACTGAGTCTTGGTTTTTTAATCCATTCAGCCACTTATTGCCATTTGTTAACTGTTCTCTGCCTATTTTAAAAGTTTTTCTGTGTTCTTTTCTTTTTTCTTGTTCTCTTCCCTTGAGATTTGATGGCTTTCTTTAGTGTTAATTTTTAATTCCTTTCTTATTATCTTGGGTGTATAATTGCCATGGGGCTCATAAACAGCAGCCTATGTGTGTATGTGTGTGTGTGTGTGTGTGTGCGCATACACACACACACACATATACATACAGATGTATATGTGTACATATGTACGTACAGTTGATAAGCAAGTTAAGTTTGATGACATTCTAAAACTACATTTTTACTCCTTTCTGTCCTACATCTTATGTTTTTAAGGTCTCTTTTTTCATCTTTTTATTTTGTATATCTCTTAATTATTGTAGCTGTTGTTCTTTTTACTACTTTTGCTTTTTAACCTTTATATTAGCTTTACAAGTGATTAGTCCACTTCCTTTACTATATATTTACCTTTGTTAGTAAGATTTTTTTTAACTTTTTAAATTTTTTTTATATTTATTTATTTTTACAGTAAGATTTTTAATTTCATGATTTTTTGTTACTGATTAGTGTCCTTTCTTTTCAGCTCAAAGAGTTCCCTTTAAGATTCCTTGTAAGGTCAGCTTAGTGGTGATTAACTAGCTTTTGTTTTTATTTTGAAAATTGTCTATCTTTCCTCTAATTCTGAATGATAACCTTGCCAGGTAGAGTACTCTTGTTTGGAAGTTTTTGTTTGTTTATTCATTTGTTTTTCCTTTCAGCACTTTAACAATATCATGGCTATGTTCTTCTGGCCACAAAGTTTCTGCTGAAAAATCTGCTTTTAGTGTTATAGGGTTTCCCTTGTTTTTCTCTTACTGCTTCTAAGATTCTCTGTTTACCTCTAACTTTTGGCATTTTAATTATAATGTGTTTGGTGTGGCTCTTTTTGGGTTCACCCTTTTTGTAACTCTCCGAGCTTCCTGGATCTGGATGTTTGTTTCTTTCCCCAGGTTAGGGAAGTTGTCAGCCATTATGTCTTCAAATAATTTTTTTGCACTGTTTTCTCTCTTTTCTCCTTCTGGGACCCCTACAATGCAAATGTTCATTCACTAGATGTTGTCTCATAAGTCCCTTAAGCTATATTCATTTTTTTAAGGTTTTTTTTCTTATTGCTACTCTGTTTGGGTAAGTTCTACTGCTCTATCTTCTAATCACTTATGCTTCATCAAGTCTGCTATTGATCCTCTCTGGTGTATTTTTCACTTCAGTTGTGTTCTTCAGTTCTGTGACTTCTCTTTAGAACTTTTATTCCTTTATTTATTTATTTATTTTTATTATTATTATGTTCAGTTAGCCACTGTATAGTGCATCATTAGTTTTTGATGTAGTGTTTAGAACTTTGAAAATATTTTCTGTCTCTTTGTTGAAATTCTCATTGAGTTCATTTATTCTTCTCCTGAGTTTGGTGAACTGTTTTATCAACATTACCTTGTACTCTTTATCAGGTAGATTACTTACCTCCATACCTCTAAAGTCTTTTTCTGGAGTTTTGTCTTGTTCTTATGTTTGGAACACATTTGTTTCCTCATTTTGCTTGACTTCTGGTGTTTGTTTCTATGTTTTAGGTGAAACAGCTACCTCTCTCAGTCTTGATGGAATGGCCTTTTGTAGGAGATGAAACCTATTCTTAAACCTTGCTGAAGCTCTTAGTTTTCCACTCAAACCTTTATTATTGCCTGAGCAGCCTTATTTATTCTTGATAGATCCAAGTTGTTGTGTGTCAAGACCAGTCAGTCATCCGAAGGGAGGGATCTCATTCAGCACCTTGTTTCAGGCTGATTGGAAGCCAGACCCTAGGCAGCATTTTTAAAGTACGTAAAACTCTACAGTCCTATGGCATTCTAATTGTGAATCCTTTTGTCTCCAGGTCAAGTGATCTGGAGATGTCCCATTGGTGACAGTTGCAAATATTGGGGCTCCAGACAAGTGTATAAGTTCCTTTCTTGGAAGTCTTATCAAACTGTAGTGAAGACAAAGGAGAGGACTAAAATGGCATCCCCCCAGCCTGTATTCCCTGAGAGCTGTCTTTGGCAGACTTGAAGCCTGTCCCTCAGGCTAAAGCTCTAGAACAAGTAAATAGGACTTATTCACAGGAAGACTGGGGTTGTGTTTCAGATGCTGTTTGTCCCATGTTCTGGGGATGGTGGCCTACTAAGAAATGTCTCTCAGATTGTTTCAATTCTGTGGAGTCCAGACAAACATCACTGGCTACCAGAGCCAGGACTCAAGGGGAATCCCTTGTAGAGACTGCATGTACCTGCCAGGTTTAACAAGGGAGAGATAGAATGCAGGGTCAGGGTACACCTGTGAATTTTAGAGGACGAATAGGAGAGTTCAGGGCCAGGGTGCCCCTGCCAGCTTAGTGAGGCAGTGGTGAAGTGCCTGGCCAAGTGTGTTTGCTAGTTTTGAAAACTCAACAGGAGAGCACAGTATTCTTCTTTTTAAACTGTTCTAAAAGATAATTGTTTAAACTAGTAATAGTAACAATATGTTGGGTGATTATAGGATATGAATAAATTAAATAAATGACAGCAATGTAATAAAAGATGGAGGGACAGATTGGGTATACTCTGTTAAAGAATACCTACACTACACATGAAATGAAACAGTATTATTTGAAGCTGGATATTCCATGTGGTTGTGGATTAGAGTTGTAGACATCAGTGTGAATTCACATTTAGCTTACTATAGATACAGATGGTTACATATAGAACTATTTACAGATATGTGCATATACATTGTTTCTACACATGTATAAGCAAATATATCTCTTTTTTTTTTCAGTTGACAGGACATAGAAGTAATGACATCCCAGTAGCAGTAAAAATACCTAATGCCCAACTCTTAGTTTCTAATATTACTTTCCAAGAAAGGGAATCAGAGCTTCTTCGAAAAATACTTGATTCTAGGGCTAGTGTAGGAAATATAAGAAATTCATCGAATGCATCGGGTAGTGGCAGAAAGTACCAAAAACAAATGAAGAAATAAATTCCTAACAGTGAGGATATATCAAAGGGGTAAAGGAGCCCATGAAAGAGTTCTTAATGGCCAAAGCAGGGAAAAGTTGAGTAAGTAAATAAATAAATATATTGGATTATATCTCAGAGTATAAAATAAATACCCATGAGTTTATGTGCTAAAAATAAACAATTGAATAAATAAACAGTATTGTTTTATGTACCAAAGTATAAAGTAAATATCTATGAATCCATACATTAAAAGTAAACAGTTGGATGAATAAATAAATAGGGGAGAAATAGATAAATCTTCTATGCAGGGAGATTATTTACCTACCAAGTAGTGTATGTAGATATTCTGCCCTACAGAAAATAGAAGGTAACTCCCTACTCCTTAAGTGTGTGCTTCGTACTGTCACTTGCTTTTAAAAAAGCGGGTATGGAAAAGTGTCTTGGCAGTAGAGAAACCAGACAAACACTCCTTTAGGCCAAGTGATCAAGGTTAATATCAACAGTGATGAGACAAATTGATAGTATGTACCCTTGGTATGATGTAATAAGAATGACACTTCACCTCTGTGATCTTCTTCCCCAAACACATCCCCATTCTAATCATGAGAAAAATATCAGAAAAATCACAACTAAGGGACATTCTACAAAATATTGAATAGGTAATCTTCAAAACTGTCAAAGTCATCAAAAATAAGGAATGTCTAAGAAACTGTCATAACCAAGAGGTATATTGGTAGACATGACTACTAAGTTTAATATGTTATCCTGGATGGGATTCTGGGACAGAAAAAGAAGTTTAGAGAAAAACCAAGGAAACTGAATAAAATACTGACTTTAATTAATGAAAATTTACCAGTATTTGTTCATTAATTGTGATAAATAAACCATACAGATTTAAGGATTAATAATAGGGGAAACTGAGTGTGGGGCTTAGGGGATCTCCATAGTACTCTTATCATAATTCTTTAAATCTAAAACTTTTAAAACAAAAAGTTTTATTTAAAAATTTACTAATATTTCTAGAATTTTTAAGTCATTCAATATTTTGAAACCTAGGATGATCAAAATACTAAAAAAGAAAATTTTAATAGTTTAGTCTTTTTTACAGAAGATTAAAGGGAAAAAAATTCCAAAACCGTGGTTTACATATCATAAAAGGTCTGTAGTAGGTAGCTGGAGTTTTCCAGGTATTCATGGTGTGGTATACAAAGGGGAGAGAAAGGTAGCTGCAGGATGTGATGAAGCCTAAGGAAAGAAGTTGAGAGAATATCGAGATAAAGTTTAAGAAATGAGAGATAATATAATGAGAACTTTACTGATGAGTTTGGAATTTGTGATCTGGCTGTATCAAAGATTTTATCTATGACTCTGCACAAGAAATGTTGCTTGATGGGCCTGAGATTTCTTGGCACCATAATCTTTGTATCAAAAGACAATTGGGTGAGTTAGATGAAATACTAATAATAAAGCACTGAAGTAAATAGTAGTGACTATAACTATTAGCAGGAACAACAACGGTTACATAAATATATAATATATGCTGACTCATTACATGTATTCCTTCCTTTTATTCTCTTAAGTTTCCTTGTGAGAATGGTAAGTACTACTGTCCCCATGTTTTGATGTGAAAACTTGTTTAGAAAGTACCGAAGTCATGCAGTTTGACAAATGCAGAGCCAAAGAGATCTGTCCGGCTTCCAAATCTGAGCACTTTTCATCATACTAGAAAGTCTATAAAAATGTAAAGTATTAGGGCCCCAGATATGAGTCAGATGCATGATGTCAGCGTTCACAGAGCAACAGTGTGAGTAATCTAGTCTGGTGGATCATCTATAATACAATTCTCCTTGACTGGTAATGCAGTGTTTATAGGGTATCCGTATTTGTGGCTTATTTATCTAATTTATATTTTGTACAGCTAAACGTTAAATTTTGTGTGCATTTTTTTAACATTCTTCAACTAATTATGCCAAATTGGAGAAAGCAACCCAGAAGTGTACTCACTTGCTTACAGGATAAGGATTTATACTTTATCATTTATTTATTTGCAAGTGGATAATTGAGAGGCTCTCGGTGTTAAATTGTTTGCACTCTGTTAAATGATTTGATGCTGATGGGCCCCAGATGTCCTGAAAATGTTCCCACACAACTGATGGCTCCCTCCATACACTCATTACTGCTTTAGCATGGCTGAACATATTTACAAATTTTAGGTCACCATCTGTAAAGATGTTATATTGTGTCTCTTTCAAATAAAAAGTGTACTCTTACATATTATGAATAATATAATGCCCTTTGAAAAATATAATAATAGAGTATAATGATCATCAGTGTATCTTTGTGGTTGGAAGTTTCAGCATAGGCAACAGACAAATCTGCTGACAGTCCTAGATTTCTAATTATTTGTGTGAGTTTGAGCAAATCAAATAACTTCTCTGAGCCTCAGTCTTCACATCTGAGAAACAGGAAGAATAATACC